>NW_024610114.1:0-369011 GCF_016920785.2 Ixodes scapularis | reverse complement strand
GCGACGGCCTGACGAGATCGTGGTCACGGTGACCGAATAAAACCGCGCCAAACGTCTCTCGTCAGGCCGTGCTCTCTCCAATAATTCGCTTTCACCGAGGCAATAGGCGAGATCGTGGTCACGGGTGAACGAATAAAACCGCGCCAAACGTCTCTCGTCAGGCCGTGCTCTCTCCAATAATTCGCTTTCACCGAGGCAATAGGCGAGATCGTGGTCACGGTGAACGAATAAAACGGCGCCAAACGTCTCTCGTCAGGCCGTGCTCTCTCCAATAATTCGCTTTCACCGAGGCAATAGGCGAGATCGTGGTCACGGTGAACGAATAAAACGGCGCCAAACGTCTCTCGTCAGGCCGTGCTCTCTCCAATAATTCGCTTTCACCGAGGCAATAGGCGAGATCATGGTCACGGTGAACGAATAAAACCGCGCCGAACGTCTCTCGTCAGGCCGTGCTCTCTCCAATAATTCGCTTTCACCGAGGCAATAGGCGAGATCGTGGTCACGGGTGAACGAATAAAACCGCGCCAAACGTCTCTCGTCAGGCCGTGCTCTCTCCAATAATTCGCTTTCACCGAGGCAATAGGCGAGATCGTGGTCACGGTGAACGAATAAAACGGCGCCAAACGTCTCTCGTCAGGCCGTGCTCTCTCCTATAATTCGCTTTCACCGAGGCAATAGGCGAGATCGTGGTCACGGTGAACGAATAAAACGGCGCCAAACGTCTCTCGTCAAGCCGTGCTGTCTCCAATAATTCGCTTTCACCGAGGCAATAGGCGAGATCGTGGTCACGGTGAACGAATAAAACCGCGCCAAACGTCTCTCGTCAGGCCGTGCTCTCTCCAATAATTCGCTTTTCACCGAGGCAATAGGCGAGATCGTGGTCACGGTGATCGAATAAAACGGCGCCAAACGTCTCTCGTCAGGCCGTGCTCTCTCCAATAATTCGCTTTCACCGAGGCAATAGGCGAGATCGTGGTCACGGTGAACGAATAAAACGGCACCGAACGTCTCTCGCCAGGCCGTGCTCTCTCCAATAATTCGCTTTCACCGAGGCAATAGCCGAGATCGTGGTCACGGTGAACGAATAAAACGGCGCCAAACGTCTCTCGTCAGGCCGTGCTCTCTCCAATAATTCGCTTTCACCGAGGCAATAGCCGAGATCGTGGTCACGGTGAACGAATAAAACCGCGCCGAACGTCTCTCGTCAGGCCGTGCTCTCTCCAATAATTCGCTTTCACTGAAGCAATAGCCGAGATCGTGGTCACGGTGAACGAATAAAACGGCGCCAAACGTCTCTCGTCAGGCCGTGCTCTCTCCAATAATTCGCTTTCACCGAGGCAATAGGCGAGATCGTGGTCACGGTGAACGAATAAAACGGCGCCAAACGTCTCTCGTCAGGCCGTGCTCTCTCCAATAATTCGCTTTCACCGAGGCAATAGGCGACATCGTGGTCACGGTTGAACGAATAAAACCGCGCCGAACGTCTCTCGTCAGGCCGTGCTTACTCCAATAATTCGCTTTCACCGAGGCAATAGGCGAGATCGTGGTCACGGTGAACGAATAAAACCGCGCCAAACGTCTCTCGTCAGGCCGTGCTCTCTCCAATAATTCGCTTTCACCGAGGCAATAGGCGAGATCGTGGTCACGGTGAACGAATAAAACGGCGCCAAACGTCTCTCGTCAGGCCGTGCTCTCTCCAATAATTCGCTTTCACCGAGGCAATAGGCGAGATCGTGGTCACGGTGAACGAATAAACCGCGCCAAACGTCTCTCGTCAGGCCGTGCTCTCTCCAATAATTCGCTTTCACCGAGGCAATAGGCGAGATCGTGGTCACGGTGAACGAATAAAACCGCGCCAAACGTCTCTCGTCAGGCCGTGCTCTCTCCAATAATTCGCTTTCACCGAGGCAATAGGCGAGATCGTGGTCACGGTGAACGAATAAAACCGCGCCGAACGTCTCTCGTCAGGCCGTGCTCTCTCCAATAATTCGCTTTCACCGAGGCAATAGGCGAGATCGTGGTCACGGTGAACGAATAAAACGGCGCCA
The DNA here is from genome assembly GCF_016920785.2 of Ixodes scapularis. NCBI lineage: Eukaryota > Metazoa > Arthropoda > Arachnida > Ixodida > Ixodidae > Ixodes > Ixodes scapularis. The sequence continues at coordinate 366,963 of NW_024610114.1, read as the reverse complement.
AACGTCTCTCGTCAGGCCGTGCTCTCTCCAATAATTCGCTTTCACCGAGGCAATAGGCGAGATCGTGGTCACGGTGAACGAATAAAACCGCGCCGAACGTCTCTCTTCAGGCCGTGCTCTCTCCAATAATTCGCTTTCACCGAGGCAATAGGCGAGATCGTGGTCACGGTGAACGAATAAAACGGCGCCAAACGTCTCTCGTCAGGCCGTGCTCTCTCCAATAATTCGCTTTCACCGAGGCAATAGGCGAGATCGTGGTCACGGTGATCGAATAAAACCGCGCCAAACGTCTCTCGTCAGGCCGTGCTCTCTCCAATAATTCGCTTTCACCGAGGCAATAGGCGAGATCGTGGTCACGGTGAACGAATAAAACCGCGCCGAACGTCTCTCGTCAGGCCGTGCTTACTCCAATAATTCGCTTTCACCGAGGCAATAGGCGAGATCGTGGTCACGGTGAACGAATAAAACCGCGCCAAACGTCTCTCGTCAGGCCGTGCTCTCTCCAATAATTCGCTTTCACCGAGGCAATAGGCGAGATCGTGGTCACGGTGAACGAATAAAACGGCGCCAAACGTCTCTCGTCAGGCCATGGTCTCTCCAATAATTCGCTTTCACCGAGGCAATAGGCGAGATCGTGGTCACGGTGAACGAATAAAACCGCGCCAAACGTCTCTCGTCAGGCCGTGCTCTCTCCAATAATTCGCTTTCACCGAGGCAATAGGCGAGATCGTGGTCACGGTGAACGAATAAAACCGCGCCAAACGTCTCTCGTCAGGCCGTGCTCTCTCCAATAATTCGCTTTCACCGAGGCAATAGGCGAGATCGTGGTCACGGTGAACGAATAAAACCGCGCCGAACGTCTCTCGTCAGGCCGTGCTCTCTCCAATAATTCGCTTTCACCGAGGCAATAGGCGAGATCGTGGTCACGGTGAACGAATAAAACGGCGCCAAACGTCTCTCGTCAGGCCGTGCTCTCTCCAATAATTCGCTTTCACCGAGGCAATAGGCGAGATCGTCGTCACGGTGAACGAATAAAAACGGCGCCAAACGTCTCTCGTCAGGCCGTGCTCTCTCCAATAATTCGCTTTCACCGAGGCAATAGGCGAGATCGTGGTCACGGTGAACGAATAAAACCGCGCCAAACGTCTCTCGTCAGGCCGTGCTCTCTCCAATAATTCGCTTTCACCGAGGCAATAGGCGAGATCGTGGACACGGTGAACGAATAAAACCGCGCCGAACGTCTCTCGTCAGGCCGTGCTCTCTCCAATAATTCGCTTTCACCGAGGCAATAGGCGAGATCGTGGTCACGGTGAACGAATAAAACGGCGCCAAACGTCTCTCGTCAGGCCGTGCTCTCTCCAATAATTCGCTTTCACCGAGGCAATAGGCGAGATCGTGGTCACGGTGAACGAATAAAACCGCGCCGAACGTCTCTCGTCAGGCCGTGCTCTCTCCAATAATTCGCTTTCACCGAGGCAATAGGCGAGATCGTGGTCACGGTGAACGAATGAAACCGCGCCAAACGTCTCTCGTCAGGCCGTGCTCTCTCCAATAATTCGCTTTCACCGAGGCAATAGGCGAGATCGTGGTCACGGTGAACGAATAAAACCGCGCCGAACGTCTCTCGTCAGGCCGTGCTTACTCCAATAATTCGCTTTCACCGAGGCAATCGGCGAGATCGTGGTCACGGTGAACGAATAAAACCGCGCCAAACGTCTCTCGTCAGGCCGTGCTCTCTCCAATAATCCGCTTTCACCGAGGCAATAGGCGAGATCGTGGTCACGGTGAACGAATAAAACCGCGCCAAACGTCTCTCGTCAGGCCGTGCTCTCTCCAATAATTCGCTTTCACCGAGGCAATAGGCGAGATCGTGGTCACGGTGAACGAATAAAACCGCGCCAAACGTCTCTCGTCAGGCCGTGCTCTCTCCAATAATTCGCTTTCACCGAGGCAATAGGCGAGATCGTGGTCACGGTGAACGAATAAAACCGCGCCAAACGTCTCTCGTCAGGCCGTGCTCTCTCCAATAATTCGCTTTCACCGAGGCAATAGGCGAGATCGTGGTCACGGTGAACGAATAAAACGGCGCCAAACGTCTCTCGTCAGGCCGTGCTCTCTCCAATAATTCGCTTTCACCGAGGCAATAGGCGAGATCGTGGTCACGGTGAACGAATAAAACCGCGCAGAACGTCTCTCGTCAGGCCGTGCTCTCTCCAATAATTCGCTTTCACCGAGGCAATAGGCGAGATCGTGGTCACGGTGAACGAATAAAACGGCGCCAAACGTCTCTCGTCAGGCCGTGCTCTCTCCAATAATTCGCTTTCACCGAGGCAATAGGCGAGATCATGGTCACGGTGAACGAATAAAACCGCGCCGAACGTCTCTCGTCAGGCCGTGCTCTCTCCAATATTTCGCTTTCACCGAGGCAATAGGCGAGATCGTGGTCACGGTGAACGAATAAAACCGCGCCAAACGTCTCTCGTCAGGCCGTGCTCTCTCCAATAATTCGCTTTCACCGAGGCAATAGGCGAGATCGTGGTCACGGTGAACGAATAAAACGGCGCCAAACGTCTCTCGTCAGGCCGTGCTCTCTCCTATAATTCGCTTTCACCGAGGCAATAGGCGAGATCGTGGTCACGGTGAACGAATAAAACGGCGCCAAACGTCTCTCGTCAAGCCGTGCTGTCTCCAATAATTCGCTTTCACCGAGGCAATTAGGCGAGATCGTGGTCACGGTGAACGAATAAAACCGCGCCAAACGTCTCTCGTCAGGCCGTGCTCTCTCCAATAATTCGCTTTCACCGAGGCAATAGGCGAGATCGTGGTCACGGTGATCGAATAAAACGGCGCCAAACGTCTCTCGTCAGGCCGTGCTCTCTCCAATAATTCGCTTTCACCGAGGCAATAGGCGAGATCGTGGTCACGGTGAACGAATAAAACGGCACCGAACGTCTCTCGCCAGGCCGTGCTCTCTCCAATAATTCGCTTTCACCGAGGCAATAGCCGAGATCGTGGTCACGGTGAACGAATAAAACGGCGCCAAACGTCTCTCGTCAGGCCGTGCTCTCTCCAATAATTCGCTTTCACCGAGGCAATAGCCGAGATCGTGGTCACGGTGAACGAATAAAACCGCGCCGAACGTCTCTCGTCAGGCCGTGCTCTCTCCAATAATTCGCTTTCACTGAAGCAATAGCCGAGATCGTGGTCACGGTGAACGAATAAAACGGCGCCAAACGTCTCTCGTCAGGCCGTGCTCTCTCCAATAATTCGCTTTCACCGAGGGCAATAGCCGAGATCGTGGTCACGGTGAACGAATAAAACCGCGCCTAACGTCTCTCGTCAGGCCGTGCTCTCTCCAATAATTCGCTTTCACCGAGGCAATAGCCGAGATCGTGGTCACGGTGAACGAATAAAACGGCGCCAAACGTCTCTCGTCAGGCCGTGCTCTCTCCAATAATTCGCTTTCACCGAGGCAATAGGCGAGATCGTAGTCACGGTTTACGAATAAAACCGCGCCGAACGTCTCTCGTCAGGCCGTGCTCTCTCCAATAATTCGCTTTCACCGAGGCAATAGCCGAGATCGTGGTCACGGTGAACGAATAAAACCGCGCCGAACGTCTCTCGTCAGGCCGTGCTCTCTCCAATAATTCGCTTCACCGAGGCAATAGCCGAGATCGTGGTCACGGTGAACGAATAAAACGGCGCCAAACGTCTCTCGTTAGGCCGTGCTCTCTCCAATAATTCGCTTTCACCGAGGCAATAGCCGAGATCGTGGTCACGGTGAACGAATAAAACGGCGCCCAACGTCTCTCGTCAGGCCGTGCTCTCCCCAATAATTCGCTTTCACCGAGGCAATAGCCGAGATCGTGGTCACGGTGAACGAATAAAACGGCGCCAAACGTCTCTCGTCAGGCCGTGCTCTCTCCAATAATTCGCTTTCACCGAGGCAATAGCCGAGATCGTGGTCACGGTGAACGAATAAAACGGCGCCAAACGTCTCTCGTCAGGCCGTGCTCTCTCCAATAATTCGCTTTCACCGAGGCAATAGCCGAGATCGTGGTCACGGTGAACGAATAAAACGGCGCCAAACGTCTCTCGTCAGGCCGTGCTCTCTCCAACAATTCGCTTTCACCGAGGCAATAGGCGAGATCGTGGTCACGGTGAACGAATAAAACGGCGCCAAACGTCTCTCGTCAGGCCGTGCTCTCTCCAATAATTCGCTTTCACCGAGGCAATAGCCGAGATCGTGGTCACGGTGAACGAATAAAACGGCGCCAAACATCTCTCGTCAGGCCGTGCTCTCTCCAATAATTCGCTTTCACCGAGGCAATAGCCGAGATCGTGGTCACGGTGAACGAATAAAACGGCGCCAAACGTCTCTCGTCAGGCCGTGCTCTATCCAATAATTCGCTTTCACCGAGGCAATAGGCGAGATCGTGGTCACGGTGAACGAATAAAACGGCGCCAAACGTCTCTCGTCAGGCCGTGCTCTCTCCAATAATTCGCTTTCACCGAGGCAATAGGCGAGATCGTGGTCACGGTGAACGAATAAAACGGCGCCAAACGTCTCTCGTCAGGCCGTGCTCTCTCCAATAATTCGCTTTCACCGAGGCAATAGGCGAGATCGTGGTCACGGTGAACGAATGAAACGGCGCCAAACGTCTCTCGTCAGGCCGTGCTCTCTCCAATAATTCGCTTTCACCGAGGCAATAGCCGAGATCGTGGTCACGGTGAACGAATAAAACGGCGCCAAACGTCTCTCGTCAGGCCGTGCTCTCTCCAATAATTCGCTTTCACCGAGGCAATAGGCGAGATCGTGGTCACGGTGAACGAATAAAACGGCGCCAAACGTCTCTCGTCAGGCCGTGCTCTCTCCAATAATTCGCTTTCACCGAGGCAATAGCCGAGATCGTGGTCACGGTGAACGAATAAAACGGCGCCAAACGTCTCTCGTCAGGCCGTGCTCTCTCCAATAATTCGCTTTCACCGAGGCAATAGCCGAGATCGTGGTCACGGTGAACGAATAAAACGGCGCCAAACGTCTCTCGTCAGGCCGTGCTCTCTCCAATAATTCGCTTTCACCGAGGCAATAGCCAAGATCGTGGTCACGGTGAACGAATAAAACGGCGCCAAACGTCTCTCGTCAGGCCGTGCTCTCTCCCATAATTCGCTTTCACCGAGGCAATAGCCGAGATCGTGGTCACGGTGAACGAATAAAACGGCTCCAAACGTCTCTCGTCAGGCCGTGCTCTCTCCAATAATTCGCTTTCACCGAGGCAATAGCCGAGATCGTGGTCACGGTGAACGAATAAAACGGCGCCAAACGTCTCTCGTCAGGCCGTGCTCTCTCCAATAATTCGCTTTCACCGAGGCAATAGCCGAGATCGTGGTCACGGTGAACGAATAAAACGGCGCCAAACGTCTCTCGTCAGGCCGTGCTCTCTCCAATATTTCGCTTTCACCGAGGCGATAGGCGAGATCGTGGTCACGGTGAACGAATAAAACGGCGCCAAACGTCTCTCGTCAGGCCGTGCTCTCTCCAATAATTCGCTTTCACCGAGGCAATAGCCGAGATCGTGGTCACGGTGAACGAATAAAACGGCGCCAAACGTCCCTCGTCAGGCCGTGCTCTCTCCAATAATTCGCTTGCACCGAGGCAATAGCCGAGATCGTGGTCACGGTGAACGAATAAAACGGCGCCAAACGTCTCTCGTCAGGCCGTGCTCTCTCCAATAATTCGCTTTCACCGAAGCAATAGGCGAGATCGTGGTCACGGTGAACGAATAAAACGGCGCCAAACGTCTCTCGTCAGGCCGTGCTCTCTCCAATAATTCGCTTTCACCGATGCAATAGGCGAGATCGTGGTCACGGTGAACGAATAAAACGGCGCCAAACGTCTCTCGTCAGGCCGTGCTCTCTCCAATAATTCGCTTTCACCGAGGCAATAGCCGAGATCGTGGTCACGGTGAACGAATAAAACGGCGCCAAACGTCTCTCGTTAGGCCGTGCTCTCTCCAATAATTCGCTTTCACCGAGGCAATAGCCGAGATCGTGGTCACGGTGAACGAATAAAACGGCGCCAAACGTCTCTCGTCAGGCCGTGCTCTCCCCAATAATTCGCTTTCACCGAGGCAATAGCCGAGATCGTGGTCACGGTGAACGAATAAAACGGCGCCAAACGTCTCTCGTCAGGCCGTGCTCTCTCCAATAATTCGGTTTCACCGAGGCAATAGCCGAGATCGTGGTCACGGTGAACGAATAAAACGGCGCCAAACGTCTCTCGTCAGGCCGTGCTCTCTCCAATAATTCGCTTTCACCGAGGCAATAGCCGAGATCGTGGTCACGGTGAACGAATAAAACGGCGCCAAACGTCTCTCGTCAGGCCGTGCTCTCTCCAATAATTCGCTTTCACCGAGGCAATAGGCGAGATCGTGGTCACGGTGAACGAATAAAACGGCGCCAAACGTCTCTCGTCAGGCCGTGCTCTCTCCAATAATTCGCTTTCACCGAGGCAATAGCCGAGATCGTGGTCACGGTGTACGAATAAAACGGCGCCAAACATCTCTCGTCAGGCCGTGCTCTCTCCAATAATTCGCTTTCACCGAGGCAATAGCCGAGATCGTGGTCACGGTGAACGAATAAAACGGCGCCAAACGTCTCTCGTCAGGCCGTGCTCTCTCCAATAATTCGCTTTCACCGAGGCAATAGGCGAGATCGTGGTCACGGTGAACGAATAAAACGGCGCCAAACGTCTCTCGTCAGGCCGTGCTCTCTCCAATAATTCGCTTTCACCGAGGCAATAGCCGAGATCGTGGTCACGGTGAACGAATAAAACGGCGCCAAACGTCTCTCGTCAGGCCGTGCTCTCTCCAATAATTCGCTTTCACCGAGGCAATAGGCGAGATCGTGGTCACGGTGAACGAATAAAACGGCGCCAAACGTCTCTCGTCAGGCCATGCTCTCTCCAATAATTCGCTTTCACCGAGGCAATAGGCGAGATCGTGGTCACGGTGAACGAATAAAACGGCGCCAAACGTCTCTCGTCAGGCCGTGCTCTCTCCAATAATTCGCTTTCACCGAGGCAATAGCCGAGATCGTGGTCACGGTGAACGAATAAAACGGCGCCAAACGTCTCTCGTCAGGCCGTGCTCTCTCCAATAATTCGCTTTCACCGAGGCAATAGGCGAGATCGTGGTCACGGTGAACGAATAAAACGGCGCCAAACGTCTCTCGTCAGGCCGTGCTCTCTCCAATAATTCGCTTTCACCGAGGCAATAGCCGAGATCGTGGTCACGGTGAACGAATAAAACGGCGCCAAACGTCTCTCGTCAGGCCGTGCTCTCTCCAATAATTCGCTTTCAAAGAGGCAATAGCCGAGATCGTGGTCACGGTGAACGAATAAAACGGCGCCAAACGTCTCTCGTCAGGCCGTGCTCTCTCCAATAATTCGCTTTCACCGAGGCAATAGGCGAGATCGTGGTCACGGTGAACGAATAAAACGGCGCCAAACGTCTCTCGTCAGGCCGTGCTCTCTCCAATAATTCGCTTTCACCGAGGCAATAGCCGAGATCGTGGTCACGGTGAACGAATAAAACGGCGCCAAACGTCTCTCGTCAGGCCGTGCTCTCTCCAATAATTCGCTTTCACCGAGGCAATAGGCGAGATCGTGGTCACGGTGAACGAATAAAACCGCGCCGAACGTCTCTCGTCAGGCCGTGCTCTCTCCAATAATTCGCTTTCACCGAGGCAATAGCCGAGATCGTGGTCACGGTGAACGAATAAAACCGCGCCGAACGTCTCTCGTCAGGCCGTGCTCTCTCCAATAATTCGCTTTCACCGAGGCAATAGCCGAGATCGTGGTCACGGTGAACGAATAAAACGGCGCCAAACGTCTCTCGTCAGGCCGTGCTCTCTCCAATAATTCGCTTTCACCGAGGCAATAGCCGAGATCGTGGTCACGGTGAACGAATAAAACGGCGCCAAACGTCTCTCGTCAGGCCGTGCTCTCTCCAATAATTCGCTTTCACCGAGGCAATAGCCGAGATCGTGGTCACGGTGAACTAATAAAACGGCGCCAAACGTCTCTCGTCAGGCCGTGCTCTCTCCAATAATTCGCTTTCACCGAGGCAATAGCCGAGATCGTGGTCACGGTGAACGAATAAAACGGCGCCAAACGTCTCTCGTCAGGTCGTGCTCTCTCCAATAATTCGCTGTCACCGAGGCAATAGGCGAGATCGTGGTCACGGTGAACGAATAAAACGGCGCCAAACGTCTCTCGTCAGGCCGTGCTCTCTCCAATAATTCGCTTTCACCGAGGCAATAGCCGAGATCGTGGTCACGGTGAACGAATAAAACGGCGCCAAACGTCTCTCGTCAGGCCGTGCTCTCTCCAATAATTCGCTTTCACCGAGGCAATAGCCGAGATCGTGGTCACGGTGAACGAATAAAACGGCGCCAAACGTCTCTCGTCAGGCCTTGCTCTCTCCAATAATTCGCTTTCACCGAGGCAATAGGCGAGATCGTGGTCACGGTGAACGAATAAAACGGCGCCAAACGTCTCTCGTCAGGCCGTGCTCTCTCCAATAATTCGCTTTCACCGAGGCAATAGCCGAGATCGTGGTCACGGTGAACGAATAAAACGGCGCCAAACGTCTCTCGTCAGGCCGTGCTCTCTCCAATAATTCGCTTTCACCGAGGCAATAGCCGAGATCGTGGTCACGGTGAACGAATAAAACCGCGCCGAACGTCTCTCGTCAGGCCGTGCTCTCTCCAATAATTCGCTTTCACCGAGGCAATAGCCGAGATCGTGGTCACGGTGAACGAATAAAACCGCGCCGAACGTCTCTCGTCAGGCCGTGCTCTCTCCAATAATTCGCTTTCACCGAGGCAATAGCCGAGATCGTGGCCACGGTGAACGAATAAAACCGCGCCGAACGTCTCTCGTCAGGCCGTGCTCTCTCCAATAATTCGCTTTCACCGAGGCAATAGCCGAGATCGTGGTCACGGTGAACGAATAAAACCGCGCCGAACGTCTCTCGTCAGGCCGTGCTCTCTCCAATAATTCGCTTTCACCGAGGCAATAGCCGAGATCGTGGTCACGGTGAACGAATAAACCGCGCCGAACGTCTCTCGTCAGGCCGTGCTCTCTCCAATAATTCGCTTTCACCGAGGCAATAGCCGAGATCGTGGTCACGGTGAACGAATAAAACCGCGCCGAACGTCTCTCGTCAGGCTGTGCTCTCTCCAATAATCCGCTTTCACCGAGGCAATAGCCGAGATCGTGGTCACGGTGAACGAATAAAACCGCGCCGAACGTCTCTCGTCAGGCCGTGCTCTCTCCAATAATTCGCTTTCACCGAGGCAATAGCCGAGATCGTGGTCACGGTGAACGAATAAAACCGCGCCAAACGTCTCTCGTCAGGCCGTGCTCTCTCCAATAATTCGTTTTCACTGAGGCAATAGCCGAGATCGTGGTCACGGTGAACGAATAAAACGGCGCCAAACGTCTCTCGTCAGGTCGTGCTCTCTGCAATAATTCGCTTTCACCGAGGCAATAGCCGAGATCGTGGTCACGGTGAACGAATAAAACCGCGCCGAACGTCTCTCGTCAGGCCGTGCTCTCTCCAATAATTCGCTTTCACCGAGGCAATAGCCGAGATCGCGGTCACGGTGAACGAATAAAACCGCGCCGAACGTCTCTCGTCAGGCCGTGCTCTCTCCAATAATTCGCTTTCACCGAGGCAATAGCCGAGATCGTGGTCACGGTGAACGAATAAAACCGCGCCGAACGTCTCTCGTCAGGCCGTGCTCTCTCCAATAATTCGCTTTCACCGAGGCAATAGCCGAGATCGTGGTCACGGTGAACGAATAAAACCGCGCCGAACGTCTCTCGTCAGGCCGTGCTCTCTCCAATGATTCGCTTTCACCGAGGCAATAGCCGAGATCGTGGTCACGGTGAACGAATAAAACCGCGCCGAACGTCTCTCGTCAGGCCGTGCTCTCTCCAATAATTCGCTTTCACCGAGGCAATAGCCGAGATCGTGGTCACGGTGAACGAATAAAACCGCGCCGAACATCTCTCGTCAGGCAGTGCTCTCTCCAATAATTCGCTTTCACCGAGGCAATAGCCGAGATCGTGGTCACGGTGAACGAATAAAACCGCGCCGAACGTCTCTCGTCAGGCCGTGCTCTCTCCAATAATTCGCTTTCACCGAGGCAATAGCCGAGATCGTGGTCACGGTGAACGAATAATACGGCGCCAAACGTCTCTCGTCAGGCCGTGCTCTCTCCAATAATTCGCTTTCACCGAGGCAATAGCCGAGATCGTGGTCACGGTGAACGAATAAAACCGCGCCGAACGTCTCTCGTCAGGCCGTGCTCTCTCCAATAATTCGCTTTCACCAAGGCAATAGCCGAGATCGTGGTCACGGTGAACGAATAAAAAGGCGCCAAACGTCTCTCGTCAGGCCGTGCTCTCTCCAACAATTCGCTTTCACCGAGGCAATAGCCGAGATCGTGGTCACGGTGAACGAATAAAACGGCGCCAAACGTCTCTCGTCAGGCCGTGCTCTCTCCAATAATTCGCTTTCACCGAGGCAATAGCCGAGATCGTGGTCACGGTGAACGAATAAAACCGCGCCGAACGTCTCTCGTCAGGCCGTGCTCTCTCCAATAATTCGCTTTCACCGAGGCAATAGGCGAGATCGTGGTCACGGTGAACGAATAAAACGGCGCCAAACGTCTCTCGTCAGGCCGTGCTCTCTCCAATAATTCGCTTTCACCGAGGCAATAGCCGAGATCGTGGTCACGGTGAACGAATAAAACCGCGCCGAACGTCTCTCGTCAGGCCGTGCTCTCTCCAATAATTCGCTTTCACCGAGGCAATAGCCGAGATCGTGGTCACGGTGAACGAATAAAACGGCGCCAAACGTCTCTCGTCAGGCCGTGCTCTCTCCAATAATTCGCTTTCACCGAGGCAATAGCTGAGATCGTGGTCACGGTGAACGAATAAAACGGCGCCAAACGTCTCTCGTCAGGCCGTGCTCTCTCCAATAATTCGCTTTCACCGAGGCAATAGCCGAGATCGTGGTCACGGTGAACGAATAAAACCGCGCCGAACGTCTCTCGTCAGGCCGTGCTCTCTCCAATAATTCGCTTTCACCGAGGCAATAGCCGAGATTGTGGTCACGGTGAACGAATAAAACGGCGCCAAACGTCTCTCGTCAGGCCGTGCTCTCTCCCATAATTCGCTTTCACCGAGGCAATAGCCGAGATCGTGGTCACGGTGAACGAATAAAACGGCGCCAAACGTCTCTCGTCAGGCCGTGCTCTCTCCAATAATTCGCTTTCACCGAGGCAATAGCCGAGATCGTGGTCACGGTGAACGAATAAAACGGCGCCAAACGTCTCTCGTCAGGCCGTGCTCTCTCCAATAATTCGCTTTCACCGAGGCAATAGCCGAGATCGTGGTCACGGTGAACGAATAAAACCGCGCCGAACGTCTCTCGTCAGGCCGTGCTCTCTCCAATAATTCGCTTTCACCGAGGCAATAGCCGAGATCGTGGTCACGGTGAACGAATAAAACGGCGCCAAACGTCTCTCGTCAGGCCGTGCTCTCTCCAATAATTCGCTTTCACCGAGGCAATAGCCGAGATCGTGGTCACGGTGAACGAATAAAACGGCGCCAAACGTCTCTCGTCAGGCCGTGCTCTCTCCAATAATTCGCTTTCACCGAGGCAATAGCCGAGATCGTGGTCACGGTGAACGAATAAAACCGCGCCGAACGTCTCTCGTCAGGCCGTGCTCTCTCCAATAATTCGCTTTCACCGAGGCAATAGCCGAGATCGTGGTCACGGTGAACGAATAACACGGCGCCAAACGTCTCTCGTCAGGCCGTGCTCTCTCCAATAATTCGCTTTCACCGAGGCAATAGCCGAGATCGTGGTCACGGTGGACGAATAAAACGGCGCCAAACGTCTCTCGTCAGGCCGTGCTCTCTCCAATAATTCGCTTTCACCGAGGCAATAGCCGAGATCGTGGTCACGGTGAACGAATAAAACGGCGCCAAACGTCTCTCGTCAGGCCGTGCTCTCTCCAATAATTCGCTTTCACCGAGGCAATAGCCGAGATCGTGGTCACGGTGAACGAATAAAACGGCGCCAAACGTCTCTCGTCAGGCCGTGCTCTCTCCAATAATTCGCTTTCACCGAGGCAATAGCCGAGATCGTGGTCACGGTTAACGAATAAAACGGCGCCAAACGTCTCTCGTCAGTCCGTGCTCTCTACAATATTTCGCTTTCACCGAGGCAATAGCCGAGATCGTGGTCACGGTGAACGAATAAAACCGCGCCGAACGTCTCTCGTCAGGCCGTGCTCTCTCCAATAATTCGCTTTCACCGAGGCAATAGCCGAGATCGTGGTCACGGTGAACGAATAAAACGGCGCCAAACGTCTCTCGTCAGGCCGTGCTCTCTCCAATAATTCGCTTTTACCGAGGCAATAGGCCAGATCGTGGTCACGGTGAACGAATAAAACGGCGCCAAACGTCTCTCGTCAGGCCGTGCTCTCTCCAATAATTCGCTTTCACCCAGGCAATAGCCGATATCGTGGTCACGGTGAACGAAAAAAACGGCGCCAAACGTCTCTCGTCAGGCCGTGCTCTCTCCAATAATTCGCTTTCACCGAGGCAATAGCCGAGATCGTGGTCACGGTGAACGAATAAAACCGCGCCGAACGTCTCTCGTCAGGCCGTGCTCTCTCCAATAATTCGCTTTCACCGAGGCAATAGCCGAGATCGTGGTCACGGTGAACGAATAAAACCGCGCCGAACGTCTCTCGTCAGGCCGTGCTCTCTCCAATAATTCGCTTTCACTATGGCAATAGCCGAGATCGTGGTCACGGTGAACGAATAAAACGGCGCCAAACGTCTCTCGTCAGGCCGTGCTCTCTCCAATAATTCGCTTTCACCGAGGCAATAGCCGAGATCGTGGTCACGGTGAACGAATAAAACCGCGCCGAACGTCTCTCGTCAGGCCGTGCTCTCTCCAATAATTCGCTTTCACCGAGGCAATAGCCGAGATCGTGGTCACGGTGAACAAATAAAACGGCGCCAAACGTCTCTCGTCAGGCCGTGCTCTCTCCAATAATTCGCTTTCACCGAGGCAATAGCCGAGATCGTGGTCACGGTGAACGAATAAAACGGCGCCAAACGTCTCTCGTCAGGCCGTGCTCTCTCCAATAATTCGCTTTCACCGAGGCAATTGCCGAGAGCGTGGTCACGGTGAACGAATAAAACGGCGCCAAACGTCTCTCGTCAGGCCGTGCTCTCTCCAATAATTCGCTTTCACCGAGGCAATAGCCGAGATCGTGGTCACGGTGAACGAATAAAACGGCGCCAAACGTCTCTCGTCAGGCCGTGCTCTCTCCAATAATTCGCTTTCACCGAGGCAATAGCCGAGATCGTGGTCACGGTGAACGAATAAAACCGCGCCGAACGTCTCTCGTCAGGCCGTGCTCTCTCCAATAATTCGCTTTCACCGAGGAAATAGCCGAGATCGTGGTCACGGTGAACGAATAAAACGGCGCCAAACGTCTCTCGTCAGGCCGTGCTCTCTCCAATAATTCGCTTTCACCGAGGCAATAGCCGAGATCGTGGTCACGGTGAACGAATAAAACGGCGCCAAACGTCTCTCGTCAGGCCGTGCTCTCTCCAATAATTCGCTTTCACCGAGGCAATAGCCGAGATCGTGGTCACGGTGAACGAATAAAACGGCGCCAAACGTCTCTCGTCAGGCCGTGCTCTCTCCAATAATTCGCTTTCACCGAGGCAATAGCCGAGATCGTGGTCAGGGTGAACGAATAAAACCGCGCCAAACGTCTCTGGTCAGGCCGTGCTCTCTCCAATAATTCGCTTTCCCCGAGGCAATAGCCGAGATCGTGGTCACGGTGAACGAATAAAACGGCGCCAAACGTCTCTCGTCAGGCCGTGCTCTCTCCAATAATTCGCTTTCACCGAGGCAATAGCCGAGATCGTGGTCACGGTGAACGAATAAAACGGCGCCAAACGTCTCTCGTCAGGCCGTGCTCTCTCCAATAATTCGCTTTCACCGAGGCAATAGCCGAGATCGTGGTCACGGTGAACGAATAAAACGGCGCCAAACGTCTCTCGTCAGGCCGTGCTCTCTCCAATAATTCGCTTTCACCGAGGCAATAGCCGAGATCGTGGTCACGGTGAACGAATAAAACCGCGCCAAACGTCTCTCGTCAGGCCGTGCTCTCTCCAATAATTCGCTTTCATCGAGGCAATAGCCGAGATCGTGGTCACGGTGAACGAATAAAACGGCGCCAAACGTCTCTCGTCTGGCCGTGCTCTCTCCAATAATTCGCTTTCACCGAGGCAATAGCCGAGATCGGGGTCACGGTGAACGAATAAAACGGCGCCAAACGTCTCTCGTCAGGCCGTGCTCTCTCCAATAATTCGCTTTCACCGAGGCAATAGCCGAGATCGTGGTCACGGTGAACGAATAAAACGGCGCCGAACGTCTCTCGTCAGGCCGTGCTCTCTCCAATAATTCGCTTTCACCGAGGCAATAGCCGAGATCGTGGTCACGGTGAACGAATAAAACCGCGCCAAACGACTCTCGTCAGGCCGTGCTCTCTCCAATAATTCGCTTTCACCGAGGCAATAGCCGAGATCGTGGTCACGGTGAACGAATAAAACGGCGCCAAACGTCTCTCGTCAGGCCGTGCTCTCTCCAATAATTCGCTTTCACCGAGGCAATAGCCGAGATCGTGGTCACGGTGAACGAATAAAACGGCGCCAAACGTCTCTCGTCAGGCCGTGCTTTCTCCAATAATTCGCGTTCACCGAGGCAATAGCCGAGATCGTGGTCACGGTGAACGAATAAAACGGCGCCAAACGTCTCTCGTCAGGCCGTGCTCTCTCCAATAATTCGCTTTCACCGAGGCAATAGCCGAGATCGTGGTCACGGTGAACGAATAAAACGGCGCCAAACGTCTCTCGTCAGGCCGTGCTCTCTCCAATAATTCGCTTTCACCGAGGCAATAGCCGAGATCGTGGTCACGGTGAACGAATAAAACGGCGCCAAACGTCTCTCGTCAGGCCGTGCTCTCTCCAATAATTCGCTTTCACCGAGGCAATAGCCGAGATCGTGGTCACGGTGAACGAATAAAACGGCGCCAAACGTCTCTCGTCAGGCCGTGCTCTCTCCAATAATTCGCTTTCACCGAGGCAATAGCCGAGATCGTGGTCACGGTGAACGAATAAAACGGCGCCAAAACGTCTCTCGTCAGGCCGTGCTCTCTCCAATAATTCGCTTTCACCGAGGCAATAGCCGAGATCGTGGTCACGGTGAACGAATAAAACGGCGCCAAACGTCTCTCGTCAGTCCGTGCTCTCTCCATTAATTCGCTTTCACCGAGGCAATAGGCGAGATCGTGGTCACGGTGAACGAATAAAACGGCGCCAAACGTCTCTCGTCAGGCCGTGCTCTCTCCAATAATTCGCTTTCACCGAGGCAATAGGCGAGATCGTGGTCACGGTGAACGAATAAAACGGCGCCAAACGTCTCTCGTCAGGCCGTGCTCTCTCAAATAATTCGCTTTCACCGAGGCAATAGCCGAGATCGTGGTCATGGTGAACGAATAAAACGGCGCCAAACGTCTCTCGTCAGCCCGTGCTCTCTCCAATAATTCGCTTTCACCGAGGCAATAGGCGAGATCGTGGTCACGGTGAACGAATAAAACGGCGCCAAACGTCTCTCGTCAGGCCGTGCTCTCTCCAATAATTCGCTTTCACCGAGGCAATAGGCGAGATCGTGGTCACGGTGAACGAATAAAACGGCGCCAAACGTCTCTCGTCAGGCCGTGCTCTCTCCAATAATTCGCTTTCACCGAGGCAATAGCCGAGATCGTGGTCACGGTGAACGAATAAAACGGCGCCAAACGTCTCTCGTCAGGCCGTGCTCTCTCCAATAATTCGCTTTCACCGAGGCAATAGCCGAGATCGTGGTCACTGTGAACGAATAAAACGGCGCCAAACGTCTCTCGTCAGGCCGTGCTCTCTCCAATAATTCGCTTTCACCGAGGCAATAGCCGAGATCGTGGTCAAGGTGAACGAATAAAACGGCGCCAAACGTCTCTCGTCAGGCCGTGCTCTCTCCAATAATTCGCTTTCACCGAGGCAATAGGCGAGATCGTGGACACGGTGAACGAATAAAACGGCGCCAAACGTCTCTCGTCAGGCCGTGCTCTCTCCAATAATTCGCTTTCACCGAGGCAATGGGCGAGATCGTGGTCATGGTGAACGAATAAAACGGCGCCCAAACGTCTCTCGTCAGGCCGTGCTCTCTCCAATATTTCGCTTTCACCGAGGCAATAGCCGAGATCGTGGTCACGGTGAACGAATAAAACGGCGCCAAACGTCTCTCGTCAGGCCGTGCTCTCTCCAATAATTCGCTTTCACCGAGGCAATAGGCGAGATCGTGGTCACGGTGAACGAATAAAACGGCGCCAAACGTCTCTCGTCAGGCCGTGCTCTCTCCAATAATTCGCTTTCACAGGCAATAGCCGAGATCGTGGTCACGGTGAACGAATAAAACGGCGCCAAACGTCTCTCGTCAGGCCGTGCTCTCTCCAATAATTCGCTTTCACCGAGGCAATAGCCGAGATCGTGGTCACGGTGAACAAATAAAACGGCGCCAAACGTCTCTCGTCAAGCCGTGCTCTCTCCAATAATTCGCTTTCACCGAGGCAATAGCCGAGATCGTGGTCACAGTGAACGAATAAAACGGCGCCAAACGTCTCTCGTCAGGCCGTGCTCTCTCCAATAATTCGCTTTCACCGAGGCAATAGCCGAGATCGTGGTCACGGTGAACGAATAAAACGGCGCCAAACGTCTCTCGTCAGGCCGTGCTCTCTCCAATAATTCGATTTCACCGAGGCAATAGCCGAGATCGTGGTCACGGTGAACGAATAAAACGGTGCCGAACGTCTCTCGTCAGGCCGTGCTCTCTCCAATAATTCGCTTTCACCGAGGCAATAGCCGAGATCGTGGTCACGGTGAACGAATAAAACGGCGCCAAACGTCTCTCGTCAGGCTGTGCTCTCTCCAATAATTCGCTTTCACCGAGGCAATAGCCGAGATCGTGGTCACGGTGAACGAATAAAACGGCGCCGAACGTCTCTCGTCAGGCCGTGCTCTCTCCAATAATTCGCTTTCACCGAGGCAATAGCCGAGATCGTGGTCACGGTGAACGAATAAAACGGCGCCAAACGTCTCTCGTCAGGCCGTGCTCTCTCCAATAATTCGCTTTCACCGAGGCAATAGCCGAGATCGTGGTCACGGTGAACGAATAAAACGGCGCCAAACGTCTCTCGTCAGGCCGTGCTCTCTCCAATAATTCGCTTTCACCGAGGCAATAGCCGAGATCGTGGTCACGGTGAACGAATAAAACGGCGCCAAACGTCTCTCGTCAGGCCGTGCTCTCTCCAATAATTCGCTTTCACCGAGGCAATAGCCGAGATCGTGGTCACGGTGAACGAATAAAACGGCGCCGAACGTCTCTCGTCAGGCCGTGCTCTCTCCAATAATTCGCTTTCACCGAGGCAATAGCCGAGATCGTGGTCACGGTGAACGAATAAAACGGCGCCGAACGTCTCTCGTCAGGCCGTGCTCTCTCCAATAATTCGCTTCCACCGAGGCAATAGCCGAGATCGTGGTCACGGTGAACGAATAAAACGGCGCCAAACGTCTCTCGTCAGGCCGTGCTCTCTCCAATAATTCGCTTTCACCGAGGCAATAGCCGAGATCGTGGTCACGGTGAACGAATAAAACGGCGCCAAACGTCTCTCGTCAGGCCGTGCTCTCTCCAATAATTCGCTTTCACCGAGGCAATAGCCGAGATCGTGGTCACGGTGAACGAATAAAACGGCGCCAAACGTCTCTCGTCAGGCCGTGCTCTCTCCAATAATTCGCTTTCACCGAGGCAATAGCCGAGATCGTGGTCACGGTGAACGAATAAAACGGCGCCAAACGTCTCTCGTCAGGCCGTGCTCTCTCCAATAATTCGCTTTCACCGAGGCAATAGCCGAGATCGTGGTCACGGTGAACGAATAAAACGGCGCCAAACGTCTCTCGTCAGGCCGTGCTCTCTCCAATAATTCGCTTTCACCGAGGCAATAGCCGAGATCGTGGTCACGGTGAATGAATAAAACGGCGCCAAACGTCTCTCGTCAGGCCGTGCTCTCTCCAATAATTCGCTTTCACCGAGGCAATAGCCGAGATCGTGGTCACGGTGAACGAATAAAACCGCGCCGAACGTCTCTCGTCAGGCCGTGCTCTCTCCAATAATTCGCTTTCACCGAGGCAATAGCCGAGATCGTGGTCACGGTGAACGAATAAAACGGCGCCAAACGTCTCTCGTCAGGCCGTGCTCTCTCCAATAATTCGCTTTCACCGAGGCAATAGCCGAGATCGTGGTCACGGTGAACGAATAAAATGGCGCCAAACGTCTCTCGTCAGGCCGTGCTCTCTCCAATAATTCGCTTTCACCGAGGCAATAGCCGAGATCGTGGTCACGGTGAACGAATAAAACCGCGCCGAACGTCTCTCGTCAGGCCGTGCTCTCTCCAATAATTCGCTTTCACCGAGGCAATAGCCGAGATCGTGGTCACGGTGAACGAATAAAACCGCGCCGAACGTCTCTCGTCAGGCCGTGCTCTCTCCAATAATTCGCTTTCACCGAGGCAATAGCCGAGATCGTGGTCACGGTGAACGAATAAAACGGCGCCAAACGTCTCTCGTCAGGCCGTGCTCTCTCCAATAATTCGCTTTCACCGAGGCAATAGCCGAGATCGTGGTCACGGTGAACGAATAAAACGGCGCCAAACGTCTCTCGTCAGGCCGTGCTCTCTCCAATAATTCGCTTTCACCGAGGCAATAGCCGAGATCGTGGTCACGGTGAACGAATAAAACGGCGCCAAACGTCTCTCGTCAGGCCGTGCTCTCTCCAATAATTCGCTTTCACCGAGGCAATAGCCGAGATCGTGGTCACGGTGAACGAATAAAACGGCGCCAAACGTCTCTCGTCAGGCCGTGCTCTCTCCAATAATTCGCTTTCACCGAGGCAATAGCCGAGATCGTGGTCACGGTGAACGAATAAAACGGCGCCAAACGCCTCTCGTCAGGCCGTGCTCTCTCCAATAATTCGCTTTCACCGAGGCAATAGCCGAGATCGTGGTCACGGTGAACGAATAAAACGGCGCCAAACGTCTCTCGTCAGGCCGTGCTCTCTCCAATAATTCGCTTTCACCGAGGCAATAGCCGAGATCGTGGTCACGGTGAACGAATAAAACGGCGCCAAACGTCTCTCGTCAGGCCGTGCTCTCTCCAATAATTCGCTTTCACCGAGGCAATAGCCGAGATCGTGGTCACGGTGAACGAATAAAACCGCGCCGAACGTCTCTCGTCAGGCCGTGCTCTCTCCAATAATTCGCTTTCACCGAGGCAATAGCCGAGATCGTGGTCACGGTGAACGAATAAAACGGCGCCAAACGTCTCTCGTCAGGCCGTGCTCTCTCCAATAATTCGCTTTCACCGAGGCAATAGCCGAGATCGTTGTCACGGTGAACGAATAAAACGGCGCCAAACGTCTCTCGTCAGGCCGTGCTCTCTCCAATAATTCGCTTTCACCGAGGCAATAGCCGAGATTGTGGTCACGGTGAACAAATAAAACGGCGCCAAACGTCTCTCGTCAAGCCGTGCTCTCTCCAATAATTCGCTTTCACCGAGGCAATAGCCGAGATCGTGGTCACGGTGAACGAATAAAACGGCGCCAAACGTCTCTCGTCAGGCCGTGCTCTCTCCAATAATTCGCTTTCACCGAGGCAATAGCCGAGATCGTGGTCACGGTGAACGAATAAAACGGCGCCAAACGTCTCTCGTCAGGCCGTGCTCTCTCCAATAATTCGCTTTCACCGAGGCAATAGCCGAGATCGTGGTCACGGTGAACGAATAAAACGGCGCCAAACGTCTCTCGTCAGGCCGTGCTCTCTCCAATAATTCGCTTTCACCGAGGCAATAGCCGAGATCGTGGTCACGGTGAACGAATAAAACGGTGCCGAACGTCTCTCGTCAGGCCGTGCTCTCTCCAATAATTCGCTTTCACCGAGGCAATAGCCGAGATCGTGGTCACGGTGAACGAATAAAACGGCGCCAAACGTCTCTCGTCAGGCCGTGCTCTCTCCAATAATTCGCTTTCACCGAGGCAATAGCCGAGATCGTGGTCACGGTGAACGAATAAAACGGCGCCGAACGTCTCTCGTCAGGCCGTGCTCTCTCCAATAATTCGCTTTCACCGAGGCAATAGCCGAGATCGTGGTCACGGTGAACGAATAAAACGGCGCCGAACGTCTCTCGTCAGGCCGTGCTCTCTCCAATAATTCGCTTTCACCGAGGCAATAGCCGAGATCGTGGTCACGGTGAACGAATAAAACGGCGCCAAACGTCTCTCGTCAGGCCGTGCTCTCTCCAATAATTCGCTTTCACCGAGGCAATAGCCGAGATCGTGGTCACGGTGAACGAATAAAACGGCGCCAAACGTCTCTCGTCAGGCCGTGCTCTCTCCAATAATTCGCTTTCACCGAGGCAATAGCCGAGATCGTGGTCACGGTGAACGAATAAAACGGCGCCGAACGTCTCTCGTCAGGCCGTGCTCTCTCCAATAATTCGCTTTCACCGAGGCAATAGCCGAGATCGTGGTCACGGTGAACGAATAAAACGGCGCCGAACGTCTCTCGTCAGGCCGTGCTCTCTCCAATAATTCGCTTTCACCGAGGCAATAGCCGAGATCGTGGTCACGGTGAACGAATAAAACGGCGCCAAACGTCTCTCGTCAGGCCGTGCTCTCTCCAATAATTCGCTTTCACCGAGGCAATAGCCGAGATCGTGGTCACGGTGAACGAATAAAACGGCGCCAAACGTCTCTCGTCAGGCCGTGCTCTCTCCAATAATTCGCTTTCACCGAGGCAATAGCCGAGATCGTGGTCACGGTGAACGAATAAAACGGCGCCAAACGTCTCTCGTCAGGCCGTGCTCTCTCCAATAATTCGCTTTCACCGAGGCAATAGCCGAGATCGTGGTCACGGTGAACGAATAAAACGGCGCCAAACGTCTCTCGTCAGGCCGTGCTCTCTCCAATAATTCGCTTTCACCGAGGCAATAGCCGAGATCGTGGTCACGGTGAACGAATAAAACGGCGCCAAACGTCTCTCGTCAGGCCGTGCTCTCTCCAATAATTCGCTTTCACCGAGGCAATAGCCGAGATCGTGGTCACGGTGAATGAATAAAACGGCGCCAAACGTCTCTCGTCAGGCCGTGCTCTCTCCAATAATTCGCTTTCCCCGAGGCAATAGCCGAGATCGTGGTCACGGTGAACGAATAAAACCGCGCCGAACGTCTCTCGTCAGGCCGTGCTCTCTCCAATAATTCGCTTTCACCGAGGCAATAGCCGAGATCGTGGTCACGGTGAACGAATAAAACGGCGCCAAACGTCTCTCGTCAGGCCGTGCTCTCTCCAATAATTCGCTTTCACCGAGGCAATAGCCGAGATCGTGGTCACGGTGAACGAATAAAATGGCGCCAAACGTCTCTCGTCAGGCCGTGCTCTCTCCAATAATTCGCTTTCACCGAGGCAATAGCCGAGATCGTGGTCACGGTGAACGAATAAAACGGCGCCAAACGTCTCTCGTCAGGCCGTGCTCTCTCCAATAATTCGCTTTCACCGAGGCAAAAGCCGAGATCGTGGTCACGGTGAACGAATAAAACGGCGCCAAACGTCTCTCGTCAGGCCGTGCTCTCTCCAATAATTCGCTTTCACCGAGGCAATAGCCGAGATCGTGGTCACGGTGAACGAATAAAACGGCGCCGAACGTCTCTCGTCAGGCCGTGCTCTCTCCAATAATTCGCTTTCACCGAGGCAATAGCCGAGATCGTGGTCACGGTGAACGAATAAAACGGCGCCAAACGTCTCTCGTCAGGCCGTGCTCTCTCCAATAATTCGCTTTCACCGAGGCAATAGCCGAGATCGTGGTCACGGTGAACGAATAAAACGGCGCCGAACGTCTCACGTCAGGCCGTGCTCTCTCCAATAATTCGCTTTCACCGAGGCAATAGCCGAGATCGTGGTCACGGTGAACGAATAAAACGGCGCCAAACGTCTCTCGTCAGGCCGTGCTCTCTCCAATAATTCGCTTTCACCGAGGCAATAGCCGAGATCGTGGTCACGGTGAACGAATAAAACGGCGCCAAACGTCTCTCGTCAGGCCGTGCTCTCTCCAATAATTCGCTTTCACCGAGGCAATAGCCGAGATCGTGGTCACGGTGAACGAATAAAACGGCGCCGAACGTCTCTCGTCAGGCCGTGCTCTCTCCAATAATTCGCTTTCACCGAGGCAATAGCCGAGATCGTGGTCACGGTGAACGAATAAAACGGCGCCAAACGTCTCTCGTCAGGCCGTGCTCTCTCCAATAATTCGCTTTCACCGAGGCAATAGCCGAGATCGTGGTCACGGTGAACGAATAAAACGGCGCCAAACGTCTCTCGTCAGGCCGTGCTCTCTCCAATAATTCGCTTTCACCGAGGCAATAGCCGAGATCGTGGTCACGGTGAACGAATAAAACGGCGCCAAACGTCTCTCGTCAGGCCGTGCTCTCTCCAATAATTCGCTTTCACTGAGGCAATAGCCGAGATCGTGGTCACGGTGAACGAATAAAACGGCGCCGAACGTCTCTCGTCAGGCCGTGCTCTCTCCAATAATTCGCTTTCACCGAGGCAATAGCCGAGATCGTGGTCACGGTGAACGAATAAAACGGCGCCGAACGTCTCTCGTCAGGCCGTGCTCTCTCCAATAAGGGGCCCTGCAATCATATTCAAACTAGGGGTGTCGCGAACCGGCCGAGGTTCGAGTTCGACCAGGTTCGACAATTTCGAACTTTTAGTAGAAATTTCGACGAACCTTGTATTGAGGTTCGACTCTTGTGCGCATGCGCGACAGGCTGGCCAGTTGGCTTTGGATTGGATGGTAATGACTAAGGGATGAACTAAGGGAAACGCTGATTGGTTATTTTAGTTAATACAGCATAACAAATTAAGTTATTAACTTCTTCAGTTATTAAAATCAGTTTCTTTTATTTGTAGCTGTTCACAAAATTAAAATATCCTTTTGCATAAAAAAGAAATTCTCCAAACCTAGACATGCTTGTATCAAGGTCTGGCCACACTGTTCACAAAGTCGAACCGGTCGAATCTGGTGAAAAGGTCGAAGGTTCGTCGAACCGGTTCGACCCAGTCGAACCCCGAAAGTTCGACCTAAAAATCCGGTCGACAAAAGTTCGCGACACCCCTAATTTAAACGTCTACCTTTTTTGCGGTTTCCACGTCTCTTGGAGTTCGGGCAGCCGGCTGGACCGCTGTTTATCGCGCAACGTGAAATCGCTTGCCACCAGAAGCTAGGATAGGTAGCGCTAAGTACCGCCCTCTTCATGTTCTACAAAAAAATATATATATTTTTTTTATGCGCTACAGGATCTTCGGGAACATGTACTCACACCACTCGCCTCACACTTTGGAGTCACTAATACGCCTAATACGAGTTCGTTTCACACGGACTGGCACCGTTGCAGTTCTCTCCCAGGGTGCGTCGCGCTCGCTGAGTGTTGCACAGAGAACTGGACTCAAACAAGCACGCCAGAAGCACGCCAAATAGGAGGGGGCACGTTGCAATATTGGTGAAGCCTAGTCATAAAAAGTTTAAACGATTCTGTGCCCAGCGTGACCGCAGATCTGTCTGGTGATTGGTGCGCGTGACATGTCACGTGTGAGATGGATGGTTGATTGTAGAAGGACTCCTTCCAGGCTTGCGCGCGCTCTGTCCGGTAGGTTTTATCAGATCGAAGGCTAGACTGTGGTGTATTCTAGAACTCCATTGCAAGACCAAGGCTAGCTACGGTCACGTGATGTGGTCACGTTGGCATGGTGAGTGAGGAGAGTAAGGAGGAAAATGAGAAAGAGGCGAGGCGTCAAGGGAGCATGGCTTGTGGAGGCTACGCGGCCGACGTCATGCCCTCTCCTACCCTTCTATTCTCCATGCGCCAAATGATATGCCGCCTTTTATGTTGTAGAAAAGGTACCAACCCCAAACCGAAACTAGCGCCTTTCTGTTCGGAGTGATGGGTGGGAATGCGAGAATGCAGTCGATACCAACGTTTATCTACAAACGTTGGTCCTTGCAACCTGCAGTTCATATTTGCGATGACTTTAAGCAACTCTGTTGTCGTAGAGATAGTTACAGACAACGTAAATTTCCGCAACCAGCTGTCTACAAAGCAGCTGGTTGCGATCTCTTTATAACCGCTCACAATGAAGAAAACTGATGATGCTGTCTGTGCAGAAGCTTGATCCGTTAGAGCATGGTATTATGTGTGAACCACTGAAAGGGTACGGCTTAAAACTAGTCTGTTGGAATATCCAGCAAAACTTTTCGTTGGACTTTCGATTTCGATCGTCATTACAAGTGGATCACATATTAGCCTTGGTGAGGGCGTCGAGAACGAAAGCTTTCTCGAAGAAAATACGACGAGTCAAGTTAGCTGACGTAGGTAAATGTTAAACATGATGATGTTGCCCAAGCCTTGGGTAAAGTCACTATGTTTAGCTATCTCTGATGGTTATTAGACAACCACAGGTTTCTGCTGGGGGAATTTTGTCGACAAATGTTCAATTTTTCACACGCACACGGATGGTGATAAATTCATCTCGGGGGCCGCTGATGCGTTTGTTCTGAGCATTTCTTTACACACTGGTATATTTCAGCGTCTGTACGGCAACAGAGTGACTTAAAACCTGCAAATAAAGCACGAATTGTCAATTGCTTCCTTCATGAAGTAGCAGACGCTCACAATTCAAGCTCGCACTTGATTCCGTTGCCCGCGGGATGCGATTTTTATTTGAAAATCTTTTTTTTCCTTTCGGTTCCTCGACACATCGTAGCAGACGAACTTTCGTCGTCTGCTCCCGCTCCTCGCCGACCTCGCTGGAGCGAGGCATGACGGGATTGCATTTTGGCGCACTCCCGATTTTCTCGGTGCAGCGAGTTGGCACGCTGCGAGTTGGCACGCGTCAACGTTGGGCACGCGTGGGCAAGACATAGAGTTATTATTAGGGGTGTCGCGAACCGGCCGCGGTTCGAGTTCGACCAGGTTCGACTTTTTCGAACTTTTAGTGGAAAGTTCGACGAACCTTGTATTGAGGTTCGACTCGTGTGCGCATGCGCGACAGGCTGGCCAGTTGGCTTCGGATTGGATGGTAATGGCTAAGATATGAATTAATTACAGCGCTGATTGGCTATTTCAGTTAATACAGTACTAAAAATTAAGTTATTAACTTCTTCAGTGATTAGAATTAGTTTCTTTTAATTGCAGCTGTTCACAAAATAAAATAACCCTTTGCATAAAAAAAAAATTCTCCAAACCTAGACATGCTTGTATCAAGGGCTGGCCACACTGTCCATAAAGTCGAACCGGTCGAATCTGGTGAAAAGTCGAAGGTTCGTCGAACCGGTTCGACCCAGTCGAACCCCGAAAGTTCGACCAAAAAATCTGGGTCGACAAAAGTTCGCGACACCCCTAGTTATTATGATGTACGCTAGAGGTTCAAGTGGCGCTAGTGTGCTGACGCAAATTGAAGCAGACAGCAACTAGTCAAAAATTGACTTCCGGTAATGCATTTCTATGGGAAAAAGTGAGTGCATTTTCTCCCTGCGCTCGATCATAAGAGCAAATATCCCAAATAATTCGTACGTACTAGGTAGTTTGGAACATTTCTCAGTCAGGCCGACGAAAGAATTGGTCAGTTACGGCGTTTTTCTCTCAAATTCATTGCACTAAAAACGGTGCTAAAACGGACTCCTACGTGTATTTATGTGCACTGTCGGACACTGTTAGCGCGAACGCGGCGTCGGCGATTTCCAGCATGGGGCATGGGGGATTTTTCACATGTGCCCATGCGAAAATCAGTCCACCTCCAGCTGGAATATGGAACTGGAAATGAGGCAGTCCAGCTGGATTCCAGCTGTACCCAACTGGACCCAGCTGGAGTCCAGCTGGACTGCCTCATTTCCAGTTCCATAATCCAGCTGGAGGTGGACTGAATTTCGCCTGGGGTGGCGGGCTGGCAGGCGCTCTGCGTAAGGGTTTTTCACCTATCTGCCTAGCCCCGCACACCACCACGTGTGCCCATTCCAGTATGTGCAAATAAAATAATAATAATTATTATTATTATTATTATTACATGCCAAGCGAACGAAGGACATCTGGAAAATCAAGAGCGACGCAAGAACTACGCAGCAACACCGGATCAGTAACTCGCAGTGCATGTACGATCAAAATAAATTGAAGGCCACGTAATCTATTCCGATTTTAAATAAGTGAGTACCGCTTAATCCTGAGCGAAACTGCGTGTTCTACTTTCAAAATACCAACCGCGCGCTAGACATCTTTGAGAACAAGTGTGCGATAAAAGCTGCCCGGCAAAGAAAACAATACGAAGAGACACCTTTCATATCCCACGGACTTTATTCTCTACGTTGAACGTTTTTATCCGCTCATGCACGACGGGATCATTTTTATATGGTGACAGGACTGGCATATTATCAATATACAAGCGTCACCGTAATGCTGGCGAGCCTTGAACACACTCTATATTCGTTTCGATCGTAATTTTGCTTTGAATCGTCGCTTGTTTTTACACACCTGCTGCGGAACACACGTTTGGGACTGAAATGCAGCGAAGTTAAACATCGCTCACTGATCAAGAAAAATGCGCTAACTAAAGCAATTACACTTTTACAGTGTTAATCAAGGTACATGCTATTCGGTACGACCGAAATAACCAAAGTGTTCCGTGTTATTTTCCGGCGAAGAGACAAAATGAACGCGCGTTTTCCCATAGGAATGCACAGGAGCACCGCAAAAGTAGACTGGTTGCTGTCTGCTTCAATCAGGGGGGTAAAGGTGGGTGAGGAGGAGTGGCAAATCCCGTGCGCCGACACCCGGGGTCCCGAGTGAACGATCGCAAAAGAGAGCGTCAGAACACGAGAGAAAGAAAGCAACGTTGCCATGGTAAACGCGAAGAGTGAAAACTCTCAGCAATATAAACAGTGATAATTTAAGGTTGTAAACTAAATTCTAAGATATTCTAACGTTTATAAAACGCAATAAAGTCATTACGCTGCATTAACTTCCCTTCTGTCGAAATCTCGGAAATCTGGTGGTTGCGCAGTTTCGTATTCCTCAACCGCGTTCAGCCGCGCCCCACCGGCGAAGCCGGGTATATGGTTTAGTTTAGCGTTAACGCGAAGCCGTACATCTGCGCGCTATGCAAAAAGAAAGCTTTGAAAGGAACGCGAATATCTTTCCACCGGTAAGTTCGTGGATTGTTGAAGTTCACGAAACTGCTCTGATGATGTAACCGTGTTTGGGACCCCGAGGGTCTGCCTGCATGATCCGCCGCAGGGGAAAATGGCGGACCTTTTCCTCTATACTTCGTTTCACCTTATGTGCGAGCGAAGGCAAAGCTGGAAGCGCGAGCACGAAAGCTCCGTGCGTTTAGGCTTTGCTCGAGCGCGCGAGCTGGGGAGAAACGCAAAAAGCGCTGGTCTCGCGCTTCTAGCTTTAGCCTCGCTCGCAGATAAGGTGAAACGAAGTATAGAGTTAGTATACGATCTCTATGGCTTCAATTTGCATGGTCAATTTGTGTCACGGAAGTCGCATAGACACTAGCGCCAGTTGAACCTCTAGCGTACATTATAACTCTATGGGGCAAGAGTGCCGTGAAAAGAACCCGTTATGCGTACTTACGTAATATTTACATAAAATGCCCTAAATTATCGAATGTGTATTAAAATATTAACATAATTTGAGATAATTTTATTTATAAAAGAGGAATAATCAGGTGCAGGTTTACTACTGACGTCACAAAACTTTTCATCAAACGATCAAACCTTCGAACAAGGGAACGCGACGACATTTATCATTCATGATTTTAGCAAATTTAGCGCCTCCCTGCAAATGTACATGGGTAGCGAAGCTTCGGCCAAAAAGCGGTTCAAAACAAATCGCCAGCGACATCGACCTGGAGGGTCACGTGAAGGACGCGATTGAAGCGCGACTAGGAGAGGTGGGGACAAACATTATTAAAATTAATTAGTTTGTGACTAGAAGTATAATTATTAGTATTTTTTAAAGAAGCTAGATATAATTATTATATAATATCAATCATATTTAACGCGCTACAAAATTCAAAACTGTCTTTGTTTTTGCTAATATTATGCACACTTCTTATTAGCGTCCTCTGTACGCCACTAGCAAAAAGGCCGACTAGCAATAGCGATATTTGCAGTTCTCTGTTCTCTGTAGACCTCGTGGCGCGCGGAAAGGCAGGCTGCTGATGTCCGTCTGCTTGCTTGTGTTTGGGCCTCCACGTGCTCTTCGCTTTTAACTGTTTTAGCGGCAGTTAACACCGTTTGGGGAGTTTTGTTGTTTCCTCGGGCGTGATTAGCCCAGTTACCTGCGCGGGAACTCGGCTGTCGTGCGCTTGGATCTTGGACGCTATTGCGCCGAACGGGCTCAACGTCTTTTGCGACGATGAGCACAGCGCGATACACAAAGAAACGGTGCTCCGTGGAAATGTGTGAAAGCGACACCCGCACGGCCGGCATCTCGCTGCACCGGTTTCCCTCGACTCTCGAAGGTGAGACTTCGCTACTGTCAGTGACATGCCTGCTGTGTGATGTATGTCCTCTTGTTCGGTCTTCTCTTAACTCTTGTTTGTTTTACCTAAAACTATTAGGGATGTCTGGATGTGCACAAGAAACTATACCTGAAGGCGTAATATGTTATACTAGGAATGCTTTAACTTCGAAATCACTCAGACTTCGCAGCGCTGTGTGCTGTCATTATAAAAGAGCCCACAATATTCAAATTTACCTGTACCGGCCTGACTCTGAGGAGCCTAGTGTCGTGATCATCGGCGTGGTTATCAGTGGTAGAACACAGATATATAATAGGGCATCTGTGCGTAAGACTCGTCTTTTTACTCTTCATGATGCACACAGAGCGTTGATGTCATGCATTTGTTAATGTCCTTGCTCTGATTTGCTTTGGTTTATGGACATTTTGGCTATTTTTGTTTGTGAGTATTCACGGCACCCTCAGAGCACCATGCCTTATCTGCAGGCGCGAAGCCTGGGTTCGGTTCTGCAACAACTGAAGTCTACAGGGGAAGACTCCATGGCAGCTACGAGGCAGGGTAGTTTGCTCCTTACATTTCGAGGCGTCAGCTTTCCTGGGCCCTGGACACCTCCGTCGCAATGCGTTGCCAAGTTTGCTTCCCACAAAAAGTAAGCAGACCAATAAACCTTCCGTGCACTTTATGACTAAGCATGGTTAACCCGCTCTTAAAAAAATAGTTACCACATGGGGTTGAAACATTGCTTTTGTGGGCTCATAACATTTTTATATTATTTGCAGAGACAACACATGGCGACATTTCCAGGCAAAGCTCTCCAGGTTCAGCAGTTTGCATGGTGAGCTTTTTCACTTTAACCAACATAAAGTGGCAGCAACTGCCAGCACCACTGCATTACCTCATGGTCTTCATGACTTGAGCATTTTGCAAAAGAACTAGGTGAGATTAGCTGAGAAAAGCTGGTAGAACATGGGCAGAGGTACTGCTAGAAGTTCATTTTTGGCCCGTTTATAATGACATGTTTTACTTGAGGTGACATAATCAACGTCAATATCTGTCCACAGAGCATCTTTTGCCCTGCCGACACCCAGTCTTCCATAATAAAGCTGCCCATGAAAGAAAGTGATTTACATTTTGTGTTAAAATAGGCGAATTCACCACAACCTTGCAGAGGTGAATTGGACACCCTCGTCGAGCTACTCATGCTTCGGCAGTCTAGACTCACGGAGCTTCTGTAGTCACCCTGACGACCAGTCTTCCGAAATGAAACATTTGTAAAAACAAGGTGATTTTCTTTGTCGTGTGTTAGAACAGACTCATAGGAAGCAACTCAACTACTATTCCATGGCCAACTTCACGCTAAATTTGCAGAGAGGATTTCGCCAGCCTCATCGAGCTGCACGTACCCTGGCCACTCAGACTGGTGGAGTTCCTGTAGTCACCCTGACGACCAGTCTTCTGGATTAAACCTGTCATGAACGAAGGTGAATATACTTTTTATGCGTTCAAATAGAGGAATAAGCGAGGACTTCAACCTCTTCTCCTTTGCTAAGTTTAGATTAAATTTGCAGAGCGGATTTCTGTGGCGTCATTAGACCACACATACTCGTGCACCTTACTAGAGAACAGTCGACTAGGGGCCCATAATAAGTGGTGGCCGAATATTGCTTGTGCTATCTTTTTATTCCCTTTTCTTTGTGAGCTTGCTTTCTTAAGTGGTAGAAACAGCGAAACTTGACGAAGGACAGGAAACAAGGAGTATACAGACAGGCGCTGTAAAAGCACACAAAGAGGCACTGTTTCTGCCAGCTTAAATGAACGACCAACTCGCCCAACTTTCCACTCTGTTGAACTTGCTTTTTCACTTGCAGTTTTTGCAAAAGCCTTTCTTTCTTTCTTTCTTTTTTTGCGGTTGATCACAGCTACGCTCTACGTCAAAATGCTGCTCCTGCTCAAGAGTCCAGCGGGGACGTGGCTGACATGGAGATTTTGGTTTCTTCACCGTTGCCTAGACTCTCCCTGGCTGTGCTGCTGGGCCTTCTCACAAATGTAAGTACTTCCTATGATGCAAACTTTTTTTCTTTTGCAGTATTTTTTTGTGAAGTTATAAAAGGTCAGGCCGCAAAAATAAAAATCCAAGGCACGAAAAACACCAGGGGATACTAAACTTTATCTTAAGAGCAGATGACGCCAGGGGTCACATAACACCAGACCGGCTGGCTGGCAGCTACAAATCGAAGTTTGTTCAAAGTTCACCACATTTTTGTTTCACGGTATTGTCATTGTCAAGCACACAAAAAGACAAAAACAAATGTTACACACGCAGGTGTTAACACCATCAAATCAAAACAGCTGAACCGGTTTCACTGAATCATAAGTCTTCCCGCTAAACCTCACGTAAGACAGTGTTTTTTAAAGTTATCGAAAAGCTGCCATGGTCATATGTCTGTAATGCTGAACCTGTCATGGTCCCTTGTCCTATCTGCCAAACTTTAGTTGCCTGTTGTTGTGCGAGCGCCTCACTGTTACAGTGCCATGGGCATAAGCAAGGTATGGTCAAGCTTTAAGAAAATGCATTTCATAGTTTGGATGCCTATTCTGACTTGCATGTTTCTGTGTGCGCCCTTGTCTTTTTGGATTATCAGGTCTCTGGCCAACATGAAGCGCGTAGTCCGACATAAAGATGTACTGCTGCTTTCCTAAACATGAATTGCATATGTTTGTCACACTTGCTGTTCTTGTTTAAAGACACTTCAGATCATTGAGGAATATTCTTGAGCGTGAATAGCACATTTAATAAATTGATGGCGAATGCAAGTTTTTGTTGGAGACCTAATTTGGGTCATTTGTCAAATTGCAGCACCCTGCAAAAGCCGCAGCATCGGCAACAAGAAGGTGAACGCCCTGAGCGCCAAGGTGCGACAGCTTCAAGAGCGTAACAAGAGGCTGCAAAGAAGGCTGCAACGACAACGTCAGATGAGGACTGTTGCCGAAGTCGTTGAGAGTGTCCGCGTTCATGGGTCTCCTCCTGTCGCCGCACTCGTTGAAGCCCAGCTTAGAATGAGCAATGTGAGCCGGTTTGGCCAGAGATGGTGCAGCCACAGCAAAGCCTTGGCTTTAGGCCTCTACATTCATAGCCCCAAAGGCTATAAGTATTGGAGGCAACTGCTCAGGCTGCCATCGGTAAGGTCACTGCAGCTATGGCTTCAGCGTGTGCCACTGAAGGTTGGATTTTACCCTGGCATTTTCGAGCTGGTAAAGAGGCGGGCAGCTTCTTTTTCTAGAGCCGATCGGGCCTGCAGCATAGTCTTTGATGAAATGCACATAAAAAAGAGCTTTCATACAACCCCTCGTCTGACAGGTTTGAAGGACTTGATAGTGGACAGCAAGGCAAAAAGCTGGCAAATAAGGCTCTCATGTTCATGGCGAAAGGAGTCGGAACACCGTGGAAGCAGCCACTTGGCTATTTTTTTGCTCAAAAAGGCACACCTTCAGATGTTCTAAAATATCTCTTTTTCCAGTGCTACAGCGCCCTTGTAAACGCTAACCTGGAGCCGGTAGCTGTTATATGCGATGAAGGGTGCCTGAACGTGTTTCTTTTTCAAGCATCGTAACTACCGAAAAGCCTTACGTAGAGACCAATGGCAATCCACTTTTTTTTTTCTTTTCTATGCTCCGCACCTTTTGAAGTGACTCAGAAACATGTTATTCAGATACGACTAAAAAGTTGGTGATTACATAGTGAAAGGTTCATACATCAAGGAAGCTTATGAAAAGGACCATAAACTTGAGATCCGTTCTATGCCAAAGCTGAAGGAGAAGCATTTTAATTTGACGTTCTCGTCAAAGATGTCGGTGAAGCCAGCAGCTCAAGTGTTTAGCAATCACTGCGCAGCTGAAATGTATGCCCTGGTTACTTTTCAGCAATGCCAGCCACAGCTGTTCACACAGCGAGATTTGTTGAAAGAATCGACCGTCTCTTTGACAGCCTAAATAGCTCGCAGAAATCTGCAAAGACGCCATATGCTTCTGCAATGTGTAACGGCTCTATCCATGAGTAGTTTCTGAAAGAGTGCATTCTGGTTTTTAAAAGCCTGCAAGTACTCGGGTGTAGAAGGCAGCCGCACTGCATTAGTGGCTTCTGCTTGACAGTTAGGTCACTGCTGCTGCTCAGCAATCACCTCGCGGTTTTATTACGGTTTTTCCCACCTTTTAAACCGCCGTTTGAACCAGGACACCCTTGAAAACACTTTTGCTGTTATACGTTCAAAATCAGGTGCAAACACGAACTCCACTTTCCGTCAATTTCAGGCTGCGTTCAGGCACCTTCCGATTAACAACCTATTCAATCTGTCGGAAAAATCAAACTGTGCTGACATGTCTCTCCTTGCTACGTTCCCAGCAGGCCTATTGGCACCTTCTCCTCCTCTTGCCTTAGGAAGCACAGTTCTTACCACGGCAGACGATTCGCCTTCAAACTACCCTTTGGCCATAGTTTTGTTTAACCCGAGACTGGGGTATTTCGGAAAAGGGACGAGAAGAAAAGAGGCCACAAGGAGGCGACGTCTCAAACACAGCTAAGCATTTTATTCCATCGTATGCACTTTTATACACACCACGTCCACACACCACCAACCAAGTCGACCAATGACAACATAACACCCGGAATACACTAAGCCAAACATAGGCCCAAAACATTACAATCTTCGGTTTCTTGAGGAGTAATATAGTCTTCTAACGGATTCACATATATAATGTTTAAACCTGTGAAGCAACACTGGCTTATAAAGTGCAGCATACCACAGGGCTCCAAGACTGTTTACTCCACTTGGCTTCCTTGACCAGCACCAAACAATCGCTGCGTTGCAGTGTAGCAGCACCAGCAGGTGCAAGTTAAGATATTTTCAGCATTATGGTACCTTGCCCAAGGAATGTGCAGAAAAGTGTCGTTTTTTTTCTGTGTCTTACAGTGGTGGCCTCAGTTGTCCTCGGAGCACTGTGGAAC
This sequence comes from Ixodes scapularis, assembly GCF_016920785.2. NCBI lineage: Eukaryota > Metazoa > Arthropoda > Arachnida > Ixodida > Ixodidae > Ixodes > Ixodes scapularis. The sequence goes on along the minus strand of NW_024610114.1, from coordinate 333,135 downwards.
CTCCGAGTTATTAGTGGCTGCCTATAAACTGTCAATATCCTCACAACATCCAGCCGATTGTACAATGTCTTATTATAACAGTGTGCCTTATGTACCGGTCTACTCGTTTTCTACGACCATGACCTTTTCAAAATAGTTGATACTAATTGTATAATTCTAGTGTGTAATCTGAGTGAATGATTGTAAGTGAATAAAACAAATAAAACGCGACTGTTGAAGGGACGTTCGACTTGCATTAGAGCTACTGTTGTGTATTTCATATGCCCAACACACTCCAGCAATTAGATTCACTCATTTTTGGCGACATTACCTCATTTGCTTAAAGGTTTCTCACATATTTCCAAGGGATCCTGAAGGAACAAAAAGCATAACACTGCGGCTGGAGTTTAACCACAGTGCAAAGACACGATTGTGTGTCGAAATGAAACTACTCTCATAGCAGGTCGGCTAACAAAGTCGGCTGCAGAAAAAAAAAACATTTTGAACGAAATATAAGAGCAAGGGCAAATAAGGGCGTAAGCGATCCTGTATTCCAGTATAGAGTAAACACAAAGTGTAAACACCCCAAGAAAAACCCGAGACTGCAGGTAAAAAGAACGACATATACAATAAAAAGTATCAAACAGAGCTCAAACACGGAGCTATGTTTGAGACGTTTTAGTGTACATGTCGTTTATTTACCCTTGGTCTCTGGAATTATTTTTGTTTAATTTTCGCGCCAAACCGCACGCACGCATGACGTCACGTTTTTTCCGGAAGTGTCGTCATTTCCTGTTGATTTTTGGTTCCGCCGGAAGTGTCCCCACGACTCATAGATGGCGCTAAAGCAGCCCCATGGGCCGCCATTTTTTCGACATGTGGGCTTCTATGCAGTTCGCTACCCATGTACATATACCTTGCCTCCCTGCGCTGCTGCGGATGTTAAAAGGATTACAAACGTTACGAGGATTCGCGTCTTTTTTGCGAACGACGAGCGGTCGCTCAAGCTGGTGTCTTCTCAGCCCCGCCACATACTCGCCGGAAAGGCTACTACGGTATGGATTTCGCCAACGATCGCTTTTGCACATCTCTCGCATGGTTCACCACGACTTCGCTGGACTTTTAATTCACTCTGGCTGCTTGGGCACTTTCCATCCAGCATGTCTGTTCTTTCTTTCTCCTCTTTTAGCCGACGGGTTCGGAAGACCATGGATTTCATGTCTGTTATTAAGTAAGCCTGCCTCTTTCTCTTGCCTCTGCTGCGCTTTCTTTTCTGTCTTGAGTTCGAAACATGCCGGCGACGCTTGCTCGGGGCGCCTGCGCGGCAATCGCTGCATGCACTCTGTGTGTTACACGTCAACACCGTCCACACCCTATTCCCACGTTCCGTTGTGTTCTATCGTGGTTTGATAACTGAAGATTGAGCATGACAAAACAAGAATACGAGGAAACAACACAGTAAACGTTGAACGCGTGCTCGTTATGTTGGATCAGTGGGAACATGTTCGTTAGCTTGGATCAGTGGGATCATGTTCGTTAGCTTGGATCAGTGAGAACAAAACTATTAACTTTGAACGTGTGTTTTTTATGTTGGACCCGTTGGACCAGTGAGAACGTGGTTGTAGTGTTTGACCAATGTAGCTTGATTACTATCAGGACCCTCTACTATGTTACTGTTAAAAAAAAAAAGAAATGGGTGGAGAGAATGACGATCGAATAACACGCATTACCTTTCCCCCAGTTATTTGCAGTGCTTTAGAGAGAGAGAGAAGTAGGCGTTTATTAAAACAGTGATGTCATCCAGCGCCTTGTGCTGGTTTGCTATGTAATGAACGGAATAACAAAGAAAAAGTAGAAAGGAGTAGAGAAAGGTAAGAAAACAAAATTAATATAAAGGATGTATAAGAGAATATAAAAAAAGTGATACAAGGTAAAAAATAAAATTAATTGTAGATGTGAGTGTTTCAGTGGCAAGCGTCATTTACCACTTCAGTTCGCTTTAGAACACTAGAGCATATGCTGTAAACGAGTATTCTTCAGAAACTTCAGGAGAGCTTCTGTGGCCTTATAACCGTCAGAAGATGTCATCCAGGGACCAAATACAATGTCGATGCTTATTTGTTATTCCTCTTCGATATTGAGGTTTTTCTTCATTAACTGCCTTTCATGGCTGTACTCCTCGCATTCGCAGACTATGTGTTGGATGTTATGGACGCCGCCGCAGGATGCACATTCAGGAGACTGAGCTTTTCCGATTTTGTGAAGGTAGCTGTTAGTATATATATATATATATATATACGCAACTTTAAGCCGCAAGCGGTGTAGCACGGTTCCATTTGTCTTGGTAAACCTCGTGGAGCCCGAAACTGTAGCTTAGGATCAATATTGTAAAGATATCTGTAGTGGTATTTAGGGTTTTCCCAAAGAGACAATGTTATTTCTTGGCCGCTGTTTTTTATCATGCTATTTGAATGTGGTGTCGAGAATGGAATAGAGACAATAATAATCCTTTTGTGGGCATCTCTAGCAGCTCTGTCGGCAAGAACATTTCCGGTTACTCCGGAGTGGGCAGGAACCCACTGTAGAATAAATTGGTGTCCCTGGCACGAAGCTTGGCGAGCTGCTTCCAAAATATCTTGTGCAAGTTGTAGATATAGGCTACTTTTTTTCATCGAGAAGAGGGTGTAGAGAGCAGGCTTCGAGTCAACAAATATTGCCCAAAATTGAGGTTTTTCAATTCCCGTTTGTGTCTCTGCTGCTCGAATTGCCTCGAGCTCACGTGGCTCAGCTTTGCTTTTATGGATGTTCTCATAGAAGGAATGTAGACTCCCAGAGCCGATGATGACGCCATTGTGGAGCCATCAGTGAAGATGTGGCGGAATGAGTTGTATGATTTATTGATGTACTCAAGAGCAATCTGGGTGATCACCGGCACAAGCATCTTTGTTTTCGAAGTGATCCCTGGGATACTTGTTCTGATTTCTAAGTGGGGGGTACTTCCACGGCAGATATTTTGGAATTGTAGCCGCTTCAAATGATCTGAGGATATAATCCTGCAAAAACGTGACTACTTGGGCAAATCCTGAGGATGGTCTCTCTGTTGAGATATTTGCTAGATGATTATGTATTCGAGTTTTGTGACAAAGATGAGCTCGGGCAACGTTTCTTGTGTCCTTAAAATGGCGGGCGAAACTGCTTGTGCTTCAGCCAGAGTTCCCACATTCGATGTGTATTTCGGCAGTCCTAAGCAAGCTCGAAGAGCTTGTGCTTGGGCGCTTTCTAATTCTTTAAGAAGAGACCATGATACATTATGCATAACAGGAAGACTGTAGCGCATAAGGCCGAGAAACAAAGCATTGTATAGGGCCGTTAGCGCAGAGACAGAACATTCCAATTTAGTTCCACTAATTATTCTGATTATATCAATAAACGAGGTCAGCTTTTTCTTTAGGTGCTTTCTGTGGAGGCTCCATGTCAGTTCCCTGTCGAGAGTGACACCCAGAAATGTGTGTTCAGTGACGTAAGGAATTGGTTTTCCATCGATCACGATTGGGTTTGTCCGTGTGTTTTCTGCTGAATGCCATCACTGCTGATTTGTCCGGTGATATATCAAACCCCGCTCATGGAGGTAGCGTTCTGTGATGTTTATTGCTTTCTGTAGTCTTGCTTTGTTTATGTATAGAGACCTACTGCATGCCCAGAAACAGATATCATCAGCGTATATGGATACTTGAACGGTTTTAGGAAGTATTTTAAGAAGGCCTATTGCGATGCTGACGCTTATGCTTACCATGCTTCAGCAACTCCATCAATGTATCTTTTTTTTCTCTGCTGACGCTTATGCTTACCATGCTTCAGCAACTCCATCAATGTATCTTTTTCTTTTCTCTCTTGTAAACATCATTGTTATCATTTTTCTTTCTCTTGTATACGTAGTTTTCACGTGACATCACTTCCCCTATTTCCACTCACCGGCCGCCATTACCAGGTACAGAGAAACAGACGCGAACGCTGCCGCCACTCTTGTACTGCTCGACTATGACATCACCACTGCGCGTGTATTGTGTGTATGTTACGGCATCAACGTGCATAATTACAACAACAAGTTTCCATCCGAAATGCAGGATCACTGAACTAAACATTTCAACTCGAGATTCATAAAATGCATTATGCGAACCGGAAAGCCTCTTTAAGGTTGGAGATTGTTCACCGCGCTCGTAGCCCAGATGCTGGGTGGGAGCCTGGTCGGTGTTCGTACCGTCCATGAGGGTCAATGGTTCGCCTCTACGTTAAAGGGTGTGCTTGTACTTGAGGCATCAAAAGCCGCAGCATCTGAGCTGCACAAACTCGCGCAACCGCCGAAACAATATCGAGACAAGTGGCCTGCAGATACCACAGAGGTTAGGAAGCTCGGCAACAAAGGTAAGAGCAGAGAAAGTGGCAGTGGTTGTCCATCATCTAGAAGGAGGTCTGTCAGTTCTTGCTGCTTGACACTACCAGACACTGTAAAATTGCCCTAGCCGCTGTGGCAAAATGCGCAGAGTGTATATGTAAGTTATGTAAACCACAATTTGAAGTTCATTAGAGAGAGAAAATGTTGGGATTCTTATGACGTGATGCACTGTTTACCAAAATCCATGTATTACGGATGACGCATGTATTCCTTAACGGTAATGAAGCAACGACCACAGACATTGTCGTTGCCGAGGTTCTTCAAATTCTACCCATGTATGCGAGCCAGCCGAAAGCTCCTGTGTTCCTGGGACAGCAGTTTTATGCTCTCAAACTGTTTGTTTATCACTTTTGGCAAACTGCAGCCTTATATTTGGCATTGTGCTACACTCCTTTGCGGAGGACTTGCATATGCTGTGGCAACCGAACATTGCGCATACTGGCATTACTGCACCACTATGACCGCAAGTGCACATAACACATAAACACGAAAGAAGGAAACACGCACCGATAACGATGCAGCGGCGGGCAGCGTTACTGGCGGTGGCTTGAAACCGAAACTATGTCAGTACCCGGTGATGGCAGCGACATATCCCGTAAGCCCCGGCAGTGACGTCCGTGAAAACTATGTATACAGAGGACAAGGCAGTATTAATTAATTCATAAATGAATAGATGCATAAGCATGCCAGTGCAGTGCCCAGCCAAATGAAATTTTGAAGTTAATTAAGGAGAGAAAATGTTGGGATGCTTATGATGTAATTCATTTACCAAAATGATGTTCGAGACTTCTTGATGCAGGTCGTGCCAGGAATCGAGAATGGTAACTACAAACAGCTTTCTTGCCTCAAAGGAATATTCATGTTGCATTATTCTGGCACCCATCCATTTATTACGACGTTAAAGACTATAGACTCCCGACGCCCCTTCCTTGTGTTTTTAAATGATTTCGACTGGCTGAAGTGCTATTGAATTAATAATCTGAAAAGAATAGTATTCGGCTTGCACTCACCAGCATTCAAATAATGTTTCACCTAATTCCCACCTAATGCTTCGCTGAACTGAAAGGTCCGAAAAATCTGGGGAAAGATTATAACAGTTTTTGGAAGGAAGGATGCATGACAACTGGCGAGTTACCTCCACGCTTTGTCTAATGTATGCAACACACACACTTTTTTGTTTTCTAATGTACTTCAGTTCACCATCCAGGTATGATGGAAGTTTATTTGAAGCCACACAAAGGCAACTAAGTGAAAATATAGAACACTCTGGTCATGGAGGAGGTGAGAACGACGGGGAGGAGCTTCGGTTGTCCTGCCTCCATCGTGAGCTTCCTGCCTTTGATGGTGCTTCGGCATCTCAACTTTACGTAGTTATTTAGTTTTGCTGATTGGGCAGCATAACTGAAGGTACAGAAAATTTCGCAAGGCGTACAATTGCTATTTTTAGGCCGGAGAGGCCTTTTATTGAGTTTGCACGTTTGCTTTTTCTTCCCGCCGGTATAAATATATAGAGGCGTCGCACTACCTTGTAATGCATGTTAAAGAGCGCAGGTTTCTAGTTGTGCTGCTTTAAGTTGCATGCCTACAGCCTAGTAATAAGTTGGCACATTTACAACAAAACCGACTCGCTGTCGTATAAACACCCATACAGCTAAAGTAATCGGGGATCTTTGACTAGTGGACATGAGAAGGACTTTAGACTTGCCTACCTTAAAACAGAGCAAGCACCCACCCAAAATTTGGAGGTAATCTTGTTAAGTCCAAGAGTGAAAGTGCAAAAGTGGCACATGATGAGGTATGCCTCGCCACATTGGACCAGCGCGCACATGTCAAGCTGCACCGCATTACACTGGTGCACGTGTGTTGGGCCTTGCTGCTATGCACAGGCATGCTCGAAGAAGTGGTTGACGGGGAAAGGGGAGCATCCTGGTTGGCTAGGTGAACCCTGTAGGCTCAACTGGGCGCTCGCGTGTCCTTCGCTTACGTTTCAAAAGTGGGGTATGGGCGCAGCCTCGCTATCTTAGACACGTGCTCTCGTGAACTCGCAGGAACGTTGAGGTCGACTGCGGCAAACACTAGGATCTATCGAAGCCAATCTAGCGACGAGTGCAGGTCGCGTGACCTTCTGGTTGAGCTTAGCGAGGTCACGTCACGTGATACATTTGCAACTCTGGATTGGCTGCAGTCCGTCCTAAAGCCAGTTGAAACATTTAGTTTGAGTCTGACCGACCGCTTGTGACTGCTTATGACGAGATAATAAAAATTCTGGCTTATCGGATAAATCCGATAAACTTGGAAAAACAGTCACTGGTGAAATTTTCGTAAATTCTGATTTATCTGAAAAACTCAAAATTTCAAAGCCAAATAAAAACCAAGAAAGACGTAATTTGGTATGTTACAAATAAAGATTGTCAGGGCACCGGCCTAGTGGTTCTAAGTGACAGCCAATTCAGTTTTCTATTTTTTTTTAATTTTGGACTATTGACAGAAGAAAGTTTCTTATTTATCGTCAAGGTTCGTTCAGTTAGTGGGACAATTAGTACTGCCAATCGCAAGGGTGCCAATGGCAAATGCAGCTGCAGAAATATATTTCGATACAGGTGCTTTTTGTATAAATTTAGTGTATGTTCTTATCAAAACACATTCTTATATTGAAGAAAAAAAAAAGGAAGAGCAGGGTATAATTGAACTTTGAATTTTGGAAAGTTGGAGATCTAACAAAAAACTAACTCTGGTAAACCCTGAATTTCCAGCTCAAAAATAAACCGAAAAACACACTTTGAATTTGACAAAAAATAAACTCTGAAAACACGGAATCCTGCGGATGCCACTGGCGCTATCTGTCGGGTGGCCCTGGCCCACTTCCGGTCTGCGAACATTTTCTGGTTTTCTTGCAGATCGTTTTTTTCATCGTAGGCTTCAAATAATTCTGACACTCTTATGGGTGGCCTCTTCTCGTATACTGTGGTTCGATCTCGCAAATGCTGCAGAACCTAAATTAGGACCAGAAGTTGGCAATGGACGGCGCCAGTGCATCATCTTGTCAAAAGCAGTGTTACGCAGTTGGTCGCACTGAGACACAAAACCCTGAACCGGCCTTTCAAGTGAAGCAGAGCCTGTGGGCCCACTAAAGAATGAAACAGTGCTGTACCTAAACACTTTATTCATTTAGTTTATGACCAATACCTTGGAAAGGAATGTTGTCATTGCTATGACTGGCCACTAAGTAAACTGGGTAAACTTTCCGAAAGAAGAGACCTTCGTGATTTGTTATTTTTGCGCAAACTTTTAAATGGCAAAATAGCCTGCTCGTGTTTATTATCCACCACAAGCTGTTGTGTGTCTTCTTGATCTTTGAAGGTCTATGGAACTGTTTAATGTTGGTGGGTGCTCTCGCTTCTCACTCACACGAAAGCCTCGTTTAACGGTGTTTCATCATCGTCAGTTATTTTGAAAAGACTTTCAGCCTTTTCACTCTGGTGAAGAAGGAAGACCAGTGAAGCTGTACTATAGTGGGAATGAAGTAATGGCCGTCTGCAAGTCGGCATGCCAGAGTGGAAAGGCTCGAAAGGTTGCCGCGATCTACGAGCGACGACGGCAAGCAGACAACCAGCAAACACAACACTGTGGATAGCTATCGCCATCTATGAGCGACGGCAGCAACCAGAGTGTTGTGTCGACGTTTCTGTGCGGACAAACATGATCCTGGGAAATTTAGCCCGTAAGGCCTCATTCACACAGCCGGCGTTTCGCCCCGTCCCGGCGAAAGCGCCGTGGGCGCCGTGCCGAAAACGGGACGGTGCGGGGACGGAGAGTGTTTGAAGCAGCGGCGACGGAGCTGCCGGCGGTGGCTATAGCAATAGATGGATGCTGACGGCTGTGTTCCCTTATATTGGGCGGTAGCTTGCGCCTCCTAGCTTCGAAATTTTTCTGCACCTTTCAAATTCCGCGTCGAACGTTTGTATTCCGTAAAACTGTATAGCCGGTATAACCTATTATTTCTTGCACAGTTTCACACTTCCCTCGATCTCTTCTACCAATCTTGTAATCCCATATTTGTGGCTGCTTTGTAGCGGCGTCGACCACCAAATGTAGCGGACGATTGGCGTCGATGGACGCAGCCACAACTATTTTGTTCCTTGGAGCTTGCGTTTGGGTCGCCGCTAACGATCTTGCATGTTTCAAAACATTTATTTTATTTGTCTCCACGTTTCGAAACAAAAGCGACAAGACCCACTGCGAGCACGTTTCACATCAATCACTCCTTACGCCGCATTTCGTTCGCAATGATCGACGACCATATTTTCTTTCTTCGGCTCTTTTTCCTTATAGTGAGTTCGTTTCACGGCACTCGTGCCCACGCGTGCCCACTCGCAGCGTGGAGCGGGTTCGTTTCGGCCGGCACTCCACGAGTGGCTGCACTCTCCGAGTTCGTTTCAGCGCTGGCACCCCACGCGTGCATGCACTCGCTGCACCGAGAAAATCGGGAGTGCGCCAAAATGCAATCCCGTCATGCCTCGCTCCGGCGAGGAGCGGGAGCAGATGACGAGGGTTCGTCTGCTACAATGTGTTGCGGAACCGAAAGGAAAAAAAAGTAGATTTTCTGATAGAAATCGCGTCCCGCGGGCAACGGAATCAGATGCGAGCTTGAATTGTGAGCGTCTGTTATTTCATGAATTGAGCAATTGACAAACTGTGCTTTATTTGCAGGTTTAAAGTCGCTCTGTTGCCGTACACACGCTGAAATATAGCAGTGTGTAAACAAATGCTCAGAACAGACGCATCAGCGGCCCCCGAGATGTTTATCACCGTCCGTGTGCGGGTGAAAAATTGAACATTCGTCGACAAAACTCTTCCAGCAGAAACCTGTGACTGCACTATAAGCATCAGAGAAAGCTAAACATAGTGACTTTACCCGAGGCTTGGGCAACATTTACCTGCGTCAACTAACTTGCCCCGTCGTATTTTGTTTGAGAAAGCTCGTTCTTAACGCCCTCACTGAGGCTGATATCTGATCCACCTGTAATGACGATCGAAATCGAAAGTCGCACGAAAGTTTTGCTGGATATTCCAACAGACTAGTTTTAAGTCGCACCCTTTCAGTGGTTCACGCATAAAACCATGCTCAAACGGATCAAGTTTCTGCTCGGACAGCATCATCAGTTTTCTTCAGTGTAAACGGTTATAAAGAGATCGCAACAAGCTGCTTTGTAGACAGCTGGTTGTGGAAATTTACGCCGTCTGTAACTATCTCTACGACAGCCAAGTTGCTTGAAGTCGTCGCAAATATAAACTACAGGTTGCAGCGACCAATGTTTGTAGATAAACGTTGGTAGTGATTGCACTCTCGCATTCCTACCCATCACTCCGAACAGGAAGACGCTAGTTTCGGTTTGAGGTTGGTATCTTTTCTACAACATAGATGGCGGAAGCATTAGTTTTCTGCACTCGGTTATCTGGCGAGTTCGTTTTAGTCCAGTTCTCTGTGCAACACTCTGCGAGTGCGATGCATTCTGGGAGAGAACTCGAACGGTGCCAGTGCGTGTGAAACAAACTTGCTATTAGAATCGCATTTACGTCTATCGCAAAGGAACCGATGTGGTCCCACCATTTCTAGCAGCAGCTCAGCGGTAAATCCAAATCTCTGTATGCCCGTTGTTCAAAAGCCGTAAACATCACACAATGCGCCCGTCGTCTTGCTGGCCTCCCTCCTTCCCGAAACGAGCTTTGTTTGCTTTGTCCAACGTTACTAAAACACTCAGTTGGGAAACTGCCATGGAGACTGCTCTGAAGAAGTGGCCCTGATCTGTCCTCGAGAACCGAGCTAATGGCGAACACAACGCCCCCATTTCTCCCACAGCAGCCACTCGAGGAACTGCACGTTACTTCTATTTTGGCTTTAACCGGCCATTGTGGCGCCGAAGCAGGTACAGTCGAAGAGGTTAAAGGGATGCCAGCCCCGTCTCCCCAGCAGACGCGCTGCGGCTTATTACCGAAGTTAAAATGCACCTAGGTCGGGACGCGCTACCTGAAAGCACCGCTGAGGTACGGTTGTATAAAAACAATATTAATTGTGCCGCAAACCCTGCAAACTAAATATTTTAAAAACATCACGTGCCCACCATTTTGCACTAAACTTCAATAAATTTCATACAAGAAAGAGTTTTTTTCCGTTTGTTCTTACGGAAAAATATGCTTTCTAAAAGCTCAAGGTGACCACAGTACAGACCAGTACAGACAAATGATAAAGAGTGGCGCTGTTGTCGTATTTAGCTCGGTCTCTGTGGATGCCGGCGGCCCAAGTTTCGACGGTGAGTTTCCCAACTGAGTGTTTTAGTATCGTCGGCTTCGTCGTTAGGGCGGTTAGGGCACAGTACGGTCAATTCCCTCTGCCGTGGCCATGCCCATGGTCACCGAACTTTTGAGAATCCGCCAGACTCAGCGAAAGTTTTCGATTTTGTGATTGGCCGTCCCTCGATGGGGTGGGACGCCGGCATTCCTGGTCTCCCGCCGGTGCTGGGGACGTTAAACATCCTCGTTTGGCCCATTTCGGGTCCGGCAACCTGATTTTGATCGGAAACCGATCTCAACACCCTCTCCGCCGGCGAAAAGGACGGCCGGCGCTTTCGCTGGGCCGGGTGAAAAAACAGCTGTGTGAATGAGGCCTAACAGTTCCGCTGTAAAACTTGGTGCCAGGACTGTCTTAGGATATGCAGATTTATTTTTATTCTGTGCTGTATTTTTGTGTGTGTGTCTGTGTGTTTTGCGCTACATTGCAATGTACCACCAGGAAGGCATGTTCCTGTTGGTGGGCATAAGCATAATTAAATAATGTGAACTTGACAAGTGCGAAACAAGGTGCTTACTGGCAGTCTTTGTAGTTTGTGTGCTTTTTTGTCGTCCTTGTCTTATTCATTCTATTTATTTAGTTTCCAGTATGAACCAACTACTCCAATCACGAATCGCGATGCTCTATCGAGCACTGCGACACGACAGTGGTGCTTCGATAATCCTCCAAATGTTGCGTGTGCCATCCCGTTGCCTTTCCAGAAGAGCGTTCGGCCTCCTGACCATGTCTGGCAGCAAGCCCAACGTCGTGTTTGTGCTGGGACCCCCGGGCTCTGGGAAAGGCACCCAGTGTCAGAAGATTGTGGAGGTACGACGGGGACGTCCCGCTTATGTCCGCGGGACATCCACGGGACACGACATCCCGTGTGTGCTGTCACGCTCAGTGTCGTCGCTTATTCTGGTAGCCATAGACAACTGAGGTCTTCGTAAGGTGACACAACTGCTTGGGAGAAGACCTTTTTGCAGTAATAGTAATAGCAAAGTTGTTGTAGTGGGTCCTGTGAGGAACAAGGTAGCAACCTGTCTCATTAAGCCCTTTGAGTTGCACATTTATTTATTTATCCTCAAGGTCATACAACATTACATTATTAGTAAATAATTAAATCATGAGCCATTCCACTTTGTGAAGGTCGATGACCAGCCAAGCTGTTTAGCACATGACAGACCTGCCTTGAGGAGCGGGAGGAAGCTAAACACATGCAGCAGGGCAGCCACCCCTGGGAGAGCGGAAGGAAAGGAAACTAGGCACGCAAGCGCTTGGAACAACGACCAAGAGAGGGCGGTGCGAGCGTAGACATGGCCGACGCGGGTCGCACAGCGGCAAATCTTTGAGAAACCTTTATTATCTACCTGAGAGTCTACTGATCTTGAAAAGGGTGCCTATTGATAACTAATCTACTGAATAGACCTATTGCTAAATTACCCAAACATCAAGGAGAATGGAGGGAATGGTGTTCCACGTACCGCACGTGCCGGCATCGCAGCAACAACTGTCCTAAAGCAAAAGCCTAAAACAAATGGCATCTTGCACGCGTATTAGTCAGCACTTTTGTTTTTGTTATTTACTTAGAATATTTTATACAGGGAAGGCGTGCGGCGGTGTGAGCGTGAAGTCTTTAGTCACTTCTCACGAAAAATCCACGGAACCCTAGCCATAAACAGCTGCGCTGTAAAATATAAAAGTCTCTGGTTTGAAAATTGGGTTCACTTTAGTGATGGCTTTTTGTGTCAATTTTGGCAATAAAAAGCTTAGAGAGTCATGTAAGTTGAGCTGGTGTTGCACTGTTCAGTGAATCCCGGTCGACGGCATTGTGAATTATTTTTCATTTGTCTAGCATCTATATCGTAAATTCTGCGATAAATCCCGAGGTAGGAAAACAAACCAATAGATTGGTTTGTTTTTCATTTGTCTAGCATCTATATCGTAAATTCTGCGATAAATCCCGAGGTAGAAAAACAAACCAATAGATTGGTCTTTTTTTCCCACTCATTTTGGGCTTTATAGTTTTCTGTTAATTCATCTTTATGACGTTGAATGCAAATATTAACTTTCATTTGCACATGTGACAAGACAATTGTTTTTTTTTTTTTTTTTGTAACTTTATAGTTTTCCATCAGTATTTTCATACTTTTCCTCTTGTTTTCAAGTTGTCTTTCATTTTTTTTCCCTAGAGTTTCGGTAGCTTTGATGCAGTTTTCTGTAAGGCTTTCTACTTTTTTGCTTTCCGAAAAGTATTTTGTAGTTTGAGAGTAGTTATTCTTTTTAATAATAAATACTTCAAATTTTCAGCTGTTTTCTAAAAGTTGTTTGATAGATATTCAAGAGCTTTTACATAGTATTCAGATAGTTTTAAATGAAGCTTTCTTAAATTCCTCAAAGCTATTAGGAATGCAAAAAGAAAAAAAAAAAAAAGCTTCTCATAGCTATCAATAATTTTGGAAAAACTGCAGATAGTCAGCATATTAACAGTTTTTCAGGGCCCTCTGTTGTGCACTGCACAACACTGTTAGCATGAACATAACTTTGGCGCTTCTTCAGGTTTCGCTTGGGGGGGGAGTACTGGGAGAAAAACAGAAAATCGGCAATGGGCTTGTTTGCACTAACAGTGTCGTTTTGTGTACATATCCCATCCATTTTTCCTTGTCTTTGTTTGCATATTTACTGTATCTTCCATTCTCTAAGTCCCCTGTGAACGGGAATTTTCACAAAAAAGTGGGTATATAGTACCCACTTTTGTACCTTAGTACAAGTTGCACTTACCGTGAAATACCGAGCTTTCTCTTATTCCACAATAAGCGCCCACCTCCTAATTGTTTTGAACATTCGGAAAATACATAAGGACGTGTCTATACATATGATTGACCTAAGAAGCACCCATCCCCCAGTTTTACTTGATTATCTCCAAATTTTGAGTGGGTGCTGGCTAGGGATTTAATGATATACATTTGTGTACGGTCGGCGCAGCAAAATTGCATTGGCAACCCTGCATGTTTGTATTCAGATGGAACTATATGCACAAGTGGGAGACACTTCTGACGAATTGCGAGAAATACAACCCTCTTGGCGAATTCGCACAGATATTTTTCGTTGCAGCATGTACCCTGTGCCAAATTTTTTTCGCTAAACAAGAAAAACAAAGAAATTGATGCAGAAACGCAGTTGCATGGTAATTTACAAATAATCTTTTTGTAGCGATCCGTCACAAGCTTGGTTTGTGGTGAGCTTTAAATGAAGATTGCATGAAAATTATTATCATTTATTTTTAAAGAAATGACATAGAACCTTTCATTACTGCTTCAGTTTCCTGGCAAACTTGCAATTTCATGCGCTGCCCACACGAGCAACACGCGCTTGGCGGCCCAATGGTCCTACTCTGGCGTCACGACTGCTCGGAGGTTTTTCATGTTTTCTCTCGTTTAGTTACATCTTCGGGGAAGAGGAACTTGATATTCAGATTCACGAGATAAGAATACGTCAAAATTCACCTCTAACTCTTTTTTTTAAAGAAGTGTTTCAGTTTTACTTTAATGACAAGATGTACAAAACTTGCTGAAAACATTTCTTTTAACATTTAACAAGATCAAATGAAAGAAGAGAGCTTAAAGAGGCATTGTAAGGTAAATTTGCAAGTTATAGCTTTGTTGCCTGTGGACAACACCAGGCAAAAGTTTGAGAATTCACTCTTTACGTAACCTCTATAGATTACTATAAAATGTCAATAATATCTGCACATACAATAGCCTCAAGTCAACTGGTCACATATCGTAAAATATTCTGGAAAGAGAAAAACACTTATTCATATTTTTCGCCGTTCCGCCGTTCTCGGTTGCTGCCTATTGGTGCCCCGAACTTCTTTTTTCTCGTCAACTATTTGCGTATCTGTTCACTAGATGGCTCTGTAGTTTCAATCTTCAAGACTTGCCGGACTACGAGATTAAAAAAGTGTGATAAAACCAAAACTTTTAAACAAAAAAAAATTATTATGTGGTTTGTTGCCTGTAGGCAACACTCGTCATCATAGGGTTAATGGTTGATCATATATTTCAAAGCAGTAATAAACGGTTCTATGTCATTGTAATATGTCACTATGTCAAGTGTAATATTTTTTGTGCAATCTTCATTTAAAGCTCACCACAAACCAAAGCCGAAACCCTGCCTGCGCCGGGCAACATTGCTCCTGTGTCATCACCTGCATCTCTAACCACCAACAAATCGTGATGCCACATACCCGGTGCAGCTTGGCACAAAGGCGGAAGTGTTGTCTGCTACAATCGGTAGTCTGCTACACTCAACGACACCCGTACTACCGCGGCCGCAGCTTGTGTTTTAGCACAGATGTCAAGTTTTTCCAAGGGCTTGCTTTGAAAACTAGAAAATGAGGTTAAGTAAACCAGACGTGAATAGTATGTCGTGACAGGCTTGTAGAAGTATGCCATGCTCAACGTCACAAACTGGCTTTCTCGCACACGACAGACACTTCTGGCGATGATGCATGCTCGCAAGCGGAGCACACAGGCGCATGCACATTCTACAAATCACGTGGTGAATGATGAGCGCGCTGCTAGTGCTGCCTGTAGGTTCTCTTTAAAATAGTACAAAACAAGCAAACAAATCTCCCCGAGGGTCCCAAGCACGACGAAGGTAGTGCAGGGTGGGCTGCGCCGATACTGTGGTGTTCACTGCGCTGTTGGCTTTGCCGTGCCTTATGCAGATTTTAGTAATTTCGCGCACCTCAAACATTGTTTGCCAGTTTCGTCAACTGTTAGGTGGAAATAGATTGAAATATGTGACGTGTGGTCTTTTTTGGTGATAATAGAGGGAACTGCATTGTTTTCCCAATATGTAAAAAGAACCAAAGTTGCCCTTTAAAAGGCCACTAATATATAAATATATATATATATATATATATATATATATATATATATATATATATATATATATATATATATATATATGTTTTTTTTTTTAAGTCTGCTTGGGACACTCATGTTAAAAAATAAATTTTATGTTAAAATTTTTTTTAGAGCAGTATTGACGGCGCGAGATGTAGTCACCTCCTTTCCACTTGTTTTCTCTCGGCATTTCGGTTGCATGGAGGAGAGGTGGATTGGCTTGGCCATCATGTTGAGGTGGAGAGAGTGTATGACCATCCTCTGACGTCATGGACCTTTGCGCGCAGAATTTTAAATAAATCTCGCACCGTCAATATTGCTCTAAAGAATTATTTTTTCACATAAAATTAATTTTTTGACACGGGTGTCCCAACCAGACTGTTTAAAAAAAACATTATTTTTCTTTTCGGTTCCCCTTTAAGGTTCCTCTCGAAGGAAAAAATGCATAGAAGTCGTACCGTCGTATAAAACACACCAACACAAATTTAAAAAAAAAAATAGATTTATACATTTGAAAATATGGCGAGTGCAAGTTGTTAGTGTTGTCTAGCCAATTCAGTGTTTTGTCACACACGTTAGCGTAGTGCCCTTCTATACAAATGGCGATTGGCCGAGCGGAAATCTATGCTCGGTGGTCTAACCTCAAATTGAGTGCTGGGACTTGGCACAATAAAGAACCTTTGTTCTCTCTCCGACTTGCAGAAATTTGGCTACAAGCACCTGTCGGCGGGGGAGCTGCTGCGAGAAGAGCAGCGCACGCCGGGTTCGGCGTACGGCGAGGAAATCGCAACGCACATCAAGAACGGGACCATCGTTCCTGTGGCCATCACCTGCAGTCTCCTGGACAGGGTGAGTCAGTGGTTGACCCTCAGATCGACGTGGACCTTAAAGCACAGAAGCTTCACATTACAAAGTGGAAATTGCTGTTTCCTTGTTGTTACGGTACGTGGAATGCTTCTTTGACTGGTGTGTACGGCTTCCTATCCTGCCCTTCCATCAAAAGTGGAATGACGTCCCAGAAGACTGCGCATCGTGTCGTCGGATATCACGATCCTCGCAACCGATGCTAGAAGTCCCGGCAAAAAATTGAAAGACGCTTACAATCCCCTGTAACGACAAATTAGATTGCAGCTCTTGAGGAGGAGGGGGGAAGGTACGGGGAGGAAGGTATGCCCCTCCTCCTCATCCGTACCCTCCCCTCCTCCTCTCCTGCTCGCCTCCCATTTAGGGGAAATTTCCCCGTTAAATTTACCCATAATGCAAAGCGCAGTGACGTCATCTGTGACGTCACTGGAGACCTTTGTGACGTCACGTGTGACATCATCATGAGAAACGTCCCATAATGCACTGCACGGTTACGCTGACCGCTCAAGCCGGAAACGGGCGCCCATGATGCAAACGGGCCCATAATGCACCGCTCAAGCCGGAAACGGGCGCCTAAGAGCTGGGCTCTAAACGTATGAGGGAATGCAGGCGCCACAGTCGTTGCGGGGTTACAACTCCCGGCTGCCGAAGGTTCCGACGGCCTCCAAGTCGAAGGGCAACCCGCAGCAGAACAGACATCTCCCGCATCCACCATCGCCGCCGCAACACTGCCAGAAACGCGGCCGAAAACGACGTGACACTGCTACAACTTTGTCGACTGGAAATCAAAGGAACATATTTTTGGATACGTTGAACACATCAGTTGGAGACGTGTCCGAGGCACTATGGTTGCACGGACGAGGCTCTCTGGGATCTGCCGGAACCTCGTGGCGGCACAGGCATCCTTTTCAAGTGCCACCTGATGCAGTTTCGCTAGACGACAACGCCACGTCCCAAGTTACCACTGCCTTTGGCGTGCTAGTACATTTGTAATGCGGTTGTGCTTCATTGTGTTTCAGGCCATGAAGAAGGACGGGACCAACAAGTTCCTGATTGACGGCTTTCCCCGCAACAAGGACAACCTGGACGGCTGGAACGACGAGATGAGCGGCAAAGTCCACCTCCAGTTTGTGCTCTTCCTCGAGTGTCCCGAACAGGTGAGGCTGTCGCAATGTGTCTCGGGTGGCGCGGATATCCCGTCGACGTCTACGGGACATTTGTCAAACTTTAAGTTGTCCTAGCTGAGGATTATTCATGCATAGGTTGAGTTTTATTACGGAACTCATCTATCGTGAAAGGCAACCAATTCTTTCAGAGGGCACCATTCTGCGTAGGAACAGTACGAAGCGAGAATGGCGATGATTAAGGAAGAAAAAAACAACATTGGGAATACTTTCAATTTCGCCTACTGGCACCCCATAAATTCACTACCCTCTATATTTAAGGTTAGCAAATGTGTATGAATCCTGCATATGCTTGATGGGCATACCCTGGCTAATTGCCGCTCTGAAGGCAATAATGCACCAACCAAATAACTGCTCAGAAGTGCCCCCTTCGTTCAAGCGCCCACTGTTAACATTTCTCAAACTTGGGAATTCTGTAAATGATATGTTAAGTACCCAATTTTATTCGACAAGCGCCCATGCCTAAAATTAACCCAGTATTTAGGGGAAGTGGGGTGGGCGCTTCTTCGGTATTATACGGCACTCATGATTACTTGGTTGTCATACTTTTTTTTTTCTTACGCTTAATGGATGTTCTATTCCCCTAAGGGTTGCCAGCTGTTGGGGGGGCACAATAAAAACATGCTTGATCAATTAACTGAAGCAGTTACTGTGTCGTATTGCATGACAGACGTGCGTGGAGCGGTGTCTAAAGCGAGGCCAACAGGGCAGTGGCCGCACCGACGACAACATGGAGAGCCTCAGGAAACGGTGAGCTTCCTCGTGCGACTTCAACGATCACTACGACGCAGTAGAACCTTCTTAATACGTTTTTGGGGGGACCCCGGCAAACAGATGTATGGTCCGGAAAACGTAACAAAGCTTTTGGAAGTCTGTACATGAGACGAATAGACTCTCATATAGGTTCACCTTTTGACGGTCATCGCTGTACATGCACTACGGCAATGATTACAGATTTCAAAGCATCAGTTTAAATGCAAAACAACACGCACCGCTAAAGGCGGTGGTATTTGTTATGTCTTTGGCGAACCATAAAAGTCACATTTTTCGCCCACATTGTGCAAAGAAACGAAAGTGATAGCTGTAGCATGGTCACGCGATGCGGGTGGAATGGTGCCATCACATACCTGAGGACGGAGGTGCGACGTGGTTAATTCTCATAGCCGTCGTGGATGCCACTGACGACTGCCACCAGTGATCCGTGAAGTTTATAGTTTTCAAATTAAACGCTCTGCACACGTGAGGCTGACTTTGCATACCGGCGCCCTGATGGTAGCGCCAGTGGGAGCTTTGGCTCTTCCAATTCAGACTTCCACTGCTTTTCGTAATTAAGTACAGAGGATGAGAGCGTATCATCCGACGGAGAAACTCTGTAATGTTAGTAATCTTAAGCCGCTGGAATATTGCAGAAGCAGGTGTGCCAAAATGGAACCGAATTGAAGAAAGGTGACAACTTTTCGCCATCAATATTTTAATTTCGTGCTTCTAAACCAAAGAGCTTGCAAGCACGGCATGTGCACCTTCTAGATAATTAAGAAAGAAAACCTGCGCATTGACTTTTGCTTTACACTATTTTTTTGGGAACAAAACCTGACCACTGAAAAACATTTTTTGGAGAAAAAAAAACTTAACCGTCAAAGGGTTAAAAATGTTATTTTGGTAAACTTTATTCATTTTTGTTTAGTTTGGAATGTTCCAAGTTTTCCGTATTATCGGATGTACGCCGCTACCATCCTTCCGAGCAGAGTTGACGGAGTCGAAGACGGAATGTAAAAGAATCGATTTGTGCAGGTTCCGCACATACACCGAAGACACGCTGCCCATCATTCAGTACTACGACAAGATGGACCTAGTCAAGAGAGCAGACACCAGCAACAACGACCCGGATGAGGTGAGTTTTTAACGCTGAATTGGTCATAATTAAGATTCCGTGTGTTCGGTAAATGCCGAGGAATCCCGAGAATCGACCCCCATGCCAGCTTTTCAAAGTCGAGGTAATCAAAAAAACTCCCGAATCGGAGTGGAAGCTCTATTTCTTCTAGAATTCTAGAATGGGAGGCGTTCTCTTCTGCAAGTTTTGCAATCAACGTTCCTTGTGACACGTCTTTAACCAGTCCCCGCATTATCACTTTTATCGACCTCGCAACCCATATGCCCAGATATTGTATGCCTCAATCCTTCTGAAACAATAGTCTACCTATTTTAACTAAAACTTGGGACCAAATTTCGAACCACCTCTCTTATCTTCTTTTCTCTCGTTTTTCCCAGCCTATGTGAGTCTTGTCTCCGCAGAGGAAGACTGATAACACGGGTGGGCATGCCCTCTTTCCCATTCTTGACACTAAAACAACAACGAGAACCGATTTAATTTCGCCTCAAAATGGATCACGGAGGACGCTGTACAGTAGGCTCGCAAAAATTCAAACTCTGATATTTCATTCCCCTGCTTAATTCAAACAATTTAAACAAACCTTGGTTGTCCCGCTATGTTTTTAATGTGTTCATAAGCCGCTTAATTCCAACGGCGTTTTCGTGTAATTCATACTTACTGTTCCCGCCGCCCCGTTGAGTGCGCTTCTTTCCAAGCACCGGTGCACTGCAGAGCGATAACACCCACAGAGCTTGCTTCCGCGGGTGTTGCTTCCCGACAGTGCACAGGTGCTAGGTGAGAAGCGTACTCAACAGGGCTCAAGCAGGGCATACGAGCTATGAAAGAGGGGAACCATGGAGAAATTTCCGCTGCAACTTGCACGGATGCTGTGACATGGCAGCATGGCATAGGTCTATGCCGCAGCGTCTACTCAAGTTGCCACGAAAACTATTGCGCGGTGCCCGTTTTTATCGCTCATGTCTCCCCTACTTAATAGTTCACATTTGGCAACTTCTTGGCCTGATGGACGAATTGAAATCTTCCTACATTCAACTGGCATCTTTCAGAAGCATGAATCACCAACTAGCTCAGTATCGACGATGCACTACGCTGGCTCTGCGAGCCGAGCAGCACGTGCGAGGAACCTTTCGTGACGTCATGTTTTCCTTTCGCCTTTTACTGCCCTCTCCCATTGCCGCCGAGGGGCGTGGTTTTAATGCAATTTCAAAGGCTATGCTATGCGGGCATGAAATAGCCTACTTTTTGTGATATTTGCGGTGCTTGGAGTCGGATTAAAACAAATCAAGTGTTTTTCATTGAATTCAAAACCACTTCAGCTTCCTTTTAAGGCACTGGCACTGTAAAGATTTTTTTTTTTTTTTTTTTAAACGATGCAAGGCGTAAACACAAGATATATTACAAGAAAAAAGAAAAAAAAAATCTCGAGGCGTGCGAGTTTTTTTTTTTTTTAATGCTATTTTTTTTTTTTCAGCTCCTCACTTTTTTTTATTTGTGACATAATCAATTATGAAATTTAGAAGCTTTGTAAGTGGCATTTCTATAATATTTAATAGCTTTATTTGTAAAACATGTTTTTTAACGCAATTTCACATGCACTACGCCCTTTCTTTTGAAATATTGAAAATTGGAGTCCTAAAGTGATGTCACCTCCTGGCTTTTTATCCGACACTGTTAGTGCGAACATGACATTGGCACATTTTTGCGTTTTACTTCTCAATAGTATTAGCGAGCATGAAATTTAATCGCTTACATTATAGAACTAAGGTAAATTTGCTCTTTCCATAGCAATAATAACTTGGATGACATCCCGTGGTTTCAAACCAGCGATCGCTGGTTTGAAACCACGAAATCACTGGAAAAACCAGTGATTTTGAAATCACTGGAAGTGAAATTGAAATCACTGGAAAAACCAGCGATCGCTTGTTCGTGCTAACAGTGTCGCGCTCTGTACTTGTAGCAGTGAGGAGGATCGGGGAGCCGGGGAATTGGACGAAGCTCTCTATGTTTGCTAGACTTACCTCTCGCCTTGGGCGTTTTGCATCGCGTGGTGTGACCTGCTGCGGAAAGTTTGTCGGAACGACAAACGTCTCAGAGCAGATTGAGGCTGGTGTCGCAACTTTCGGCAACACCAGCCTCAACCGAGGTACCATTTGAACCCCCAACACTCTAGAGACGTTTGGGCTGACCTCATAATCCTCGTCGACAAAGTATTAAAAACAAATAAAGGACTTCGATCAGAACCCTCCAGAAATTGCAGCTAGCCAGGCTGCCTTCTCCGACGCATTCTTCAAGAACCTGTGCATATAATCGGCTCCGGGTCACATGGCCACTTGTTCGATTTTTCTCAATTTTTTTCTGCAACTGCCGTTGCATGGAAAGAAGAAAATTGTGCTTCATAGTTTATAAATGTTGAGAAGAAATATTAAGCTGTATTTATTGAAAGTACAAGAGATGTTGCATCCCCCCTTTAATACCTGCATGCCTCCAACCTAGGACATTTTTTTTGCACTGTATTTTTCAATACTAAGTACGCTGAAAAATGGGGCTTTGACCTCGCAGCCTGAGGGAATTCTTTTCGGGTGACCTTACCCCGCAATTTCTTTATTCAGAACTGTAACTCCCTCATTTTCACAGTCGTTGGATTCAGAGTTCATTAGTGATTTGCAGATCTCCGTGTCTGCCATGAAGTGCGAGGTTGAACGACAAAGAACAAGAAAGCAAACCGAAACAGAAATTGCCTAAACGCAAATCTCACTTGCCAAAAACAGGCAACACGATGAGACAAAAATGAAACCCCGTCACGAGTACACTTGGTTTAAAGGGTTAAAGTGTGACTGCTTGCCTATATTTATGTTTTGCTCCATCGAAAGAAGGTTTTGGCGGCGATTCCTAATGCCCGTCCTTTCTTCTTTTCCTTTCTAGGTCTTCAAGGGTGTTGCAAAACACTTCGACTGCCTCTAGACTCTGTAGCCGGCTTCATCGCTTGTGTATAACCTCTGCATCTGGATGGAATTGTGGAAGCTGAATATGCACAATTACTGAAATTCTTTTTTTTTTTTTGGTTCGCTTTGTTTTAGTTTTGTTTAACATGCCAAAAACCTTTTCTTTTTGAATTTTTTACATGTGCACTCTTCGGCTAAAGCTTTCGGTGTGTCATTGTCAAACCCAGGAACTGCATTTGCTGCGTGGCATTGAGCCCTTGACCTTTGAATCTTTTCGCTTGCCCATACAGAGTTTATATTTTTTAGCGGGCTTTTTAAGCCTTAAGTTTTTGGAATGACTATACATCTAAAATGTAGTATAATTTCTATCTGAATGACTGCATTAGTGTAGAATGTTTTCAGGAATTGTACTGGACGGTAATTTGCGAGTGTCAAAAATATTGAAGACTGGCCTCCATACAGAGTGTTTCTTTAAAGCTTTACAGATTTGATTAAAAAAAAAATCCGTGAAAGCTACACTTACGCAGTTTTAGCAGGTGAGTTATATGGCCAGGGGGACATAGTATAGAGGGCTAACCGTAACGATGGGTCGGCCATTCAGAAACTTGCTAAGTGTCATTGAAAACCACTAAGTCAACTGTTTAGGAAGATATAAGACAGGGGCAGCATTTTGGGGCGTTCTGTAAAAACGCTTGATTTCGGCGCATTTCTAGGTTTCGGATTTTTATCGGGGCACATCTCTGCGCCCACGGTCCTGCTCCCCAGTGGCTGAGACACTCATCACGCGTACGCCATACTTCTCTCCACCCTGCAAGGGGGGCAAGGGGGTGTCTTTGCATCTCGGCCATTGGGGAGCAGGACCGCGGGCACACAGATGCGCTCCGATAAGAAACCGAAACCTAGAAATGCGTCCAAATGGAGCGTTTTTACTGAATGCCGTAGAATGTTGCCCCTGTGTTATATCCTTCTAAACCGAGTTGATTTAGTGGTTTTCGATGACGCTCAGCAAGTTTCTGATTGGAACCACATGTCTATTTTCACTAATTAAAAAGTTGATTAACAAATTTTACTTAATTAGCTGACTGATCATTACAAATAGCCACATATACTTTGTCCCCCTGACTGTATAACTCACCTGTACAAACCGCATAAGTGTAGCTTCAGTGGCTTTTTCTAAAAATAAATCTGTAAAGCAAAAGCACCCTGTAAATGAGTAATACGACATTGATTGATATTTCAAGACCAGACATCGACAACTATAACGGAACAAATCATGGAGTACTTACCGTGTTAAGGACGCTATTTATTACAATAGAAAATTTTTTCTACATTTCTTGTTTAGCTGCTCCTAAATTTGTTCCCCAAAGTAATGTAACAGTATTAATGAACATTTGGGAATCAAAATTTCCCGATAAAATAGTACTGTCAACCAAAATAGAAGTTCATACAATGTGGAATCACGTGAATAAACCACACGCCCCTTTCTCCCATGCTGCAAAGGCTGCACGCATAAGCCCTTAGTCTCAAAATGTATATGCGCACTTAGAAAGTCCTCGAGCAGTTGGGGTACTTTCCAATGCTTCGAGCTTGCAATTGCACATGCACGCCGCACATGCGTTAAAATGAATCGGAGTGTACAATTTCTTTAGTTAATTGAGATTTCCGCTGCAGACATCACGAGATTAGGGTGCAAATTTCGCACCTTAGGTTTTGTGTTTGTAGTTACGGTGACTGTCCCCGTACTTTGCGACGTAAAATAAACACTCGCTATTTTTGCATAACGAGTTGCGACGACATCTCCCTCATAGCTGTTGTGCTAATTACAGTGGTCGGAAAGGGCTGCTTCAGTGCTTCCCTTAACTCACCTCTTAGTTTCAGTTCATAGTGCTTCGCAGGAAGAATGTGATGTAGCAACATTACCAGATAAAGTTGGTTGACAAGCCTTTTGAACGCCCGCCATCTTTCCGTGGTGCGTCCACTTGGTGGCGCGTGCTACGCCATCAGCCGGAACCGATGTAACGGTCCATACGGAACCATTACATCGGTTCCGTATGGACGGAACCGATGTAACGGTGGAGGCACATTGCCCGCAGCGGAAAGTGATTCTGTTGTGGTTTTTATGGCTAAGATAAAGTTTGTGCAGAAAGAGCATCGTTCGAAAAGGTTTTTCTCTGTTCTCCATGGGAGCGGCATCACTGGTGTGCACTAAAATTGCCATCCGCCCGTGCCTGCCTGTGTGCGGGCGACGGAGAGGGACTGTTTTCGAACGGCTCTTCCATGGAGCTTGTCAACCAATAGATTTAAGAACGTTGTGATGTAGTACATGCCTCATATTGAGTTGACCTCCTTTCCCTGCTCACTTAGAAGTTTCCAGACCTGCGTCAAAATCCTGGGACCCCCGATAACAGTGGCATAAAGCGAGACTTGTAATTCTTTGCTTCAAAGCTTTATATTTCCAAAAGTTTCTTGGTTACGAAAGGAAACCTATTTACGAAATTGTACACCGAAACTCGAGGTTTCACGCAGATTCTTAATATGCCATCGGACATTAAATATCCTCGCTAGGTCCCGCATTACGGGAAACTGATCCGAATATGCCTTCCCTGGAATCGTCAAGGTGCATCAACGATCTATGCTATGGTCAGATACAATGTAAGAAATACAGTGCGAGGGAGAAAAGGGCAGAAACTAGGAAAGCTGAAGTGGCTTTTTTTGTGCACTTCATTTTCCCTTTCGCACTTACTTTATGTTGTATGCGACCATAGTGCCCCAAAATGACCAGCGAAAATCGGCATGCAGGTGTTTGGAAAGTTTGCATACAAAACACTTACCAGATGGCTGCTCAACCAGGCTGCCTGCCTCTGCTCAAACCTAAACCCCTGAAAAATTCCTCTTTCACGGCCTCTATCCACGTTCTCGGACAAACCGAGCAGGTAGAACACACATGAAAACTGACTTTCAAAACTTTTCACTCTTTTGGTACAGGCCCAGTCGCTGCGTTTTGACGAGAAGGCGTGTTTTTGTCTGGTTTCTTCCAAAACAACGCAGGAATGCACATCCCGCATGGCAACTTCCGCCCACAGCCCCAGACCGGAGGTGCGCCCGATGCACCATCACCGCGTTGTGATGTAACCCGGGTGACCAGCTCCAAGATTTACTTATACTGCTATGAAATTCGATTTTTGTGGCTCCTGAGCTTCTTCAAAGCAGAACTTTTACTGCTCCAAAGGGTCATCTTTGCTGCTTCCAGACCTGTTGCAAAAGGCTGAAGCTTGCTTTCACCCCTGCACAAGCTTACTGACACTGGTGGCACCCAGGTATACTTGCACAGACTATAGTAATCCCTGGAGGAGGGGAACAAAGGACAAACAGAAATCTCCAAGCACAGCTAGGTGATTGGTGCTCGACCGAAAAAATCTGCCTGGTCCTGTTATCGAATGAGTGACCTCTCCATTCCCAGCGAAGGGCTATACCAACTGAAATAAAACCTTCAACCATGTGTTATCTTTCTCGATTCTTACTGCAACTTATACACAAAGTGGAAATCTTGAGCTAACACAAAGATTTCCACTTTGTGTATAAGTTGCAGTAAGAATCGGGAAAGATGACACATGGACGAAGGTTTTATCTAAATTGTTTTTGCCATGGCGCCACTAAACGCGGCGACATAGCAGAGGGCTTTACCTTCTCCCGTAAAGCCCTCTGCTCTTTCCACATTAGCAGAGTGAAAGCTTGGGAGAAGGTGAGTGAACTCTCCTTCCCTCTCCCCTCCTCTCCAGTGTGCGGTCTGCTGAAGGAAAAAGAGTGAATGGCTTTGCGGGAGGAAATTGTCCCACTTTTTTTAACCCACAACGGGGTATAGTAGTGTTACCCTCGCGTGACGGTGAAGGGCAAAAGCAAGAAAACTTTTTGCCCCCGAATAAGTACTTATAAGTATAGTTTGAGCCTGGTAAAGGCTCGCTGATACACTTGCGTCTGCTCAGGACCCAGTTCTTGCAATCTCTTGCGACGAGAGAACGCTCTGACATGCTGGCGCCATCTATGAGGCGACCCTAGAACTGCGTTCCATGAGATTGAAGGGTTTGTGGTATTTGCAACGTGAAATGTATGTGCTACATGAGAAATGATCCTTTGCAACATTGTGAAACATTAAAAAAAAAAATGGAAAAAGAGGATGATAAAAAAGAAAAGGAAATGTACAGAATTTTTTTTGTCGTAAGAGGTTTTAAGTTAGTGTCATAAGCAGTTGCGTGTGAACCAGCCTTTACGCTACAGTGTACTAATGCTGGTAATGCTACCTTTACTCGACAAGAAAGGATGGGAGCAACGTAACTTCCTCGCCGACTTGACAATGTGTTAGGGAATGTGTGGATGAACGAGAAATTTCCGATTTCACCTATCAGCGACTGGTCACCGAACGTATGTATGTTCACTTACGAAGCATCCTTTCCCCTTTTTCACCGTTACACTTGGAACTTTATGCTACGACGTTTTAGTCGGTAATAAGCGTTATATTTTTAGATATATTACGAACCACAGGAAGCTATAAAAAGATATTGTTTTTTTAGAAAAGCAGTTTTCTTGCACATGGCAAGTTACTTTACTGTTTTATACTTGTGTACAGCACCGTCAAAGCTGCTGATGCGAGCATGGGGTTTGATCACGCAAATCAGTTTCACGTGTTCTCGCACAAGCAAAACCCAAGAAGTCATTCGCTCGCGCAAGTAGCTTTAATGGCGTTGTATATTAAGTATGTATAAACGGAGTATGGTAGATATTCCTTGTCTTGGTTATAAAAGTTCTTTATTTTCAGGATTTTTGTCTCTCGGAATTCTGAAAGGGGAGGTAAATAAAAAATAGGATTCACTTCAGACCAACGTTTGGGGCAGGATTCCTGTGAATTTCACGATGCGGTGCATGTACAGCTAAATGCTTGTTTTAAACTGTGCACTTTGTTGCTCCTGCGACAATTATAAATATAATTGCAGCGGGGCAAGTTTTACATCTGTGAGGTATAAAACATGCAACATACCCGTTATCTTAGGGGCTAAAGAGGAAGAAAATGTGTGTATTGTAAAAACGTTCATTGTGATGCCGCCTTCTGGCCTGAAGGCCTCGGAGTAGGCGGGGGGAAAGGTTGAAGGGAAGTGAAAATGACGATGATTAGATGAACCTACCGATCCCGAAAGATCGGAGGAAGTCGATGAGAGATGTGTAGATGACTTTTTGTTCATTCAGAACGGCGGTCGTTGGTTTGGTCCACACTGTGTGGGAGCAAGGCCGCATGTGGTAGAGGAGGTTGCGGATGTGGACAGCAACTATCGAACTTCGACTTTTTTTACCCAAGCATCAAGAACCCAATTTACAAATACTAATTTTATTGCCTCTTTTTCTTCTTTTTACAAGATCTGCCAATGCCAGGTTTATATACGCAAGGCACCTACGCTTGTAATTTAAAAGGACGGAGACGTGCCCTAGCATTAGCAGAAAACCAAGCCATTAAAATGGAATATCGGAGCTCCCTTGACAATGCCATTTGCCGCTTACAGTAGCACCGTCTGCGAAAAAAGGACAGAAAAAAAAACATCAAAAAGCAGTGGTATTGTTTTACCGTTTATAATCATCAGCTTTCAGAAAGGTATGCTCGTGTCCTGCCATTCCAGCACGAGGCTACTGGTCACCAACGAAAATACGTCCTTCCCTCGAACAGCATTTTGGTGAAGTGGCTACTAATAAGCTAGCAAATGCAGCACAGTTGACAGTTGCAGTATTCGAAATATGGTCTATAGAGATGTGTAAGTCTACATCACTTATCAGAGGCCAGAGATTTAACACGAGTGTTGCGTTGGTGGCTATACGTAGTGCCAAATCAAGTAAGTTCACATATCCTTAGAAGTTTCATTTCTTTTGTTCGGAACAATTGGAGGAATCTATATGGAAGACAGTTCGGTAGTTTTCCTTACTTGGGGGAAGTAGAACATTGTTCCTAAACACGAGGCGGTCTTTCTTAATGCTTTACAGATCTTGCTGAAAAAAACTGAAACTACACTAATGTGGTCTGTGCAGGTGAATTTTATGGCAGGGGCACATAATATAGGGGGATGATTATCTTGATAAGTCTGTTAACTAAAATTTGTTAACATGAATGATTAGACAGCATTAGTGCGTTTTCACACCACTAGCCTTGCGCCTGTTGCACGAGTGCTAACTTTAGAGCACCACCGCACTTCCCATGTGCCCCAAACTGTTCCAAAATCTATTTAGTGGTTTTCAATGGTACTTGGAAAGTTTAATTGGAACCATATTTTTATCTTCAATAATTAAGAAGCTCATTAACAAATGTTGGTTAATTAACCGACTTATCACGACAACTATGCTCCTTATTATGTTCCCCTAGGCGTATAACTCGCCTGGACAGACTGCATTAGTGTAGCTGTAAGGCCTTAAAGGGCAACTCTGCTTCATTTTTGATATTTAGAAAACTATATAGCCCTCTTCAGTATCATATAGGAAGACACCATGTCAAATATTACGATCTAATTCCGTCCATATATTTAAAACTGGCCAGCAAACCTTCAAGTGAGCCAAGTCGCCGAAATCTGCCAACTCTAGCGTGCGACGTGAGGTGCAATCGTCAGCGCAGTCAACGCGACGGAGTTGAGCGGCCAACGTTGAGCCACTACGTCAGAGGCATGACTACGTCATTCTCACGTTTTGTTTGTTTTTACTTCTTGGAGCGAAATAGAATGATTACGTCGCGAGTTTCTCCTCCCGGTGTTGGCTGACCGGGCGTCCACGTGATCACTGGAACGCGGATGCGCTAGTTTGCGCTGCCCTGTGCGCTTATTGGTTTGTTTCTCCGCTCCCCTTCTCCTCTTTCGTCTTCTCCCCTTCCCCCTCTCCCTTGGGCCATCACCATCCACGCCACGCGAAGCGACCTGCCTGCATCGCGCGTCCTGTCCCTCGCCCCCTCCCAAACGTCACAAGACCACGTGGTTCGACGTGACGTGGCCATGACTCTGACCACACGAGACCAATGTTGCCTGACGCAACTGAAATTTTGGTATCAGCTAATGTTTAAATTAGGATTACACAAATAATATTCCACATTTCACGAATCCGAAGACGTAGAGTTGTTTAGTAGTGCTTTGTGAAATGGAATCACATGCAAGCTTAAAGTTTTCGGAATTGAGCGGAGTTGCCCTTTAAAAGGAAGCTAGACCAGTTTTGTATTTGAGGAAACTCTTTTAAAATAATGTTAATTTGACCCACCAGGGTCTAAGATATCGAAATTATTTTTTTTTAATTTGGTGCATGGAGGCAGCAGAAAATTGCTTTCAAGGTACCGCTCAAGGCCCTTCTTCCCGGGGTGCGACGTCACAAAGAGTTTTCGGAATCTCCCCTCTTGCGCATCTTCTGCGCCTGTCAAAGCTGTGAACGCACACTCTTGCTATTTTCAAAAAAGGTCAGAAAAAGACGTCGCGACTGGTGTCAGTGCGGGGGAACATGCCTGGCAAGAATGTTAAGTTGGGCTAGTTGGTTCATGACTGGAAGGAAGCACCGAAAGACAGGGACAAAAGAAGTAGGTAACGACGACACGAGGCGCCTTGTGTCGTCGTTACCTACTTCTTTTGTCCCCGTCTTTCGGCGCTTCCTTCCAGTCATGCCTGGCAAGCTTGCAATTGCGCACGCTGCCCACACAACAACATGCGCTTGGGGTACCAAAGAGCCCCTTAAGATGTAACGACTGGTCGGGGGTTTCTCGTGTTGCATTACATCTTCAGGGAAAACAAACATTATATATTCACGGGATAAAACTACACTAGAATCAACCTCTACCACATCTTTTGAAAGAAGTGTTTCAGCTTCCCTTTAAGATAACACATATATGTGGCACTACTACTTTCCAAGCTGCATTCGATTCTATAAATTGATACCGCCAAACCTTCCCTACTCCTGCCAGTTCTGATATGGGCTGGCATTGTACTGGTGTGCATTTGTGTAATCACTACTGCACGATACACGTCAAAGACGTTAGCGGTTGTACTGCAATAGTCAAATTATGTCCACACGTTTTGGGCAGACCGTCTCTCCACGGTATATATAACCAACATTCACACAAATGTTTGTGTGTATCCTGTGGTAGAGTCACAAAATTTGGTACAGAAAGAATTCATTGTGAGGTATATTTTTTTATTAAATAATAGACTATGTACAGCATGCGTCGCGTCCCCTCCATACAGACTAATAACAGCAAAGATCTGTTTCTCCGTTACTAGGTGCCAGTCCCTTGACTGCAAGAAACAATCTTCTCTCCGGAACATTATCCTCCAGATACCGAAAGACACCACAATGGAAACTTCCCTTATTTCCACGACAAAGTTCTTTATGCTATTTACAAGATGCCGAATCGAATCGACAAATCCCGCGTGTCGGATTGCATCTCTGACTTGATCCAAAGATAAGACAATTAATTGCCCTCGGGGCACAATTTCTCGCTTCCAAGGGTAAATGCGATCCCCAAAACAAGCCGAGAGCGAACCAACGTCAAAGCCAATCCTCGACGGGAATGCGGCATTCTTGAAGAAAAGGTGAGATGCCGGCGACCGACATAGCGTTTCACACGGAGTGCAGCCGTCGGACCCTAACTCTAGCGAAGCATACGGTGTGTGTTTAGAAGGGCCCGACCATTCGTTTCCACCAGAAAAAGTAAATCCAATTCCCAAAACAAGCCGACAGCAAGCACATGTCGAAGCCAATCTAAGACGGAAATGCAGTGTTCTTGAGGACGCCGTTAACTGACGGCTTATTTTGCACACGGCGCAACCGCACAACTGCTAACTCTCGCAAAGTGTACAGCATGCGCCTACGAGGGGAAGAGCACTAGCTTCCACCAGAAGGGGTAAATCAAGTCCCCAGAGCAGGCCGCCGGAAGCCGATCCAAGACGGAAACGCGGCTCATTTCACATAGAGCGCAGCCAACCTTGGCGAAGCGTACAGCAAGCGCCTACGAATGACGGCAACTAAAGACGGAGCCTCTCTGTGATTTGGTCAGAGGAGCGAAGGAGCCTGGCAGGTCGGCGGCGGAAATTTGGCAGTGGGCTCGAGGAAAGCGGACGTCGGAAGGAGGCTAATTTGGGTTTTTTTGTTTCTTGGGCCGGAGCCTCGCCTTCACCACATGTTGTAGTCGACTTCGTCGTTGTCGAACGCCAGGAAGAAGCCCAGGATGGTGATGAAGACGACCAGGTTGCCTGCCAGCACTAGGCCACATGCGCTCCACTGGATCTAGAGAGTAAGAGAAAAAACTTCCTCTTTAGACCATCCCACTTGTAAAAATCTGCAGCTTTCTGACACAGTCTGCAAAGAAGCAATGGCATGTCCACTCTTCATTTACTTTATCATGCACAACACAGCCTTCTGGTCACTGAAGTATGCCAAAAAGGGAACACACTGCACATCCGAGTCAACTAAATATAATTTCGACAACCACCAAAATGGAAAGAAGATGTTGGTCTAAAGAACCTTCAAATACTTTCACATAAAGTAAAACTATGGTGCCTGGAATGCATCTTCGACTGGTTCGTCTCTCGATTTCTACCTCGTGACATCACCGCAGGCACATTCAGTCGTTGGCCGTGGTCCTGGTGCTTTATTTCTTTCTCTCGGAAGATACGCAAAGCTAGAATAAAACACTAGTTTGGTGGCGTACCGACCTAATTTGCCAAAGTGTTATACAAAAAAGGAAAAAAAAAAGACTCGCATTCAATCTGGGAGGGCACGCCTCATTGTCGATCTGTCGCTCGTGTTCAATCTGTGCCCAGTGCTGGTCTTTAGTGGGCAACGTTCAAAACCCACCACCACAAACT
Source organism: Ixodes scapularis (assembly GCF_016920785.2). NCBI lineage: Eukaryota > Metazoa > Arthropoda > Arachnida > Ixodida > Ixodidae > Ixodes > Ixodes scapularis. The sequence goes on along the minus strand of NW_024610114.1, from coordinate 300,715 downwards.
TACCATCTATTGGGAGCATGCGACACGCATTGGGGGCGTGCCGCTCTGTCTTGGCAGCTGGTCGGCAGTGCCACCACGTTACGTCGCATAGTGAAGTGCTGCCCGCTTCGTCCTATTCCAATGCTCCTGCAGCGTCCTCGCCGCATCCATGCCTTCACACGGCCGTATTTCTCGGTCTAGCTTTAAAGGGTTGGCACCTCAACATTCGAAATTTATCCATGCCCAGCATTGCTCTGCATGTGTTTTCTACCATTCAACCCGCGGGAGTCGTTCGAAGCTCGGGTTCAATCGTCTGTCCCGCAGTTGTTAGCGGCAGCAGATTGTTATGCTCTTCGTTTATCTGTGCAACAAGGTGCCTCTATGAAGCGTCCGTGCGTTGGACGGTTCGAAAAGCACTACGGGACGACATTCGTCAGTGCTAGTAAGTGTTAAAATCTATGCGAGAAGTCTTCTTCATACCTCTTACTAAAGTGCCCTTCGCCCACCGCTGAATCGAGTGGACGCAGCAAGATTTAGAGGATTGCGGTGCTTTTCGACGGCACTCAGAGGTGATTTCTGTTCTCCATTACCGGGTCTCGAAAAAAAAGAGTTAGTGCCGACCGTGGCCCCAAACGATTCGTACAGTGCTGCACTCAGGTACGTCGATGTTGATTAGAAAGGTTGGCCGCCACTTAGGATGTCTGCCGGTCCGGCCCTATTCTATGTGAAACGCCCCCGCTCGGAGTCGGGTCGTGGCACCACTGTCCTGTCGCACGCTTCCAATGGTTGGCGACACTGTGAGAACGGCACGGAGAAGCTTCAGTTGTCGCGTCTCCGGCGCAAGCTCTCTACCTTCGATGACGCGTACGACGCCTCGTGCACTTCGAGTGCGCTCGTGCAGTCAGAGCACTGTGGAAGGCACGGAGCACATGCTCGAGGTGTCCGAAAGACAAGCCCTGCCGTTCTCCATCTGCCGGCGACCATAGGAAAGGCCGTTTAAAGGCCCCGTAAAAGAGCGAGGGTGCGGCACTGACCACGGGGTGCGGCACGGAGGGCGAGCGTGCCAGCACGAGGGGCAGGCCGAAGGCGGAGATGACGATGCCCGTCGTGACGAAGTAGGCCAGCTCCTGGGCGGCCTTCCAGGTCCCCGCATCCTCCTTGTAGCGCCGGGCGATGAGCGAGGGCAGCGGGGAGAGCACGTACATCAGCACCACGAAGAAGGGGTACCAGTTGCTGCGTGGGAGGGCGCCACAGGGGTAAGGGACGCACAGACAGTCATTGTTAAAATATTCCAGAGGGAAAGAAATGTACCACACATTTCAGTGATGGGACCGTATTGCGAGCAATGCTTTGTTGTGTGCGGAGATGTGATAACAAATACACTACTTGCGAGGACTGTATCTACTCCTTTCTAGCTTAGTTTGCTCAAAAAACACCGGCATCGTGCATCGTATAAAAATAAATTAAGTTGAGGATCGCTCAAGCAACTTCAATCCATCGCAGCAAAACGAGCACTCCAAATTTATTGTCTGCTTTCTTTCCCTCGGAATTGCTGGCGTCGGAGCTTATAATTTGCCATGCTCTGCTCCTGTTCTTGCCACGCCCTGGTCGGGGGTGCGAATGCAGTCATTGCGAAGGCCAATGCTAATCCACCCTTTTCCGGACTACCAGTTCGATGGTTTCTTGGCAGGAAACTCCGTGGGCATGGTACGAGTGAACGTGAACGTTCTTTCGAGTGAGAATTCTAGATTCTGTTGGCTCCGTTGAGCTACGGAGACTTAGGTTCAGCCCCCGAGGCTTCACTTTTGTGCCCGTTGTGGTTTACCTTTCGCTTCAAAGCTAGTACAAAGAAGCTTCTACCCTCTGCTTCCTACTGGCATGTTTTCTTTCCTAAGTTTTCTACCAAGATAATCCACTAACAGGAAGCACCATTTCTGTTGAAAGAGGTGCCTCTCATGGAACAAGCTACGATATGGGTTCTCAAGCAACCAAGGTGTTCCCCAGAGTACCCCTCACAGGTTCCCTAAGCTCCCAAACTTCCTCAACCACCTCTGCCCCCAAAAAAGTTTTTTTTTTAACGATTTAAGCATTATTTTAGCAGATTTGAGCGACCCACAGATACATAACTATGAGGCAAACACCAATATGTCAATTATAGTTTGCAAGGATTGCAAGCTTCTGCACTTCGGTGCTGCATCAAGGCCAAGACCGGGACGGGTTCCTTAGTTATAAATAAAGAGAGAGAAGCATTCCTCGAAGCGTAAAAGTTTGAAAAACCCTGAGCTAAGATATCATCGGCAGACTTCTAACATGAGCGAAAAGTGAGATTTGTCTGCTATGAAGTGTCATTTGGAGACAGATGTAAAACAAGGAAACGCCTTTAGGTCATCTGCTAACAGAACCGAAAAAAGATGTCTGTCTGCTACAAATTGAGGACCGCAGCAGAGTGATATTCAGCACTAGCAGATATTGTGATTGTGTGCAATTTCACGTCGGAGGCAATCGACAACCCATACTTTCTTCGCAAATCTCATGTCCTTCTGCTGTTGTACAAGCTCAAGTCCACCAGTGAATGAAGCAGCACTCGTAACAAGTCCATCAGAGGCCACGACACTTTTCTTGCATTTCATGTGTGCGTGAGTTCTCACCAAAATACCTGTCTAATCGTGGACTCCTGAATGGGCCAAAAGTTTCTCATTGGTGGATAACGTTCGATTAACAGAAGGCAGTGATGGCACACCCAATTAACAGCCGAGAAAGCACTGGCTTCCCCCAGGGACCCAAATCGAACTCCGGAGAGACTTTTAAGAAACACCACTTGTCCACATGCGAAATACATTTCATTAGCAAAATTTCTTTAATATGCTAGGGTGTAACCAGCCAACAATAAACTTACAGATTTGTGAATGAGCGGTGCTGAAGATTGTTTGGGCTGCCAAGGTAACGAAATACAGATGAAGTCAAGGTTTAGGGCAGAATGAATGCACAGCTAAGTTTTACAGTGGGTTAGAGAGCACTACTTTGCAACAAGATGCATATATGACTGATGTGACAAGGGACCCTGCTACTGTTGTCGGCAGAACATAAAAACACCCATCGTGTAGGAAGTTTGGCTGAAAATCTTGAAACTTCATGAACAACAAACGAGACAAAATTTTGCATGCCTGTGTTTGGAAAATAAAAGGCACTGACAGAAAATAGGGACGAAAATTCAGAACTACAAAACTGTGGAAACAGTTTTAGCATAACCAGTTCTTCTTAGTTTGCTTACGCAGGGCACTTGTAATGGCAAAAAGCATTGCTTTTGCCTTGTACGCTTTCTTTCTTCTCACTTTATGGTTCCAATTATTGGAGACGATAGGACGGGACAGCAGAGACAATCCTCCGAAGGGGCCATCAGACTGTCTAAAGCCACTGTATGGCAGCTCTAGCTCTCAGAGTAGTGACATGATGCAGAAAAACCTAGGGCACAACATAGGAAGCTACCAATAGTGATCTCCATTTTGGGCCCAAGAGGTTGCCATGGTAACCGTGCTACTATCGGCGCCTGGTGGCCACTCAATTTTCTCACGAATTTAATCTCTCCGCCTGTTCATTGAAAAGTGGTGAAAGTCGGTTAATGCAAGTCAAAGTTGAGGTAAAAGAGTTGTTGAAATAACGGCTTGGGCATATTTGAAGTTATGGGCACCTCTAGAACGACATGTTTACTGTACTCAGGGACGCTCACCTAAATTTTGAACTTCTTGCTACTCAGAAAGTAGCAGGCAACACTGGTATGCCGGCACTATGTAGAGAGGCAATCAGTAAGTTAAAATTTGAAAGAAGACTGGACACAATTGAGGACACACGATAGGCGAGAAAGGTATATAAGCATTTGTACATGAAAAGTTTGAACACTAAATGGATAAACCGAACCAAAAAACTGAAATTAAAATACCAACAGTCAAGTGCGGGGGCAGAACAGAATACCTCTGCAAAAAAGGAAGTAAAGGAAGCCAAGAAAAAGATGTGGGAGAGAAGAATGCAGGGAAAATCGGCCTTAACTATGCATAGGGGACGAAAACGGGAAATAAGGAAGGAACATTGTTATGATAATTCAAAGGGGAGCTCATTATTTGAGGCTAAAACAGGAGTATTGAGGACCGGGACATATAGGAAAAAAATTAGGAAATGAATATGCATGTGCTGTATGCCAAGGAGATGATGAGACAATAAAACATGTGGTGTTGAGGTGCACAAGGCTTGCTCTCCCGGAGGGGGCGACAAATTTAGCCGGAGCGCTGGAGTTTGCAGACGAGAATGGAAGAATGGATGATAATAAGGGCATTTTAATAACAAAGAAGAGATTGGAAGACTGCTGGAGATTATCTAGGGGGAATCGAATAACGTAAATTTAACTGACACAACAGGGGATAGACGGGACGGAGGAAAATTAGGACGCCCTCCCGCGTGGCTCCGGCCCAAAGTCTCCACGCCGTGTTCCAGTGGGCCCACTGCCAGGGTAATGCCAACTAGGTTTGACCAGAGGAAGATTGGCGACTCCCTTGCGGGGCAGGGGGGGGAGAGGCAGGGGGTAAAGTTTTTGTTTTTTTGCCCGATCCCCCGAAGGTCATCCTGGTGATATCCCAGACCGCCTGGTGATAGTTACGAAATTGCGGAGGGTAAGCAAGTTGGTGAAGGAAAGGAATCATACTTTTGGTTCTTAATTTCAAGGCTAGGTGGCACAAGCCGCCTTATATAAAGGGTACAGCCGTTGGCATCCATCCGTACCACTCTGAAATATAGAAACACAACCCTGGCAATTGTCAACATTGTACAATTCGGTTAGTTGTTATGGTAACTGAGCCAGCTCGGCCTGTTGCTATGGTAATGCACATGATGAATCGTTACACGAGGAAAAGCGTGGGGCTACTAAAGCCTGCCATATACAGCGACTCTAGGATTGCCCACGGGTCAAATGACTCTTATTGAGGCTCAAGGCCTCTTAAGGGTAAATACTAATAAATAATAATATAGTAAAATACCGCAGAAGTGCCCACTTTGCTCACGCACTCACTATTAACATTTGCCAAACTCAGGATTTCTGCAAATTATATGTTAATTGCCCAAATTGACCAGACAAGCGTCCATGTCTAGATTAACCCAGTTTTCAGTAAAAATAGGGTGGGCACTCCCCATTATTTTACGGTAAATAAAATTAAGCACTTACCTGGGCTGAGGCAGTGCACACCCGAGAACCAGGAGAGTCATGCCCACCGAGCCGGAGAAGGCCAGGGCCACCAGTCTACAAGGGATTGTTGCAACACAACCAGCATCAGAAAAGCTGCCAGGTTACAGGGTAGGGTACATTCCATAGCTACACTTCTAACCTCCCTGACCATTTCACTAAAAATTCAAAATTCACCGACCAATTTCTAGGAGAAAAACAACTGCAGCTGTATTTCAATCTGTTGTTCGAAACTTCAGATGCAGAACTGCATTTCATGAAAAACGCAGCAGACGTGTTTTTTTCAAAATGTCAACTCGTTCTTTCCTTCCTTCTCTTTCTTGCGACGACACCGAGAATGCAGAAACTAAGGCAAGGAAGCACTGCGCGGAGTGACTCAATCTGTGTTGTCGTCAAGCGAGGCATGCAAACAAGTGCAGTAGGGTTGCTAAGCTTCCGCTGTGCTAGGCCACTGCATGTAACAGACGCTTGCAAAATCTAAATTAGTTTCGGTAAAACTGCAATAGACCCTTTTCAAAAGCGCACTCCATCTAGTAGCTGGTGAGTCAGTTATCCGAGTCTGCCGTTGTTAGTGCACATATTCTGATCACGTATTGGACATGAGGACTGTGTCAGGATTGGTGCGAACTCAAATCAGTTCTTATCAAAAGCGAGTACAGCCTCAGCGTTCGTCGAAGACTTGAACCCAATCACACGCTTCGTCCCCGAGAAATAGCGACCGCCAGTGTTGCTTGATGGGGTTTAGAAAGGGGTCTGTTCTACACTAAAAATGTGGTCCATTGACGATGACGACAACGGCGCACTACCTTAGAATGTAACCCACAATGGGCTCCGTAAATTATGAGGGTTTTGCAGAGGCTTCATTAGTACCTGCAAATATGATTATTGGGCAAGTTTTTATAAGAAACTGCAAAAACACAAAGTCATGTTCGAATCTTCTGACCGCAGACATCGACAGAAGCGTCCCGTGGTGTAGTTCGGTTATGGAATGGCGGGAAAGTTGCTTGTGTAGAGCACAAAAAAATAATGCTTCTTTGCAAGATGCCAGCGGCACTCGAAACATTGAGTACACTGCCGACAGACTTGGTTTGATTATGGACAGAATGCTCTGTGTGAACCTGTTCTTACTAATGATGCAAGCTAAGCAACAATGGTCCCACAGCACAAGCTGAAAAGACGAAACCTTCCAGAGTTAGCGACACAAGCAATGCTTTCACCGCCATGCAGCAAACAAAAGTTACCTAGCTTTTTTTTTTTTTTTTTTTTTTTTCTGCCTTTGAAATGTTAGTATAGGCATAATTACGATTTGTTTTCTCAAGTGCCTCATCTACTCATGCGATTGCCACAAACCCAAAGCTGTTGGCCGCATGCTACAAAGAGCTTTCAATTCAATTAATTTCAAATTCTACGGGAGTTTTTTGTTCTGGTGTGAATAGCTGTATCTAACATTAATTTAGGCTATATCCATTGCCTCGTATTTTTTGTGCTAATCATTTGTAGTGGCCTAACCACCTCCGCTTGCGACACCCACGCTCGAAAACGAAAAATATTTCCGACTTTTAAAACGAATCTAGAAGAAAAATAAGTTATCTCGGCAGAATCGGTACCTCAAAAAAATTTCACGGAAGAATTTTTGCGTGAAAATCAGTTCGCAAGGTTCAGACTCTGTTCAGAGAAGTCAATACTCACGCTGACATGGTTCCAGAAGACGGGCAGATGGTCGGAAATGGGAAAGTTTGAAAGAAAAAAAAAATGGAAAACAGCAGGTTAGACAAAGCTAACGTATTAAAACGTGAAAACGGTTTTCCTGACTGTAAACTATGCTCGCAAGTTGTTCAAGGGTTGCGCTATGATTCAATGACAGTCAATTCTATTGCTCGGCATCCAACTCACTGTCTCCTCCAAGCTCTAGTTTTAAAGATGTTTATTTCGCTCAAATGGGAGACATACCCTTCCACGCCTCGACCATGACAGATTAGATGAATGACCGAAATAGCGTCGAAGGAAAAATCGCCAAGGAATCTTGCGAGTTGAGAAGGTGAACACCTAACACTCAAGTAGCGATACGCCACAAAGGGCTTAGAATCGCGTTCATTATCTTTACGTTGCATCATCCGTGGCTATCGTATCAATAGCCAGGCAATAACGGAACAATGCGACTGAGCACAGATAGGTAAATTTTTATTTTGACACCGCAGATAAGAAAACAGGAAAGGAAAATAAAAAGAGCGTACCTTTGATGCCCGCCATGATGATGGTACTGCCGAATAGACATATCGCAGTTAATAAATATTGAATTAAACCCTAATCGTACAAAATTGTATCTATACTTTTAACTATACAATTTTTATGTAAGCTAAGTAGATTATTTGTTTGTTTTGTTTGAAAATGTTGGTTTAATGTTGAGATTTTTGCTGCGGTCCTTTAATGTCGTGTCGTTCATTCGGTGGCATTATTCCACTTTGGTGTGCACTCTGTTGGTGTGTAGTGGGGCTTGCAATTTTATTTCAAGTCGGCGCTCAAGATTGAAGACAAAATGGCAGCGAGTAAATCAAAGTGAGTCCCATATTACGTACCTTGTTTACAAGTGTGGGCCATCGACGTGAGGAAGGCACGGTTTTTCCGCTTCAAACGACACTATCAACATCTTGGTTAGGCTTAATTGCCGGCTTCTAATTTGTACAAGTCATGCTCGGTGTTTGGATAGTTCGCCCTTATTCGGGCGTTTTCGGGTTTACTCGTGCGGTTTTCACCGAGGTTCACGACAGAACCGTGTCGCTGGTCATTAGTTCAGTCAGCGTTGAACCAAACCGCTGCAGCGGACGCTGTGATGACGCATCACAAAGTGCACCGATGCGATCTCCATTGAAAAGGAAACGAAGCGCCCTTCGCTTACGGGCGATGTTATTAGACGTAATCCTCGGCTGAATCTAGGACTGAAATTAGTCGACGTGTCTAAGCGAGTACGTCGAGTTCTTTGCTCGCTCTGCGGTGTCCTCGCGAGCGCAATGATCGTGAAGCTGACGACATGCCACGGTTGTGAAAAGTTCGCGATCATCATGTTGGCTCATCTGTGAGGACGGTCAAGTTTACGCCAGGTTGGAAACGCAGTTTCTAACCTTGCGTTTAATCGTTTACGAATGCCCCTACGAGTCGTCGAGGAAATCGGTCTTTGTGGTCGTGCTCGGGGTAATCAATGGCGCAGGTGTGGAGAGTAGCGAGCGCTTGGGAACAATGATTCAGCAGCTTGCTTTGTGAGGGCGACGGCACTCCTCAGCCTAGCCTACCTACGTTTTTTAAAGAAGCCATTTTTGTGTGCGATTGCGGGATGTGCGTTGCAGTTGCTCGTCTAAAACGTTGTGTGATAAACTTCTCGTTTCAAAGAGTATTGCTTTTTAGCTAGAGAATTTTCGAGTGTAAACTGGAAATGGTAATGCAAGTTTTCTTGGCATTTTTTGTTAACAAAGTGACCAGTCTTTTGTTGGCGTTTCCCATGACCTACATTGTGGTTTGTTATGACACCTGACGATTGATTTGACTTTCTCAGTGCACCTTTTGCGTGAAAGATAAAAAAAAAAATAGCTGAATTTTATGGAAATAAATTAATAGTCCCGTTCTCATTATTTGTTTCTTTGTATTACTGTTTCAGATCCGGGTAAGTTGACTTTTTGTTTCAGCTGTTTAGGAAAGCATGGTAGTGTGCACCTTTACGCTTGGTAGCCTCGATGCACCTGCTTTGCATCACGCCACACTGATTGTGTCCAAGTTTTGTGTGACCACCTGGTACCTCACATTGCCCTTTTGTTTGCTGCTGATTGTGCAGCTTGTGCTTTATTTATTTTGCACCATTGAAGTAATTTTTCATGATAAGCTCTGAGAAAACTATGTCCATGACTCCAGTAGGCCTCGTGGAAGACACATTAACACAAGTAATGTGTTAGCCTCAAATATATAAATCAGTGCTGCTAATCTTGGGTGGCTCCCACTAATTATGCCCAAATAAATCCTGGGATAGATTTGTGCCTAAATAGCACTTGCCTTGAAGTTAAACCATTGTAAAAATTTTGAGAAAATAGTGTCGGGCACTTCTGTTGGTGGTGAAAAGCTTGGGAGTAATGTTTTTAAGGTTTCGAAGCTTGCCGAGAATGTCTGGTATTGGTATTTGTGACGTGAACTTGGCTTACAGTAAGCTCGTTCTCAGTTTCTCTCTTGGGAAGTCTAGCATCGAGGTCGGTCGACTAGAAAGGAAAACACTGTCCAAGGCACTTTGCTGGGGTGACGTACCGACTCATCGCTGATAAATGTCCATAGGAGCATGTGCAAAAGCCCATTTTTGGAGAAGCAAAGCATTACGCACGTTTGCGCAGAAGTCTCGGAGACACGAGTTGCATACTTAGCTAGCCTTCACAATCTGGTATAAAATAGATGACACTAAGCATGGCATTCTTGTTTTTTCATCTGGGGCTTAATTCTTTATCACTCTTCCGGAATAGCATCAGAGTGATAAAAATATGTAGATGTGTCGTGCACTCGGGTTTCTTGTAACCAGAAAGATTTGGCAGAAATTCTTCCATGTGTAACTTCTGGGTACAATTTCGTTTTCTGCCCATATCTCTCCGACTTAGGTGTGGCCAAACGCATGTTTCTGAACCTGCATTGTTTTTTTCCCCTGTGCCTCTTACAGTCCTGAGGATTTGGCCACAGCCATCCTCAAGACCAAGACCAAGCCCAACCGGCTTCTGGTGGAAGAGGCCATCAACGACGACAACTCGGTGGTGGCGCTGTCCCAGGCAAGTGGACTGGGACGGAGGGGTTGGATGAGGAGTGTGACATTATAATGGGACCCTGCGCAGAATTTTAATACGGAATTTAAAAGAAAAAGTTCAAATACCGCTAATAGTCTTGTTGCAAAACGTTCGGCACCCTCTGCGGTGCCAAAAATAATGCTGGGAACAGTATGTACAAAACCAGTCGTGGCAGACATGGAAAAACACTGGTAGGGGCAGGCGAGCAACTTCTTCCTCTCTTTGGCATCACGTCATAGGTGCTGTGGGGGCAAGAAGCGTAATGTAGGACTTTGTGTGCTGCTTTTCAGAATTTTCGCAAAAGGTCTTTTGCCTTTTCAGAACTTTGGGACATCAAATGGGGGTACTTGAGGTGTTGAGATTGACAAGATATGTTCTTGGCCGTGCCAATACTACGAGCTTTCCTCGTGTGCCAAAGGCTAGTTGTGCTATGTGGGCACCATAAATTTCCGCGTATGCATTGCTTTTTCTGCACAGCTATGATTAGAGCAAAGAAGCAAAAGCTTCTTTGCTCTAATCGCTCTAATCGTAGCAAAGCAAAAGCAGCCGTACAAAAAGACGTGCTTGTGGCGTTTTCCACTTATTCTTCTTATACTGTTGTAGTTTTCCTTCAGCTATTTGGAAGAGGAGAATAAAATATTTCCATTGCAATAAGAAAAGTGTCTTGACACCTCAAGACACTTTTCTTATTGCAATGGAAATATTTTATTCTCGTCTGGTATCTACACACTCTTGGATTTGTGGCAGAAGAGAAGTGTTTTGCTGTCTGTTAGGTGCACACGCACATTTGCCTAAGTAAAATTGTTTGTTTAAGACATGTTTTAATGGTTTTTCCTCCACCTTGACCTTGGGTCACTTGTGGGGATGATGAGGGGAGAGATGAGGATGAAATGTTTAAAAATAGTGCTGGGTACTGGCTTCTTGAATCAACTTTAGGAGAGAGTCCAGCACAATCTTCCTGTGCTGTATATTGGCCTTTGGCCACGTCCACTCTACAGGAGTTTTTGGTCGATGCAGCGAGGAGCTCGTAAACGGTGGCCCACCTTGAGCGTACAGTGGCTCTGCACTCTCAGAGATCTATTGTAGTTTCTGGTTTCTTGCTCCCGCATCGAGTACAGTCGCCAGTTCACCATCAGGATCTTGGGAGACCAGGTCTGTCAGGGCTTTGCGGCTCCTCGTCCTTACCAGGGACAAAAACTCGTCGGGGTTGAAGAAGAGGACATCATTTTCGCCTCCTCGACTTTGTTCCTGTTGATCCTGGTCTGGTCTCGCAGGCGCAGCTTCAAGTGCCGTTGTGGCAGCATTGTCGGCCTCTTCGTTGCCATATATGCTGGAGTGTCCCAGCACCCATCCAATCCGAAGGACACGTTTTTCATCTGCAGCTTGTTGGCCTAGTTCTCGCAGCTGTCGGACGGTGTTCCTATAGGTGCTGACATCGCATTCTGTGTGCCTGCCTACTGTCAGTGGAGACCCACATATGTTTAAGTCTAATTATAGGAAACATTCGAATTGGCGTGTATTTTTCTCCATAGAAATGTGTTGCCACTAATCCAAACTTTTTTGCACTACCCCAAAATTTGTTTTTTCAGTGTCTAGATAGGTTTTGCTTATCACAAGGGAAATTTTTCAACAATTTTCAACACAATATTTCTGCTCTAAAATGCAATTTAGGTGGAAGTACACTCTGCCCATGCCCCACTGTAGACCCAATCATTAGTACTGGATTGGCTTGGCTGCTCGGCCGAGCACCGTACGCAAACCTGATGCCTCCCTCTTGCGACCTCCGGCGCTTCTAATCTGACAATGTCTGCTCTTGTGAGAGCGGCGGCACATTGGCGTCCATCGTCTGCTACACCGCCTACCACAGTCTGCAGTGTCCACAAGACACAACCTTGAAATTGGCAGTCCATTCATACACGAACCACTGTCCAATGCAAGTGTCGGTCAGCATTTTTCAGTGCACCCTAACAAACACATAAAAGTACTTAAACAAAGAAATTATAAAAGCAAAATAAATCTGCTGTCTTTTCAGCTTTTTTCTTTTCTTTCGTGATGTCCGCAAGCAAAGCGGGTGAGCATCACAACGCACTATCAAAGCACTACCTAAAAATATTCGCTTTTGCAAGCAAGGTGTGTTGCTCAAAACTCGAGCTACAGGCCTGGGCAAACCCGATTGCTTCCTGCCAAGTGGTTTGCCCAAACTTACCTGCAGGTATCCTGACGGTACTGAAACTATGATTGCAATCGCGACGCTTGCAGTCCTTCAAAGAGCAGCAGAGCCGCCTTTACGGGAACCGACATCTTTATCATCCAGCAGCAGAACGAGCTTACAAACAAATCAAGTCGGATCAGGCAAATGCTAGGCCTACGCCGAACCCGTTACAAAAACATCCACCCGGGCAACGCGTCTTGAGACATTTATTTGCGACAGTTGTTTGCTGCAAACTACTGTTGGTTGAGATCTTCCTATAAACGTCCATGTGAATGCGAAACGACTCGCTCGTAAAAGTAGACAAGCTGAAGAAGCTACTCGGTGTATGCGACCACTTTCCTCAAACACCGACAGCCGTGTTATCGTTTGAAATCGAAGCATAAGTACTGGTCTCGGTATGTACTTGCAGACGGTAATGATTCTTTCTTCCCTAAAACTATGCCGAACAAAAGATTGTCGCACCACACAGCAACAGATTTTTAACAGACATTTCGCACATCAATAATCTCCAGCCAATTTCAGTTGAGCATGTGCTCATATTAGAAGCACTGGGCGGAGCATAGAGTGGGGCGTACCTCCATCTAAATTGCGTCTCGCAACAAAACTATGGTGCTAACATTTTTGGGCAAAGTTTTATTTTCCGACGTGTGCGTCATACTTAGGCACTTAAAAATGTTTCCTGAACGTTCCGGTTCCCTTTGATGGATCATGTGCATATATGCTGTTGTTGCTCATTTAAAAAAGAGGCGCTTTCTGCGACCTTTTTTTTTTCTTCTATATTTAAGGGAAGTTTTTCTTGTGTTCTCCTAGCGAGCGAGCCTACTGCCACAGCTTTCTTTTCTAGCCACTAACATAGCTTTCATCTCTCGATTCTTGCATAAAATTTACGAATTGGAACTCTTTTTGCGATTTTACAAATGTTGCCTCGAATTGTACAAAATGTAAATTTGACCCGCAACAATTTAAAAACGAAAACTTGCCATTGATGGTGGTACTTTGCACTGCCACAAGAAGGTCGAAAACACTGCTTGCGGAGGTGACGTGTGAACTCGATCTATCTGACGACCACGGATTCATATCCAAACCCGTCGCCTTTTCTAGTACACTCTAGCCGTGTAGTCATGGACCCCGTGAGTCTTGCTGAAACTTCCTTTGTAACAAGTTCCCACATCCGACGTAGGACGCCGGCACTTGTTGGATGTTTATCTTATGTGGCTTTGCAATGCAACGGTGTTTTGAAACCTCGAAAAAAAATACTTCCAGGTGTTTTTGAAATTGTACGCTTCGGACTTCCCTTTTTTTGTGCCGTCCAAGAAGTGGAAAAAGTTAAGACTTTGCGCCACAATTACGTCCAATGGGAACATTTCGCACGGCGGAACAACTGACATTAACGCGTGCATTGCTCCGCATTAACAATGGAGTCACACGCAGGTTGCAGGGCTTGCATGGTTTTGTGTGCCTCGCTCAGACGCTCTTACCGGGTCACTGTTTGCCGGATTATCGCGAAACGGACTGTACGTGATGTCTATTTCGCTGGAGTCACCGAAACGAACGCTGGAAAATGGAATCCTCAATTTGTGCCTGACGAACGCTCGATGCTGCTTTCAGGCCAAGATGGACGAGCTGATGCTCTTCCGTGGCGACACCGTCCTGCTGAAGGGCAAGAAGCGGCGAGAGACGGTGTGCATCGTGCTGTCGGACGAAACCTGCCCTTCCGAGAAGATCCGCATGAACCGCTGCGTGCGCAACAACCTCCGCGTACGGCTGGGGGACGTCGTCAGGTGAGCCTTTTGTTCAGTCGTAGTTCATTCAGTCGTGTAATACCGTAACCGACCAACTTTTTTTTTGCAAGCACCCGCTTTTCACAGATTTTGCGCGTGAGAAAGTATAGCGAAAAATTTAATGTGTGAGCATATCGGCCCATGGTAACGAAGACATGAGATAACGATCTTAATTGAGATTTTTCGTTCCCGTGAAATAACTTAAAAACCCACCCTTTGCGAAATTGGCGTCATATTGAGCTCGGGAAAATGGCCAGTTCTATTACCTGCAAACAGTATTAAATGCCATAGCATTTCTGAGTGAACTTTATGCACCTCCGTATCCTTTGCAAGGTTTGTAACCAAGAAAGCAGGTGGCGTGGCATGCATCTGTTACTTGCCTACTTCAATGGGGCATACAGGGGGTAATGCACCCGGCGAAAGTGATGTGATATACAAGCCTTTGAACGTCAAATACAGTTACTGAGGTTCCTATTTTGTTTGTATGCATTTACTAAGAGAGAAACATTTGGATTGCTCTAATACTTCAACAAATGTAGTTGGTTGGTTGTGAGAGGCTCATCCACATGAAGTAGACGTTAGATCAGAAAGATATTGGCATGTGTTTTAAATGGGGTAGGTATGAATGGCAAATGCAGTTATGAAAGGTATTGATATGTTCATTTGAATTGTAGTAATCTTTTCTTCTTTTGTATTGTATAGGGGGATTGTGTTTCTTGCAGCATAAGCTCTGGAAGATTAGCTTTGGCCTATGAACAGTGTCATTGGGAACATTCTATTTTGATGTAAGGTAACACTAAACTGTCAATATATCTTAGTAAGTCATTCACGAACTACTGCCATTACTGAAACTTGTGTGGATGCTGCCATCTGTTGGTCAGGGATTCATAGAAATTGTTGGCAACGGATACGGTCGAGAAGTTTGGCTCGCTGCATTTTGAACGGGATGTTAAGAAAGCGACGATGCAGTTTCACTTGGTCGGAGACTGTTTGTTTTAGCGAGCAGTCATGTAGGCAAAAGCCCTACTGATAGAACGCTTGCGCTTGCTTATTTAGCTACATTTATCTGTTTGTGTTGGATGGCTTGTGACCCTCGTGACCCCCATGGACAAGTGCTCTCCTGTCTGTGGTAGTTTTTGAGAGGGCAGAGCAAATGTGTGGAAACCTCATCCCAAAGCCAGGTCTGGCAATGCCTGGGCTTTGCAGAAAGCTTTTCCAACATGTGTGGAGAGTACTTTCTGTATAGGGAATGTCATGCGTATCATAGGAACATTTGTAGTTCTGTTTGTTTTTGTATGTGCACGATTTAGGGTACTTGTGTAGTGAAGAGTTGATGTCTGAACTAGAGCCACTGAATAAGCTGTGCTTCAGAGTAAAGGCACTTTAGCCACTATTGGGCTTAAAATCATGGTGGCCAGTTTTCTGAAGCTTTATCTGAAATCCCAGGAAACGCTTTTCCGTCCTTTAGAAATGTTGAAACAGCTTGTGACAGAGAAAGACAATATCTCCTGGGATTCCTAACATTAAAACCTAACTCTGAAGAAGCCACATTTTTAGGGGCGAAGCTCCTGAGGGTCTAGCCTTGTCCGTCCGGCGTCCGTGCTCACATCGATCTTGTGCGCTCACGTGTTCGTGTAAAGCAAAAAAAAAAAAAGAAAGAAAGAAATGTTTGCACAGTTGACAGGATTCGAACCCGTGCGGGGAGACCCCAATGGATTTCTAGTCCATCGCCTTAACCGCTCGGCCACGACTGCGGGATGAGTAGGGGGCTCTGAGATGTGGTAGTAACTCAAGAGTTGGGGATGTCATGGATGAAACGATGTATGTAGCCACTCAACGTCTATACAGGAGAGGGCGCTGCGGTCAAATGCGTATATAATCGCGTTAAACTTTGCATGCATTGGCTCAACGCTTATAGACGAGAGGGCGCTGCGGCCAAATGTTCAAGTGCATATATAACCACGTCCCATACCACACATTCTCTTTCTGACATCAGCACTACCTATGAACAAAATCAGTATCATCAGCACCACCAGAGCTTCGTCCCAATCAACATCATTCACCACGTGGAGATGCGGTCATTTTTTCCTACCGTAACGTGCCAAGAGAGAGACCACCTAAAATAGGAAGTAAATCTGGTCAAAACAAGGAGTGGGCTAACTTTTAATGTGGGATAACAATAAAAAAAAGTAGAAAAAAATGCTAGATTCCTGCGAAACTTGCGATCGCAGCTAGGGGTGATGAACCAAAGACGACCGCCCCTCCCAGTTAGCAACGTTCGCTTAGCTCTCACCGTGCCTAAATAACCCTATTTCTGACAAAGTCACCATTTTCTAAAGCCTTACAGTCACTAGGTGTATGTTATCTTTTGGTGTTCTTGAGAAAAATATAGCAAATTATGCCAAAAATAGGGGGCGGGTTTGTCTCTTTGGGGGTGGGGGCATCTTCAGTGATGGGATTGCTGCACCAAACTGCGCCAAGGGTCTAACCCTGATACATCCTGCTACATTTTGCCAAAATATGGGTAATCTGCGCCCGGCCTGTGCCAAAGTACCAATTTTGATAGCCTTTCAAGCTTGAAGCTAAACTGAGTTCTGCAATGAGCACACGTCAGCTAGGTGGCGCAAGCAGCCGCCCAACACAAAGTACCCTGCATCAGTGGTTCATCCGGTCTTTTTTTTTTTAAACTTTTTCAACGATAAACGCGGGCATGTGCGGACGCTCCGACACTAGCGTGATGGGCACTATCGGGGAAAAATGAAATGCGAACAGAGGAGCGCGTGGCTCGCGGTACAGGCTGCGCCACCTGGAAGTGAACCTAGGGGCGAGGGCGCGTGGCCTACTTCGATGTGTTCAGGCCCCTCGATTGACGCTCTCCCAGCTTCGGCAGTGCGCCTCTCAGTGCGCTGAAAGCTGTCACCGCTATCTTTGCCTGCTCGGCGAGTGCGGCAAGCTGCTTTGCACCGCACGCGCTGAGCCAGCAAAGATAGCGGTGATAGCTTAGAGGCGCACTGTTACTTAGAGGCGCACTGTTGAAGCTTGGGGAGCGCAGAGGGAGGGGCGTGAACACGTCTGAGTAGGCCACGCACCCTCGCTCCTAGGTTCACTTCCAGGCGGCGCAGCCTGTACCGCGAGCCACGCGCTCCTCTGTTCGCATTTCATTTTTCCCCGATAGTACCAGCCATGCCATCATGCTGTGAAACGAAACCACGTTTTTGCGCGGCGGGAGTTACTTTTTGAGCTGAAGCACTTGCTCCTCAAAGGAACGGCCGTGGGAAAACTATATTTGGTCTCTGCCTTGAAGTTCCCGTGGTCGCGCGACGTCGGGTGTTGCCGTCGCCACGTCGCTGCACATATGGTGCTTTCTAAACTGAGACGTAAGGACCGCCCTAATGTTCATCAACATTATTGTTCTTGTTTAATACGCTACTACAAAAAAATCCCTCTTGCTCGAAGACTGCTGTGTCGAAGTACTGTTTGCCTAGGTTTCTCTCGGTGGGCTTTCTTTCGAGGGGGACCCCGGTACCTGAAAAATCCGCCGCGGAAGTAAGTTGGTGAGGAGAAGTGAGCTATATCAAAGAAGGCAGTGTCTGAATCCGCACAGCGCGCTTGTTGCATCGTATGCTCAGGTTTCTTTTTGTGTGTGTGTGTGCGTTTAGTTTGTACTTCGCCAGCCAGTCTGGCAAGCACGTACGGCTGGACTGATTTTTGTTGTATGCTCGACAGTTACATTTTGTGTACAATTTTGGGAACCAGTTGGCGACGGAGCGGAGTGACTTGGTTTCGATCGAACAGCCATCTCCGCTCGCGTGACAATTTCGCATTGCTTTGCGGTGGTCACGTGTATCGACAGTTAGAGACTACTTCCATTTATTATATAACTAGTCAACCTAGTGTTGTGATATTTAATACTAAGCTGGTCATTTTGAAATAAATTTTAATATCTGTAGTTTGGTTCTCATTTACCTGTAGCGGGTACATATATATGTATTATTTAACTGAAGCATTGCATAATGTGCCATGTCATTGGCATTTTAGTTAAATGTTGAAAGACTCCCAGGTAGTCGCTTGACTATAATTTGTTTACTGCGGCGAGCAAAGTGTCCTTCGTTTGTTCAGCACCTGAAACAAATATTTTTATTTTTCTAAAAATATCAGCTCCAAAAGCCACTTTTGTTGCTCCGAAACACTCTATTAGCTGCTCCAAAGTCCACTTTTGCTGCTCCAAAACACTGTTTTGGCTGCTCCAAAAGGTGTTCCAAAACGGCGTAGGCCAATCACATCACTGCGTCTTTCATTATATTGGTGTAGTTTCAAACTTTCCAGCAGATGGGGTGGATGTGATTTCGCAAAACCTTTGCTCTAAGGAAGCACAGTTCCAGGGTCACCTTGTGAATGTGTTTTCATGTCGTAACAAACTGCAAGAACTATTGTTGTAAGCAAACGCGAGTGTGTGCCTTCTGTTCTCATTTATGTGTCCTGTTTTGGGACTTGGGCAGCATCTAACTTTCTGCTTTGTTTGGTCCGTTTCTCGACAGCATTCAGGCGTGCCCGGACGTGAAGTATGGCAAGCGGATCCACGTGCTGCCCATCGACGACACCGTGGAGGGCCTGGCAGGGTGAGTTGGCAGTTTTGATAGATAGCAATGGACGCTGACTGGTTCCTGTTGAAAGGCAGTGCCCTCGGCCGCATGTTCAGAGACTTGGATTCTTAGAATGCTCAGAGACGCCGCTTGCTTCAGTTTAGTTGACTGTAAAGTGAAGCGTTTTTTCAGTTTCAGCTCAAAATTTATATGCACCTAATGCAAACAATGATTCGTGGCTATGAGCTCATTTTGTTCGTCCACATACAGTATTTTAACGCATATTACTCGCACCCTAAACCTACTACTCTCGGAAAAGAAAAAAAAACCCACATATTGCCCACGCTAACTACGCAAAGCAAAGTCCAGATCCCGCTAGAAACTTAACCTTTATTTTGAATACACTCATCGCTGCAGCTATCTGAGGTGCCCTCGTTGTCATAGATAGCGTCGTAATCCATGCCGTCAAGGCGATTGCTGACGGTGCAGTTTTTGAAACTTCCGCACCATCTCGTCTGGGTGCAGCCAAATCAGTGTCAGTACGGTGTGACCGCGTCCTCTTCTCTCCTCTATGAACTTTGCCGGCGCTTTTTCAAGATCGGGGTATGCACCAGTCTACCACAAAATGACCTTCGGTCGCAACTTGTGGGTTTACCTTCTTCCTCCATTCTCGCACGCACGACCGCATGCATCGTCGTAGCGGATGTTGTTCCAGCCTGCCGCTCGTTTTTCTATCTCTTTGTCAACGGATCTGACAACAGCCGCATTCTCTGTTGAAGAGATTAGAGACTTCAAAGATTGTTGCCGTCGACATCAACGACGCTCTGTGCTTTCACGTCTAATCGACGGCTTCGCTCAGCTACTCGGCCCGCATAAACAATGCAAAGATGGCTATCGGAAGCAAGTCTCTAGGAGATACTGGAGAAGGGGGACATGGGAATCTATCTCTGACTTTGTGCGCATTGCCATAAAGCCACACTGCTTGCCAAAATTCGCACATAACCCGCAACCATACTTCGCCTTTGATTTCATATAAATTTTGATGCGAGCAAATGCGGTACTTTTACACAGGCAGCATAAAAACTGCTAGGGCAGACATGCAACTGGACTATCCTTTCTCTTTCTCATCCTCTTCGGCGTCATGTGATGAGTGCTTCGAGGGGCAATGGGGAGCATACGGGCAAGTGCAGGAAATCCCCGTAATGTTTCATGCGAATAGCTCTCTTTGAACACTCTTGTGTCAGGCGACCCCTTTGTGCAACTTTATTCACTCTTGCGGTGTATGGAAAGCCAAAACTTTGTTCCCTCTTGCTGTGTTGTGCAGTGAGACGTTTTTTTGTTCAGTGTTTTTATCCCCTCGTAGTAAGCCACAAAGGAAGCATGCACGTTGAGGCTTGGTTTCACACTCGCAATGGCCCCTCTATGCGCTTCTGTCTGGAGGGTCTATCTCTGCTGTATGGACCGTTTTTGGAGCTCGCCGGTCTGGGGGTTCCAGTACAAAAATGCGTGATCACGTCAGCCAAGCATGGGCACTTTCTCGACCAAAGCTGCTAGATCAGACTGGCTCTATTGAGCTACAGTGATTTAGATGGGGGTTCTCCCAAAGTCTCTTTTGTGCCTATTATGGCTTATCTTTTGCCCCAGGTTCGTTTGAAGGCGAGTCTTCCTTCTCCTTCCGAAAGTGGGCACTGTTTCATCCTCGAAATCCTCGAGCTCATTTTTCCGTCAGGTGGAGTCGGGTATTTGCATAATGGTGGATTGCAGGAGCCGTACGCTATTCAGAGGCTTACCGGCTGGGTTAAGGAGCATAGTAAAATGCTTTTGCATTCGATGCAACCCTACGGGTAAAATGTAAACACAACGTGTGGGTTGTGGCTTAATTTTGCACGATGGAACGTAGGAGCCTGTTTGAGGTGTACCTGAAGCCGTACTTCCTGGAGGCGTACCGGCCGATCCACAAGGGGGACCTGTTCCTGGTGCGGGGGGGCATGCGGGCGGTGGAGTTCAAGGTGGTGGAGACGGACCCCTCGCCCTACTGCATCGTGGCCCCGGACACGGTGATCCACTGTGACGGGGAGCCCATCAAGCGGGAGGAGGAGGAGGAGTCCCTGAACGAGGTGGGCTACGACGACATCGGGGGCTGCCGCAAGCAGCTCGCCCAGATCAAGGAGATGGTCGAGCTGCCCCTCCGGCACCCCAGCCTCTTCAGGGCCATCGGGGTCAAGGTGCGTCCCTCCCCGGTTCCTTCGTCCTCCGGCTGCCTCGGCCGAGGTGCCCGCATTCCGACCTAGGCTTGTTACGGAAAAGGTGCCGCGTGACCGAAATTTCGGTTGCACGTGGAGAGATCCCCAGGCGGCCCAAATTGGACCTCTGCCCTCTACCGGGGCCTGCCAGATGCCCTTTGTTGGTTTGGCACATTTGCCAAACCAACAAAGTTTGACTTTGGTCACTTACCTTCAAGGTCGTGCGACATGATGGGGGGGTAGTAAACAATAACATGCAAATAACAACGGCAAGAAACAAAAAAGAAACACTGTCTTACAGAAAAGATGATGTCAGAAAGAGCATTTTTGAAAGAAGTTGAGTCGTGCATGGAGCGTGAGTTTTTGCGTGACCACTGTCAGTCGTGCAAGGAGGAAATTCACCTTGTACAGTGTCTGCGGACTGTCTTTCGTTCAATGTATGACCGCAGCTTTGTGGTCCTTGCGCAGCAGGGTTAGCAGAGTATGCTCACGAGTCTGCTATAGGCAGAATTGGAATGGCTTTGGTTGCGTGCACGCGCTCGAAGCTCGTGAGGTGTCCAAAGCGTCGTCGAAGGGAGAAGTGCAGGAGGTGGGACGACTGGAGCTCCTCCCTGTCGTTTTCGCCGTGCCAGTGGCTGTTGTAAACCTTTTGAAAGAATTGTATTGAATCGCTCGGTTACTCTATACTTTGGTTCGTGGGACATAATGTCACGACAGAAACAAGATTGTCGACTGTTCTGTGACAGTCATTAAATCTGCTCTCTTCGGTTGCTGTACTGTGTTGCACAACATATTTTTGTTCAAGGGTAGTATGCGATCGTCCAGTCGCGGGGTAGGCTTCTCCTATGATGGGTTGCCACCGAGGTTGATCTCAAGTATCCCTCTTTTAAGCGAGGTTTCTTCTGGTTTTCTTCAGCCACCCAGAGGCATCCTTCTGTACGGTCCTCCGGGTACGGGCAAGACCCTGATTGCTCGTGCTGTGGCCAACGAGACTGGAGCCTTCTTCTTTCTCATCAACGGTGAGAACTTTTGCATCTCACTTGGCTGTGTGGTGCTAGGCACGAGGAGTGAGCGAATCATTATTCTGAAAGTAATAGATGGTCTTTTTTGCTAACTGCACTGTGCTTCATTTCACCTTCGAGCCTATCAAAGCTATTTCTCGCTTATGCTAGTAGGAGAAAGGGAAATAATCTCCTAGCTTTTCATCCCTACTGAAGGTAATAGAATTACTGCTGTGCGAACTTGGTGTATCGAGTGGTTACAAATTTATGGAATGACTCGGTCACGTTTGAGTCTCCTTCGGACATTTAGTTTAGTAGCTGGCAAATTTCTAGCGTTAGCTAGGAATTTGCTAGCTACTAAGCTAATGTGGTGGTGTGGGCAAGACAAACTATTACTGTTTTCATCCCCGATTTATAGACTAGTCTGTTAACAGCAATCGTTGCAGCATGCAGGTTGTGTTATAAGATGCGCTGCTGGCACACTTGAAAATGATTACCGTATTTACTTGCATAATGACCGCAGCCCCACATTTGGCAGCAATATTTTGACTTTTTTTTTCCCCTCGTATAATGAACACACCTCCAATTTTTTGCGCAGAGTTTCGAACTGCGTCCACCTTAGCTAGCCGGCTAGCCACCAAGCCAATTTTCTTGTCACCAAGCTGCCAGGCCAAGTCAAGCCAAACGAAGCTGCTCTTGTAATGACTGCAAGTGCATGTTTGTGGAAGTGATCAACCGTGAAACCGAGCGGCGCACACACCTAACGAAGCTAGGGTCAAGGAATTGCCCGGCCTTGGACATTTTTCGCTTATCGGATGCATTGATGTCAACAAACATGCAGTCGTCTGTGGTTCGCTTTTACACGGTGAAATTGTGAAAGTGGTTAGGCCTAAGAACTGTCGCGTCGCTTTCCGTGCTAAGTGAGTTTCGTAGCGTGGTTTTCCTTCAACAAAAGGCACGCCGAAAGTGCCCTAAAAATAGTTTGGAATTTATAAAGCGTGGTTACTGTGGTGTGCCCACGACTAGCTTCACTGACCGGGGAGCGCATCCCAGTCAGTGGAATTTATAAAGCGTGGTTACTGTGGTGCGCCCACGACTAGCTTCACTGACCGGGGAGCGCATCCCAGTCAGTGAAGCTAGTCGTGGGCACACCACAGTAACCACGCTTTATAAATTCCACTGACTGGGATGCGCTCCCCGGTCAGTGAAGCTAGTCGTGGGCACACCACAGTAACCACGCTTTATAAATTCCAAACTATTTTTAGGGCACTTTCGGCGTGCCTTTTGCTGCCATGTCATATTGTGCCACAGTACCCTGCCACGTCATATTGGCACCTAAAATGACATTTGTGCGAAATGTGTTCATGCAAATATTTTACTGTGTAATGAATGCACCCCCCCCAAATGTGTCAATTTTTTAGGGGGGAAAATGCGTTCATTATACAAGTAAATACTGTAGGTGGTTTTGCGGCAGAGTTTGAACGTCTCGGCTCCTTGCGACGCTTGATTGTCGTGCTCTCTGTTATGTGCCATATTTTTTTAAATTCATCGAAATAATGTTATTCTGTGATAGGGTCAGGGGGCAGGCAAACTGGTGTGTGTATGACCTAAGTTATAAACTTGGGAATGGTGTGGTAACACACACAAAGAGGCTAGGTTTCAAACGTAGCTTATTGTCTCGGAAAGAACTTGGTTAATTGAAACACCGTGGCATTGCAGATATGCAGGGGGGAGGTGGTCTAAAGACCTCACTGGGACTCAATGCAACTGTCTTCTTGCGAGAGTTTGAAAAGTGTCTTTTCACACAAGGAAAATAACCATTTTGTGGTAGAAATGCGTTGAAACGAATTAAAGGAAAGTGAGGTCTTAGTGCAGCAATTTTTATTCATCCATGTCTCCCTCAATCTTAGATTTTTCATTATGATGTGTTTTTATCTGTTTTTAATTGTTTTTTTGTTTTAACTATCATTACATGTTGTTTAAGTGCAAATTTGCTCCTGAGTTCAGGAATAGGAAAGGAACAACGTTGCCAATTTGCTATGTTTGCTCTCTCAACGTGCCCATTTATCTGGAAACTAGCGAGGTCAAGAATGCCACCCTGCTCAAGTGTGTTGCCGCATGTCTCGTTCAGGTCCCGAGATCATGAGCAAGCTTGCCGGAGAATCGGAGAGCAACCTGCGCAAGGCCTTTGAGGAGGCCGAGAAGAACTCTCCCTCCATCATCTTCATCGATGAACTGGATGCCATTGCACCCAAGAGAGAGAAGGTATGTCATGTGTCAGAGACAAATCACCGCTATCCTTTAACACGGAATGGCAGTCTGACAGGAGCCAGCAATGATTTTGTGTCTCTCTCTGACTTGGCATTGCTCCCAAACAGTGGAGACTGTAGCACAAGTGGAAAGGGTAAAAGTTGCCCCCTTTCCACATTTCCACCTGTCCCTCTTCATTTGCTGCAGTTGCCCTGCAGACAGATAGAAAGGTAGACACTTAGTGCAGTCAAGAGGCCTTCACGACAGGACGCTTTGACCTACACAAGAAAAAAATACAACGGTATTGTTGCAAAAGGAATAGTCGTGGAATACATGTCACTTTGTGCCCAAGGGGACACAATAATCAAGTAAATACCATAACAAGCTGAGAACAACCTTGGCTTGTTGTGAGCTGAGCCAGCTGTACCTGTGGCATTGTGCCATTCTGTGCACTCATTTTAAAAGTTCCTTTTTTTTTTTATTTAATATTCTGCGCAAGCGAGGATCACTGATTGCGGCTTGCAAATCAGCCCAAATACGCGGCAGTGGATGGTGTGCCGTTCGCCCGAGTGCCCGACTCCCGGGGGTGGTGGCACTTGATACAAGAGCCACTCCGAAACTGCCGATGGAACAGTCTTACACCCTGCTGCTTTTCTCACGGTCACATATTGTTTAAACGGGTGCCTAGATCGTGGAACTGTGCTGGAGTGGCAACTACGTTTCTCTGTATCGACATGCGTGATCCGGGCAGTTGAGGTATTCGGTGCTCGTTTACGGCCGTTCTTTATCCGAAAGAAACCGACAACTGCGCTGCTGGAGGCAAGTTCGACCCCTGGGAGCGGGTGGTGCACCAGTGGCATCTGTGATCGTGCAGGATCTTATCTGTGAGAGCAAGCAAAAAGAATTCCGCGGGCCAAAGTTTGGATAGGCGCGGATGCCTTTCGGAGTTGGAAGTCAGGCTTGCAACGTACATAGCAGAAGTCCACAATCAGTCTACTCCCAACATGTGATGCGATCACCGAGTAAGCGCGGAGGACAAGGTTTGTGTCATTTGCGAAGTGCCAGATTTCGTTGGACGACTTTGACGACGTGCTTTAGTAACGTAAAAGTGATGATGACGGGAACGACGGCATCAGTGTGGAAAAAATGTAGTTTCACGTCACAAATGGAATGAGAACGACAGGGAGTAGCTTCAGTGGCAATTTCCCTCCTCCAGTGAGAGGGTTTTAGCTTCAATAACACTTCGGCATCTCGCGCTTGCATGTCCAGCCGAAGCACGCCAGAAGGCATGGAGCACACTCCAGGCCAGGCTTTCGATAGACGCCCTACCAGTCTTGCAAGTTCACCATAAAATGCACCCCAAAATGTTTTTCTTTTTTTTTTTCACTGGCAATGCTTCAGGGTTGACTTGTATCGTGTAAATACAGTACCGTAGAATACCGTGCATCTGCCCATACCTCACTAAGCGCCCATTCCCGAATTTGTAAGGTCTGAGAAAATATGCACAGTACATTGATGTGTAAAATTGATGGCCGGACAAGCGCCCATCCCTCATTTTTTCGCGATTATCTCTAAATTTTGAGTTGGCGCTTGCTCGGTATTTTACGGTATGTCATTTCATACAATTTCTAAATTGCAAGTTTGTTGCATCCATGTCATTGGACACTTTGAAGCAATTGATGCGACATACAGCGTCGTCTTGTTTTATTTCCGCCTACGAATTATGCTTCGTGGCAAGTGAAGCATGTTCCTCACTTGCGTTGGCACGCAAACTCTACGAAGGCTACCTTCGCTCGCTCCGTGGGAGGCAAATTATATCTCGCTCCCAATCGAGGTGACCGAAATTGAACACCTGGCACACTACTTGCACTTCTGCATCGCAACTGCACGCTATGCGCTTCGAAAGATTGAAAGGGACGACAAGGCTGCACCGTGCTCGTTGTGCCACGATGGCTCGCTTATTTGTTTTGTTCATGCGCGACACCCAACCTGCCTGTCTGCAGACGCACGGAGAGGTGGAGCGGCGCATCGTGTCCCAGCTGCTCACCCTGATGGACGGACTGAAGCAGAGGGCCCACGTGATCGTCATGGCTGCCACCAACAGGCCCAACAGCATCGACGCCGCCCTACGCCGCTTTGGTGCGTCCAACTGCCCTTACGGGGTTGCTACATTTTTTTGAGGGTTCATTTCTTTTTTCTTAGAGCGCAGCTTTTAGACACCTGTTTCCGGCTTGAGCGGCATCATCGTTGGCGTAACCTCTGTGCATTATTGGACGTTTCCCATAATCCCATAATGATGTCATGTGTGACGTTACGTGGGTCACTCGTGAAGGCCACAACCTTCACTAGGGTCACGGGTGATGTCACGAGGGGTCACCAGTGACGTCACGAGGGGGGGAGGGAGGGAGGGAGGAGGAGGGGCATACCCTCCTCTCTGTACCCTCCACTCCTCCTCCTCATGAGCTGCGCTCTAATTTGGCGTTACAGAAGATTGTAAACGTCTTTCTTTATTTATTTTTTGTAAATTACTCGCATTCATAGAGATTGGCGTCATTAGATCAACTTAGTCGCGGAACTCCCACGGAGGGAACCACCCTTCTCCCCCTGGAGCCGGACACCCTACTTTTGAAGTGGTGTCTAGAGGCTGCATTTCACAACTGTATTCTTCAAAGACTCCACAGTGAAGCACCATCTAGACTCTGCTTCAAAATCTATTAACTGCAGTTACCATAACGCCCCCCCCCCCTCTTTTCCCCACCAAAGAAAGAAAACCAAAGTGGCACATTGAACTATAAAAAGCAGACTTGGGGGGGGGGGGGGGGTTTACTGCTTGTGGAAGCCACATCTATAGGCAGTTTCATAAAGGAGTTGACCTAATAATGCTGGTAGAGATAAATTGAATCACCATGATTTCATTGTGCTTGTGGTTGATCAACTGAGGTTTTTATAGTGGAACGTGTACGAACTAAGTAGGCCTGCGATCACTGAAAGGAGCGCAACAACGTGTCTCGTTTGTTTGGAGCCTGCGCGCCCCTTCAGCAACAGCTCACATAGGCCTTTCGTAAAATGCCGAGCATATGCCCATGTCGCAGTAAGGGCCTACGTCTTGCGTTTGGAATATAGGCAGAGGGCACATCGAGCACCCACCCCAGCAAACTTGCGAGCCCACCGAGCTAACTGTGGCACTCCTTTGCGTCATTGCAAGACTGCCGAGATAAATCTGGCTTGGCGAGAGTGGTAGGGTTGGTTTAAGAACGAGGCATTCCGCCAGGCCCCTGTAGTGCTTATGGACCTTTGCATTGGATGATGTGAAAGCCTATCCTACGAAGTGCCCCTTTTCAGGGGCAGTTCTCCGTAATCGTTGCCAACTTTTGGGTTGGTGCTTGCTCGGGTCAGTATTTTATGGTAATCATTGCAATATGCAGGAAGTGACAAGTGAAGATTGTGGTGCATTCCTCTCAGATTTGAAGAAGGTAAATGTCATCAGCCTTGTGTGCATAGCACCATTGTTTTTGGCCCAGATTCCACACTGCTACCACTTCATAGCCCTCAAGTTGGTTCAAAATAGTTTAGTGCAAAATCGGTGTGTGGTGGGGGGGGGGGGTTCAGGTGTTTGGGCTAGAGAACAGTTGCTCTGGGGTCGAGATTTCTTCCTAAAGTTCTTTTAAGAAGCTAATGAAATCGTGTGTGACCTGGTGTGTGCAGGCCGCTTTGACCGCGAGGTGGACATTGGGATTCCGGACGCCACAGGCCGCCTGGAGATTCTGCGCATCCACACAAAGAATATGAAGCTCGCCGACAACGTGGACCTTGAAAAGGTATGCGAACAGCGTCGCGCTATTATCCGCGTTGTTGGTCTCTCTTTAGCTTTTGTTCGTGGAGTTTTGTCGCGGTTTAAATGTTTGGATTTGTTGTGGCGACGCGGTTTTTTAGGTTAGTCTAACGCCCTATGTAGAGACTTTTTCGTGGCGGCATTTCACGAGCTTTTAGAATTCTGCCATTGGGACGGGTAAGTCTTGTTATTGCAGGAAACTCTTCATGGCGATAGTGCACTGTAATCAGCCAACCAGATGCTGCTTGCGTTATGAAACAGAAGGTAGCGAGATTATTCCTCCCTGCCAGTTTGGTGTGGACATAAGCATTCTTTTATGTCATTCTAACACTTATGGATGCTAAAGAGAACAGGCAGCCATGTCTTGGGATTATGTCTGTTACTGCAAGTATGCTTGCAAGGGTCTTTGCAACAAATTGGCAGTGTCAGGTAAGGGGTGATATTAACCTGCTAAGCTTTGAGTTTGAGCTGTTTATTCAAGATTTCAGAATTTTTAGGGATTTGAGCTTGACCAGCTTGAAAGATTTGAACTTCCCAGCAGTTGGGATAGGTTGAGATCTCTCCAAAACTTGAAAACTAATGTCGTAAACATATAAGTTTGGTGGGTTTGTGGTGCGGACAAGAGCTTTGAAAGCGTAAAGTGAAGCCTTTGCTAATCGAGTGTTCGTGCAGTCCGTGTTGGGAGCCTACAAATCTTATATCCTTCAACTTTTTGGAGAAGGGTAAAAGTTCTTGGAAGCTAGCAGCTGCGCGACTTGAAATACACTCGACGTGCATTTCAAAAGATGTTCGAGAAATTGTTTCTTATCGGGAATTATCTTAGGCAACATGAATGCACACTTTGATATCTTCGTCAACAGGGAGGATTCTACAAGAATTTGCGATGCTCTTGATCTAGCACTGGTTAATGCCCAAGTAAAATATGTTACTGTCTGATGTATAGCAAATTGTATAACAGATTAGGACACTTGGAAATAGATGAGGAAGGGGTGAAAAGCTTAGAGTGTGATCATAAGTGATAAAATTTGATGCAGCAGAGCCAGAGTCACAAATTCTTGAAAGTAAATTGACCCTAAACGACGCCCAGCTACAAAAAGTATTGGAGCGAATTGAAACTATAGTATCCGGATAACTGGAGGGAGAATGGGAATAGGATGTTTTAGTGAACACTTTTAAAAAGGAGTTATAGAGAAGTTCAAAATCAAACAAACGGGAAGAAAACACCGAAAAAGGTTGTGAGGCAGAGAAGCTAAGGCGGCCATAACAGGGCGACAAGAGGCCTCGAGGGAACACAGACGGGTGAAGAAAAGGGGGGACACACCCGCTGAAATAGCATCAAAATGGGATACATTTTGGGGAAAGAAGAAATCCAGGCTAAGATTAGTAGAGCTGGAGTGCAGTGGATGATGGAGGAAAATCAAAATGATAGGAATGGTGCAGAGAGGTTCTGGAAGCACATTAGCGCACAGGCAAGAAAAACGGAAGGGTTCCATTGTTCGTTGACCACACACGGGGTAAGTGTAGGGTGCGAAGAGGCAAGGAAGTTTATTAGACGAACAATCGAGACAATATTTGTATTGAAACAGGAAGACTGCATTGGGACTCCTAAGCATGAGCCTTCTATGACACGTTTGTCTATGACACGTTTGTCCATGACACGTTTGTCCATGACACGTTTGTCCATGACACGTTTGTCCATGACACGTTTGTCCATGACACGTTTGTCCATGACACGTTTGTCCATGACACGTTTGTCCATGACACGTTAGTCCATGACACGTTTTTGCCCATGACACGTTTTTGCCCATGGCACATTTGTCCGTGACAGTCTGTCCAAGACTCATTTGTCCACGATTCATTTGTCCATGGTTTGTTTGTCAGTGACCCATCTCCCCTCCATGCAGATCTCTGCCGAATCACATGGCTTTGTGGGTTCCGACCTGGCGGCCCTGTGCTCCGAGGCAGCCCTGCAGCAGATCCGCGAGAAGATGGACCTCATCGACCTGGACGACGACCAGATCGACGCGGAGGTGCTCAGCTCCCTGGCGGTCACCATGGACAACTTCAGGGTGAGTGTGCCGGACCTCGGCGTCGCCCGCGTCTCCCCATCTTCGTGGGGAAGTTTCTCGTCTTTGCACGGGCTGTGTTCGGACAGTACCAGAAAGACATACTTTGAGGTGGACGTGCACCCTTCCGAGTTGTGTAACATTCCGCCTTGAGGTGGGTGCAAGATCGTCTGCAACGACTCGATGCAAACATCCAAATGCGGAGTGTTGTTGGCGACTTTTGTATTTTTCTGGCAGTTAATTTGCTATAGTCACTGACGGGCAAAAAGACGCCCTGTCATTCTCGCCTTGTCATTGACCATAGTCCGACAGGAAGATGGACAAGAATCCTGTCATAATGGCTTTTCCAACAAGACAGGTTCGTAGTGCTAGTTTAGCGCCGCGACGCATATGTCTAGCTGGCCTAGTGGTTATTGACTCTGGCAGGTATTTCGAGCCACCCGAGCTAAAATATTTTACAGCGAAGCTGTCTAAGGCTAGGTTCTGGCAGATCGTTTTTGGGGTAGGGGAGAGTCGGGAGGAATGGGACGCTTTTCACAAATGCATTTTAGTTTTGTTTATTATGAACGCAAAAAAGATGGTTGATGGATTATAGTACAAGTCGAAACAAGCTGCGCAAATTCTGCGAAACACAGGTTACTGCCACTTCTAGAGCAACTGCAAAAAAATAGTTTCTAGCAGCTAAAATCTGTCCCATTCCACCCGTCCCTTCGGGTGGAGTGGGACATCCTTTGGGAGGAATGGGACGCCAGTAAAATATCGGTCCCAACGTCTTCAGCGGACATTAAAACACACAAACTTGAAGCAAGCTTGCAGGCGCTTCGTTCCCCCAATAGTTTTTGGCGCTGGCAGCTTCTTCACAATATCCGTTATTGACACAGTCCCTATATCTTTCTGCGGAGGAAAGTAAAACTTTGAGCTCTCTTCTTTCTTTCGAAGGAACTGGACACTGACGTCAGTATTGTCACTACTTTCGACTCTACCCGTGTAATAAACGTCAGATTTTTTCTTACCAAATCTGACAAGGACAAAATCGCCTTTTGTCACTTGAAAAGTTTTGTTTGGGCAATCGGCCTCAGAAATGTCCCGCCTCTCATTATCGGAACCCGACATGTCACTGTCTGAATCATCAAATGCAACGACAACAGTGTCGTCTTCAATTGAAGAACTGAACTCCTTCTGAAGTCGCCGTTTCTTTTTTGGGCGGGTAGTGGCGACAGTCTTAGCTGTGATAAGCGCTCTTTTTTTCAGACTCTGTCGTGCCAGCCTCTCTGCAGCTTCTTGTTCAATCGCATGCTTCTCGGGTGTATCCGTAAGGACTTTTGTCCTACCTTTCTTCCTTCCTTTTTGCCCTGTCTTACGCGGTGCAGCCTTAGGGTAGGGCCTTAGGTCGCTCGGAACAATCCGGCTGGGAGATGCAGTTGACGTCGAGGCTGCGTTGGCGACAGTAGGTGGGAAGACATCTGTAGAGACGTTGCAAGCTCCATGGCCGTTTGTCTCAAAGTTCAAATCACTTTCCAGTCTGCTTGCGCTGTCCGTTTTCTCGGTGATGGTGGCCGTCTGTCGTGACACTTCTCCGCTTACGGACGTTAAGGGTCTGTCAGTGACTGATGACATCATGTAGTCATCCGAAGTGAAGGGCTCGCTATTGAAAGGCCAAATTCCAGTTTTCTGAAAGCCCGAGATTATGTTCTTTTGTGTCACCGTTAATACGTAGGCGGATCCAACTAGTTGTGCAACATTGTGGATGGAGATGGTCTTCCCGGGGTTATTTATGAGCCAATCATTGCAAGCAGCGTTGTACCGAGATTTAAATGGTCCGTACACGGACACATCAAGTGGCTGCAGGCGGTGGCTTCAGTGTGGGGGAAAGGTCAGCAGGATGACTCCGCTCTCTTTGGCCTTGTTGATGGTGTTGATGCTCACATGGCTTTCATGATTGTCGAGTATCAAGAGAATTGGCTCCTCCTTCGAGCACTTCGTATGTCTCACAGGTGCTCTAACGCCAGCAAAAACAGTTCGCTCGACATCCAGCCCGACTTGCTTGCCAAACCGAGGCTTCCTGCCGGGGCGCCTTTCAGAAAAAAATCTTTAAACCTCACGCGTGGGAAAATGAACACTGGTGGCAGGGCGTTTCCGATATCATTGACAGTGCACAAAACAGTCACCAGTTCGCCGCGTTCTGCGGATGTAACCTGACCGATTTGCTTTTCTCCACGTGCTGCTACTACCTTTGGTGGGTTGTGTGCAGTTGTGAAGCCCGTTTCATCACAATTGTAGATGCGGTCCGGAGTTAGCTTGTATCGGTCGTAGACACTTTTCAGGTTTGAAAGGAAAGCATCGACGTTGTTCTTATTGAAGCTTGTTGCCCGACCCAGACTGGTCGCTTCTGGCGATCGAAGCGATAGCTCGGGATGGCGGTCCATAAAGCCCATAAACCAGTCTCTTCCAGCTACCTTCTTCTGTTCCCATGACGCAGGGCACTTCCTCTTTAAGGCTGTTGCAAACTCGTACGCCAGTGAACGAACTTGCATTCTCGTAAGCCCATAATGCATTTTGCTTGCTTTCAGCAAATATTCTTTCAAGAGTACTTCATCTTCTGTTGTGAAGACCATTCCGCAGACCAAATTGGACTTGAACATGATGCCACCTCCTGTCACCGCATTCTCTGTACTTCTTCACTGCTCGGCCAAGCGATGATTTTGATATTTCAAAAGCTTCTGCTACGTCTCTTATACTTTTCTTTTCATCGCACACCAATCTCACAGCATCCAGGATCAAATTGTTCGATGTTTGAGCTCTGTCGGGATGCTTCCTCTTGTAAACCCGCGGCATCTTCCTGAAAATGGGAATGGATCAAAAATTGGCAAATTTAAATATTCACGCACACCAAGCACGCTTAACGTCCTTGCATGCACGTAGCAGCACTCATATTGCTGCCTATTATTCACGTGCTTATTCCGGGTTTCTCGCAAATGTGTACAGTAATCACACCTTTCTAGTGGAGAAACATTGCATTTTATGATGCCCCGTTGGTTTAGCGCGTCTTAACGTCAAGTGTCGCAGAAACAGCCTGTATGTTATTTAACATCACGGCACCAAGCATTTGTACACTTTAAATAACAAATAAAAAAATAACTGCTTTTGGATCTAAAGTGGCGCAGCATTGAAGCTTATTCGCTAGACACAGCACCAGCCGTATGGTGGGGAGGAATGGGACACTGTCCCATTCCACCCGCGACTCAAATGTCCCATTCCTCCCCAGGTGGTTCGCCCAACGAAAAATACATTCAATGGCGCAAATTCTCTTGTTAGGGCTAAACTTGTTATTGCATGAAGCACGACCCTAACGCGTGTTTTCGAAGAAAAATTGGTATCAGCATAGGCAGGGTGGTTTAAAACTGAGAGAGGTGTA
This sequence comes from Ixodes scapularis, assembly GCF_016920785.2. Taxonomy (NCBI): domain Eukaryota; kingdom Metazoa; phylum Arthropoda; class Arachnida; order Ixodida; family Ixodidae; genus Ixodes; species Ixodes scapularis. Next base: position 267,321 of record NW_024610114.1, on the reverse strand, counting down.
ATTGAGTAAGCGGATACTTACTTTTGACACGTGAAAAACGAGAGTTGTAGTCAGAGAAAGCACCGTCCGGTGAAGACGGCCACCATTACAGCCAGGCTATCGGTATGCTAGCGCCACCTCGTGAGCAGCCGATGAACGTGTTTGAACTAACTCCTGGAGAGATAAACGAGCTGTCCCATTCCTCCAACCGTCCCATACCTCCCGACTCTCCCCTAAGACTGAGCGTAGACTAACAATTGTGTACAGTTAATGCTGCAGACCCCGGTGCCGCAAGCACTTGCCTTCCCCATATAAAAGATTCCAACTAAATGGCCAAAATAAAGTGGTGACGAAAGGACGTGCAAGGTACGATTCGTTTTAGGCTTTTGCTTTAGAACAGTGAAGGGAGGATACGGCCCCAAAATTTCAATTGTTTCCGAAAAAATGCAGTTTTTAAAAAATATTATATTTGGGTTCACTATATTCTGAAGCATAGTTTCAAAAAGCTTCATCGTATCGCTGGTTCACCGCTGTTTAGATTTGTTATCTCTTCTTGTTCCCGGTAGTTTTCCTGCCGAGGAATGCCTGCTTTTAAAGTTAAAACTTGCAGTAGCTTTGGCCGGCGTTCTCGATGGCAAAAGCTACTTCAAAGTGGCTACGCAGAAAACGGCAAATGAAAGTGATGCCAAAACCAACATTAAAATTTTTCCCGTCCTCTCTAGTGGGGCGATGTCGCATAGTGCATAACTTGAGAGTCAAGCGGGCAGTCTAAAAACTCAATATTTTGCGCATGCTTTTCGTTTCGCTGGCATGAGCTTCACCGTTATTCATTTCACACCATCAAACTTCTTGTAACCCTTTGGGAACAAGGTCTATTACCTCCTTATCGCGCCATATTACAACGTCTGATGTCTCGTTTTAAGTGATGCCAGTATAGCCTTTCGGGATAAATTTAAATCTTGAGTAGCTTTGAGAGGAAAAAAGTTATTGTGACTCGCATTTTAGGTTACTGGTTCGTACCTGTCTATTCAAGGGATACTGAACTGAAAATTTGGGGTGCAATTATCTCGTAGCAGCAACTATAACATATGTACACCCGTGAGCGATATGAAGGTGAACAGCCCTCTTGTTTTTGATGCTCCTGCATGTTTTGGAACAAGCTCTGTTCCAGAAGAGGGCTAGAACGCAAAGTTTAGACCCCCAAGCCACGTACCATTTGAGACATTGAGAGTTAATATAGCTTTAGGGAGTCGTAAAACAGGTAAGAGACCAGGTAAGGTGTTTACCTTCATATTGTCGGCGGGTGTACATGCCATACATGACGGTATTTTAAGAAGTGATGTGGTAAAATACATATAAAGGCTAAAACCACGAAAAACCGAATTACGAGCTTTGTGGCGTGTCAGTTTTTGAATGCTCACGCGCTGGATGCGAAAGAGAAGGCCCAAGACAAGGAGGAAAGCGAATTTGCCGATGTCGCATCTGGAAGGCTTGCTGTGGGCGTAGCTAGATTGCTGTATTCTTTTCAAGAAGTGCAGTGTTTTGTTTGAGATACTTTCGTATAAATGGCAATTCTGGCTTTGTAGGGTCCAATAAAACACTTCTACTACCTTTCTTTTTCTTTTTTTTTTTGAAATTGAGGATTGGTTTGCATTCTTTTAATCTGTCTAACCAATTTTGAGGCAAACCAGGATCCATCCAAATTATGCCTTTAAAGCGTCTTCCCGCTCTCCCCTTTGCAGTGGGCGATGGGCAAGAGCAGCCCGAGCGCCCTGCGGGAGACGGTGGTGGAGGTGCCCACGGTCACCTGGCTGGACATTGGGGGCCTGGACAACGTCAAGAAAGAGCTGCAGGAGATGATCCAGTACCCCGTGGAGTACCCGGAGAAGTTCCTCAAGTTCGGCATGACCCCGTCGCGGGGGGTGCTCTTCTACGGGCCCCCCGGCTGTGGCAAGACCCTGCTGGCCAAGGCCATAGCCAACGAGTGCCAGGCCAACTTCATCTCCATCAAGGGCCCCGAGCTGCTCACCATGTGGTTCGGCGAGTCAGAGGCCAACGTGCGCGACGTCTTCGACAAGGTGCGTTGTGGCTGTGGAACGGAGGGTATGGGGCGTGCATCGGCGGCCTTGGGTGCTCGAGCTGCAGGCTGCTAGTGTGGAACACCAAGAAACAGTTTAGGAGAAAACTGAGAAAATGGTGCGGCCTTAGCTTGACCAAAGACGTCGGAGCCCCTTTAAGGGGGGACATGGCCTGGGAGGGTCAACTTTTGAACCGTTCCCTTAAATAGATTCAAACTTTCAGGGTGCATTGAACCCAATTAGGATTGATGACACCTAAGGTTTCAGTCTTGTAGGCCAATTCTACTACACACAGTGCTTAAAAAGCTCCAGAAAAAAGTGGCTTCAGTAGGAAATGTATTTAAAAAATACAATAATTCCAATCCACAAAACGTTTGTTTTAATGTGAAGTAGAATACCCATAGTGCAAGTTAGCTGAAAATTAATTGTAGAAAATGCAATTCTAGAGAAAAACAATAACACCCAAAAAGTGCAAAAGATTTTAACAAATTTCTGTGTTTTAAAATATTCAGTTTTTGTCACGAAGAAGTCAGCTTTTTCAGAGTATGAGTGCCTTAACTTGTTCCTAAGGAAATTTCAGTCCAGGACGCCACTGAATGAAATCTAAACTTTCAAAATGTCAAATGAGTTCCTAAGGAAATTTCAGTCCAGGACGCCACTGAATGAAATCTAAACTTTCAAAATGTCAAATGATACATTTCCTCATACCACATTTCCTGCCGAAAAGGGGAACTGAGAAAAATGCAATTGGAGTTTCAACTTTAGGTTTCTTTTTTTTTTTTTGCGTGAGCCCGAGGTAGGCGAAATTCACTTGGGGCATTGTTAGCACCTTCCTCTTTGAGACTTCGTTGTTCCCCTAGCAATAGCTACCAGTTTGCATTGTTTGTAGGCATGCTAGCTTTTGTAGCAGGCATTCCCTGACAGATAAACTGGCAAGAACTAAGAGGCAAATCATGCTAAGGAAGAGCAGCAAGGCAGGAATAGGATCCGAAGTGGAAGATACTGCAAAGGGGCGTTACTGAAGGTGACTCAATATCACGTCACCGGGCAGGACCAATCGTAAACCCTGTTTCGGGTCTCAACCAATAAGACTGCTCATACCAAATTTTCAGGATTTCTTCTGTTTGGATGTAAAGGGTTCTCCTGGCCATTGATACTTTGAAAGCTTCTACGGGCTAAATCTAGAGTAAATGGGACTTCCGATGAAGGTGAGATGTTCTGGCTATGTTAAACGAGTATGAAGAGGCACTAAATAAAGAACACACAAAACTTGCTCCCAGGCGATGCGGAGGGCTGCCGACATGTCGAAAATAATTTATTGTGAGATAAATCCTGCATGTTTATAAATGATATTTTCTGAAACCATTCTTTGGAAGTTAATAAACATAAACATGTAGACCAACACGCGGTCGTGACGTCACACCTTTGCGGTGGCGCTGTTGTCGCCACGGCGCATGCGCAGAAGCTCCGCCTCGCGCGAATCTGGTTTCTGCGCTTGCGCAGTGCCCACACCTGGTGCGGGCAAACGCGGGCTTGTTTGTAAACAGTGTGTCTGTCTATAATTTTTGATAAAAACATTTTTTTCTGAAAATTTGGATTTCTGAGGTCATGTCCCCCCTTAACCTGCAACAAGGTGGAGCACCCTGTTGCAGGCGCGCAAATTGATGTCGCAGCACCCTGTTGCTGCGACATCAATTTGAAAGTTTTCAACTACTCTAGAATCCCACACATTGTTTCGCGATTACCTCTAAATGTGGAGCAGGCGCTTGCCTGGTATTTTATGGTAGATATATTTTCTGAAAGGGTGCGCGAAACTCAGCCTAGAGCAGCAGGCGAATTTCCCAAAAACTTTAATCATTTTTAATCTTAGAAATTCAACAGCACCGAAATTAACCTGCAACTTTACTGGTCCGCCATCTTGTTAGTCAGATGGGCAGCTTGAGCCCGTTTTGCCCAGCATCGGAAGCAGTCAAAAGGTTGTCGCCATCGTCTGTGGGAAATAATGGACGACGATTCATAGAGCTTGTCTAAGTAGATTAATGGGCAGCAAATGTTGTACTCGTTTGCATTTGATGTGCTATTCGCCTCAAACTTAATGCCGTCACGAGATGGTCCGGTTTCTTCACTTTTTGATCTAATCCTGAAAGTAGCGGTCGAAATAGTTGAAGATTTGTGTCGCCGATGAAAACCCATCCAGAGGAAAGTATTCCAGCAGCTGCAGCGATCAATTTATCTTTGGGTAGCATGCAATAGATCAATATTTGCGAAACTGAGTGGCGGCGTTAAGTTTGAGGGGTACTGTACCATCATTGCCTGCGAGAGGACCACCCGTCACAATCTGCCGACATATAGACTCGAATGTCGCCTGAAAAGCAAAATGGTATGGAAAGTTTTGTTTGCTAGCGCGGCGCGAACTGTTTTTTAGAAGGACACGAACACTAGGAGCCAGCGTTACCTTGGAACCGCTTGAACGCACTTGCGTCGCGGACGCTTCTCAATCAGAAACCGACGAGATGTCGTTCTGCCGCATTTATTTGTGGTGTTATTGCACCTCGCAGCACATCACCAATTCTTTCTACCTTCCATTGCTTGCCGTAAGTAGCCTAAAGCAGACACAATCTGTAAAACCACAGATGCTCGCGGAAAAGACCATGGACATCGCAAGTGCCCCTGCTCGTTGTTGCCAGTAGAGCGGCAGCCAGCGATTGGGAGGTGAAAGCGTAAACTTCAAAATTAGTTTTCTCGAAAGAGAAAGATAATTTTGATGGAGATATTTTGTAGACATACTGTGGAGTGGTATTTTGCACTTGGTGAAAATTTGATAAAAATCGGTAACCATCAATGTTTTGCCGGAGGACCAGAAAAGCAGGACAAGGTACCCCCGCAAAGCTCTCCACTCTTCACCTGAGCAGATTGAAGGCTGGAAAGGAGGCAAGAGAAGGTGAAGGGGGACTCTCCTCCACTCCAGTGTTTGCTCTGTAAAAAGCAAGGAGCTCTTTGAGGAAGGAGCTTATCCTGCAACTGGGTATACAATCTATAGCTTGCTCATCTACCCAGGTTCATCTTTAAGTGTGGAAAGGCAATTTTTTGTGCAAGTGCAACACTTTGTGTGTTATGCCTAAAAGATGCGCGCAACGTCTCTGTCCCCTGCAGGCTAGGGCGGCGGCTCCTTGCGTGCTCTTCTTCGACGAACTGGACTCCATTGCCAAGGCCCGAGGAGGCAATGTGGGAGACGCTGGTACGTTTGCAGCATTCTCTTGGGACTCTGTAATTGGGAGAACTTCTGGGTGTGGTAACTTGGTGTTGGCTTCTCGCTGTCTGACGTTGTAAAGACCACGGTACAACTTTTTTTTGCTTTGTTGGTAGTTCTGGTTGGAAATGTGTGTACCCGAGTCATGTTTTTCTTCTTGACCTCCTTGGAAGGACACTCTCATTGTTCATTCTTTCTTTTTTTCACCTTTTTTTGCAGAATATGAGCAAACATTGCGAGAAGAGAAATCGAAATGTTTTAGGATGTCTGTGTTCATTTTCACCTGAGAACCATAGTAAAAATTTTATCTAAGCTTTCAGACACAAAAGCAGTCTTTATTTTCTCCAGTTTCCTTTAAAAATTTAGCCTATAAAAACTATTTCAAGCAGCGTGTGAATTAAGAACAATAAAATTAAATGTTAGTCAAGTTGGCAAGCGTTCATGGTGAAAAAAGCACAAATAGAAACGCTAAATATTTTTTCTTCAAGCTGATTATGCTGAATAGCAGAGGCTGTCTCTCGGCGCAAAAAGTCTAGGTTAAAACTGTAGCACGTGTGGGAGGTTTTTTCCTGTAGTATTTGCGGAAAGCGCAAGGCGCAGCTCATAAACGCGCTCGTGCAACTCTCATTGGGCAGGCGGTGCGGCGGACCGCGTGATCAACCAGATCCTAACGGAGATGGACGGCATGAGCAGCAAGAAGAATGTGTTCATCATCGGGGCCACCAACCGACCGGACATCATCGACCCGGCCATCCTGCGTCCGGGCCGCCTAGACCAGCTCATCTACATCCCGCTGCCAGACGAGAAGTCTCGCATGGCCATCCTCAAGGCCAACCTCAGGAAGTCCCCACTGGCACCCGTGAGTCCTCTCTCTCACGCTTTCCCTCTGCGTGCGTTTGACGCAATGTGGCCTTCTTTGCGATGGTGCCACTGGAGCATTAACTCTTGGAGGGCCGTACAATTGCATATTTCCAAGTTCTCGCTTAAACACAAAACCGGATGTGCCCTGGGTGGGTGCCGCTTTCTGATATGTGTTTGGAGTACTATAGGTGCTGTATTCTCGCCGTGTTTTCCTTGGTGGGGGGCTGTTTATAGTTCTGGAATTAGACGTTCCGTGCACGTGATAGAGGCGTATGCTTGAGCTGCTCTCGAGGTAGTGGCAATCGGACCACTGGCTCCCTCTATGAAGGCTTCCAACCCTTCTCTAAATTGAAATCGGGTGAGCAACGCTTCTGTCAAGGTTCCAAAACTACCCCATATGTGCCGTGAAAAACCATACACTGATTTGCGCAAGTGCAAATGTTACACTGCGACGCACTACTTTTGATGTGAGGGACGGTTGATGCGCAAACTTGGAAGTGTGTAACCGTTCAAAGTGCAGTCTCGACCCTGGTTCCGCATGCCACAAAGTCTGGCCGTGTTGTTAGCCAGCTGGGCAAGCGCCGCGACCCTCCTGCTTACCCCACGAATTGGGCTCTCTCCCATTTGTGGTAGTTTTCGGAGGGCACAGCAAATGCAGGGAAACCTCATCCCAAAGCCGGGTTTTGCAGTGCTCGAGCTTTGCAGAAAGCTTTTCCCACATTCGCAAGGACGTCGTTGAGGCGTGCATGACACCGACACGTGGTGTTTTAACGCAGAATGTTTTGTGGGGTGGGTTTCGGCCTTTGTAGCTTTATGATGTGAAAAAAAATGTTAAACCACAGCCAGATTTAAAGAAAACTTTCCTCATATATATTTATAAGGACAATTTCACGTTTCTTAGTTTCGTCGAAGGCTGTTTGCACATGAACACACACATGCAAATCCAGATTCGGCAGACATTCATTTTAAAGTAATTCAAATTTTTTGTGTAGGATTAAGGTTTTTTTTTCTTTTTTTTGTTATCGATTAAAAATAGCACACACAAATTTGAGTACAGGAAAGGAACATGGAATACAGACAACAAGAAAGACACTCTCCCAACTTAACACCTTACTGCAGTTTTTTTGTGTTTTTTTTATTTCATTAGTGGATGCTTGCTTTTGTGGCGAAGAGCCAGGAATATTAATCCCAGTCGACCAATAGAGCAGCTTTTTAATGAAACAGTAAGAAAATATTTTTTTTTCTTTTGTGTGTGTGTGCAGGAAACTAAGGTTCAAGTTTTATTTTAAGCTTGTCAGTGTAGTCTTAGTTAGAAGCATATCGAGCAGTGCCTCTTTTCCACTTTACTTTGACATTATAAAGTGAAACTAGGAGACACCTCGGGGAAGAAACAAAAAATAAGAAAAGGCCCGAGGTACACCTAAGCACCTCTTATGAGTTGTGAGTGCGAAAGCATGTACATCATTCTTTGCTCCCTTACTCAGTCTCCAGCGTATTTGCGTCGACGGGCACTCGCGCCATGGGGTGGCCAGTCGTTGAAACTGATGCGCAGCAACAGTTTCAACGACCGGCCAAGCCATGGCGCTGCGTGTCCGGCCATTGGGAGCCTCGTCGATGCGCGCCAACCAATGGGATTGAAGCCGAAAATCCCCTGCAAGTTTACTCCGCACTTTGGAATTGCGGAATTTTTGTGCCGTTAGATAGCTTTGCACGTGGTTTCATAGCTGGGAGCTGGCTTCACTTGAAGAGAGAATTTAAGGTGCCGTTTGGCGCGGTTTCGAAGCTGATGATGTCGGCTCGCTCCATGAGACAGTTAATGCTTTTGCATTAAAATAGAAGAGGTGGGAGAGGGGGTTCAGAGACTCTTCAAGAAGGCTTCACCAGCTGCAAATACTAAAACAGAAAACAAAGAAAAAGAAATGGCACAAAAGGAAGATGCGGCAAGTCTGACACGACATTGCATGCCTGGAAGGCTGGGACTAGAATTAGTGTCTGGTGCATTCTTCGTAAAACACAATTCTGCATATGACGGTTTGATCAACGGATTGAAATACAACTACATGTCTTTTGCGCGAGTGATGGGCACTGGAAAGGTGTCCATCAGAAGCACGGTTCCTTGGGCGAGGAGATGCATTTCTATCGGCTCGAAGGGCATTCGCCTCGCCGGCGGTTTTCGGCGGCGTTGCATACGAGTGGCCCCCCTCCTCCACAGGACGTGGACCTGACATTCCTGGCGAGCATCAGCCCTGGCTTCAGCGGTGCGGACCTGACGGAGATCTGCCAGCGGGCCTGCAAGCTGGCCATCCGGGAGTCCATCGAGCAGGAGATCCGCAAGGAGAAGGAGCGGGCGCAGAACCCGGACGCAAACATGGTACACCAGAAGCCGCCTCCCTCTTTTCCCAATGCAGCACTTGCGATGTGACAGCCTCCTCGCACTTGCCTAACGGAAGAGTGCCACCGCGTTCGGCTGGAACTCACATTCTCGCCGATTGAATACTAGACTCCATATGGCGAGGGCGATGTTTCGATTGCACACTCGGAACGAGCTCACATTGGTAGGCTGCCAGGACCGGCAACCTTGATGGTGTGGAATGCACGTTACAGAAGAACTGTAGAAGCACGTGCTCAGCAGTGCTTCTACAGTTTTTAGCGAATACTCCCTGTAGTTGGCGTTAGGTCAAGAGTTCAGGGGAAACTCCTCCTGCCTCTTTCCACTCTAGCACAGCAAACACTGGAAAGGAGGTTGCCTCCTCTCCAGTCACCAACTAGTAAGTATATACAGTTGAACCTCGATGTAACGAAGTCGGTAAAATTCGCAATTTACTTGTTACATTGAAATTTCACTAAATCGAAATTTGGCTTTAGCATGCGAAAAAAAAAAAAAAATCCCGAAACATTTCACGGGTATGAAAACTCACCGAAAATGACATTTATTTAGGGGCAAAGTAGTCCGCGAGTTTTGCTTGCGCCTTGTCCGACAGTAGCAGCGGTGTCGGCGGCGTCATACGGCGTTCGAGCGCCCAGAGCGCTTGCACGGCATCTTGCTGCCCATGCGACGCCGTGTACCTCCTCAGTACGTCCATTGCGTCGAGCACTTCCCGAGTGCTCGTGATCTCGGCAGTTTCTTCAGGATGGCGTCCAAAACGTTTGCTTTCTCGTCCAAAGAAAGAACTTTACGTTTCCCTATGGCAGCAAGCACATGAGTGAACCGCCCGGTTGAAAAATAAAGCTGTTTAGTTTAGGCGGTGCCAATGTTTGCAACCTACACAGCACTCTTGACCGCACAGTTTACTTGCCCCCTTGCGCCCACAGTGTGCTTGCGCCTTTGCTTTACATCCATAGAGATCATACATTTTACAACACGCTCGCAAGACGATAATCGGTCTTTTTGGTCTTCTCCTAGATGGCACTGCCCGTGCGGTCGCGCGGTCGCGCCATCACGTCGCTCCCCCGCTGAAGTTGGCTCCCGCGCTACCCGCGGTACAGTGGACTATGATGATCAGTGAATGTCAGTGGTGATGCTGTTATGCCGTGTTAACTTTTTGCTCGGCATTTTCTGGCCAGCCTCGCGGAATCCGCTTTGCCGCATGCCTCGCCGGCGCTACCGGTGCCGCATCCTCGGGCAGCCTAGGAACGTTGGAAGGCCTGTCCCCGTAAAGTAACCTATCAAGCGCTCGCGTTTGCGCATAATTTTTTTTTTTAACCACAATTTTTTTGCGAAGTTGTGTTTTAGAGTTGATTTATTTATTGCCTTTTATGGCAATGGCGCTTCGTTATATTGAAATAGCAGCAAAATAGACTTCGTTATATAGGGACTAAAAATACATGGGGTCTATGGGCAAGAAATTATGAAAAATAAAATACTTCGTTAAATCGAGGATTTCGTTACATTGAAGTTCGTTATATCGAGGTTCGACTGTAGTGTGTTTTTTGCTATAGTTCTAGAGGTATGTTTGAGTGTTTCGGGGGAAGGGTGTTGCGGTTGAGTTGTCTGTCGGCCCTCTTGCTTACCCCGTGGATGGGCGTTCTCCTGTCCATGGTAGTTTTCCAGAGGGCACAGGAAACTCGTGGAAACCTCATCCCAAAGCCAGGTCTGGCAATGCCTGGGCTTTGCAGAAAGCTTTTCCCACATGTGAAAGGGGCTCGAAGAATTATTTTTAAGTTTTCCCTCCCATAATTCGTAAAAGATATCGGTGTGTGCTCGTTGGCACATGAAATAGGAGACAAGGTGTCCTCGTCTTTTTGTGGCACTTTTCGTCTATAGGTTATATTTTTATGTAGGAATGGAGTGATTGGGCAAGCACGCTGAAATAATAGCAATGCAGGAAAATGTTTAGAATCTATTGGAATTTCTAGGGCTTGGAACAGAGAGTCTACTGTGCTTTGTGTGCGTGGAAACTAAACTTTCCCTTGGAGTTGCTGAGCTTTGGCTTTCAGTGTTTTGTGGCACGTTCGTTTGGCGAATGACGGACATTTTGCGCGTCCATTGGCAGGACGTGGAGGACAGCGACCCCGTGCCGGAGATCCGCAAGGACCACTTTGAGGAGGCGATGAAGTTTGCCCGGCGGTCTGTGAGCGAAAATGACATCCGCAAGTATGAGATGTTCGCTCAGACGCTGCAGCAGAGCAGAGGCTTTGGGACAAACTTCAGGTGAGTTCAACACTGGTTCACCAAGAATGGGAAGGGGCAGGGCCATGCACTCTCAAGGATTGATCTACAAAGAAGAGCTCAGTTTTGATCGTTTAATCAATTTGAGTACCAGGCTATTTTTCCCGCTAATGCACACTCTTGATATTATTTTTTTAATTTGGGAGCGAGACAGATGGAGGGCATCCCATTAAGGGGGACCTGAGGAGGTTTCTGAGATCGCCTAAATAGAGGGATAACTCACTGTGCTGACTCCAGACATCTTAGAAAACGCTAAATTGTGACGATATGTGGCCAATTTCCCTATTAGTCCCTTAACTGTTTTGGACGAGCCTAGCTTGTCCACCAAGAGCCATCCCCAAACCATTAAGAACGAGTGCAGCTCGTCTGCGCACCCTACCTCTCCCCTTGGCTGTTTGTGACGACCCAGGCTCGTTCAAAGCTTAGTTTGCGGCGCTGCTCAGAGATGGCAGCATGTGTTTTTCATTGTGCACATTTTTTAAGAATGGCAACCCGATTGTGGGGACACGTGCAGCCCGAGCTACACGTGCAATAATCAAAATAAAGAGAACGAAAATTGCAGGAAATAAAAACTGTTAAGGTGTTCGGAAGGTTCAAGGTACACCTAAGCACTTCTTATGAGTTGTGAATGCGAAAGCATGCATGCCGCTGTTACGCTCCCTTATTCCGTTTGCGGCGTACTTGCATCGACGGTCGAGCGCGCGCGCTGTATTTGACGCGCTGACCTTGGGCGTGGAGCGATGGAGCCGCTGCCTCGCAGACACATGGCGCCATGGGATGGCGGTCGTTTCAACTGACGCGCAGCGGCCAATGGGAGCCTTGTTTCTTGAAATTGATGTGCACCAGCCTGTGGGACCTAAGCTGAAATCTATCAGCTTCACTTCACGATTTTTTGGGGATCGGGGAAAGTAGGTGCCATTTGGCTAGGGTTTTTGCGTGGTTTCAAAGCTGGGAAACTGCTTCACTTAAAGAAAGGAGTTTAGGTGCCGTTTGGCGCAGCTTCAAAGGTGATGACGTCTGCTCCCTGCATGGGACAGTTAATGCTTTCGCATTAAAAAGCAGTCGAAGATTACAAAACAGTGGGGTCATCTTGGGCGATGGGAGGAGCATGTTCCGAAACCAGGACCATTGTAGGCCAATAGCAAGCAAAGGATCCTCGCGTCTCCGACCAGTGGACCCGCGGAGTGATACCTCGGATGCGCACGGCTCGTCGCCTTGACAGCCCGGACATACGGACTTTAGAGAGTTTTTTTAGTCGGTGTTACTGTCATAGCAGACAAAGTCAGTTGTGTACCATTGAAGCCATCGCTTCGTTGCGCCATGTCTCACTAACCTGATGCTAGCGAGTGCTTGCTCGAGAGCAGACGAGCAGACGACCGGACACATCACTCCCACAGAAGATGAAAGAAAAAAAAACAAAAAATGTAGTGCACAGTTTTTAATCAATTCTTGCAGTGTTATGCCTGTCCCCTCTCAGCGAAAAATTAACATTTGTCTCATACTCTTATTTGCTCTTATCTACAAAAGCATAAACATTTTGTAGTAACAGCTTGCGCGATCTCCACAAAATGTTGCGTTTTCATTGGTCACATGTCGTCTTGGCTGCTGAAACATACTCCCCCATTGCCCGAGATTACCTTGGTGTATTGCAATCTTTTGCTTTTTTAATGGAAAATCAGCCGTGTGTGATTTAGGAATTTGTAGGGGGCTCAGAGCCATAAGAATGAGTTATCGCCATATTTAAGCGATCTCGGAAACCTCTTCAGAATCGCTGTAAACATCGCACAAATTTTTCGTTGTTGCTTTTTTTTTTTTTTATTATTATTAATTGATACTTGGAAAATGTCTTTGTCTGCCTCTTTACAGTTCGAGCAAGAGACACTTTGCACTGTTTTTAGCACAAAAAAAAAAAAAAAAAAAGAAATTGAAATAGAGAATTTTACGTATGAGACAAAATTTTAGTATTGAACATTTGGTATGGCAGGCAATGTATCGGGAGTGGACAGTCATTTGTGGCTTCTTGTGCTTTTGTTTTTAACACAGGTGTTATAGGGCTGGGTGTGAATAGAAAAGCAACAGATTACACTCGAATGACACACCGGTCAGTCAGATAGCAGTATAGCCCCATAGGTATTATATTGCTTATAGACCGGAGTTCAAAATCCTGGCCTCCAGCAGTAAACATTGGAAATAATAATCTCAAACGCAGGCTCTTGTGAAGAAAGGGGCTGCACATGAAACATATATTTTTTTTTTTTTTAGCACTCTTGGCATTGGTGTTCTTAGAGCTTTGCAACTAGGCATTTGTGTTCGTAAATTCTGATATGTGCGAAGGTTTCTAAAAAAAAAAAAAAACAGCCCTGCAGAAAGCGCAGCCCCCATACTGTGTCATAGCGTCAGCATAAACAAACATGACTGCACCCATGGAACCAAGCAAACACTGATCTATGTGACTGATGTCTGGCTCTGATGGGACACTGTTGTTATGAGGTCTCGTGAGCTGGGCACAAACAGCGTGTGTCCAGCTCATTCAAAACATGTTCTTTGCATCTTCGAGTTTTATCTTGTATGATGGAGACATGCTTAGCTTTATCATTGTTTCGCTCATCAGCTGAGGAGTGAGTCAGCGTTGCTCGGTGTTTTCCAGATTCCCCAGCGCGCAGCCCTCGGGACCCGGCGGCAACAGCCAGGGAAATCCCAACCCGTCGCACTTCCAGGACGACGACGACGACCTCTACAGCTAATTTCACCCCTGGCCCCACCCCCACACCACCCTTTTCCATACTCCCCCACTGCAGTCGTGACAAACGTTCACCACCAGAGAGGCAAACCTTCTGAAGGAAACGGAGAGATGCCCCCACCACACATGCCGGTGTATTAAAGCGGACAACACCTAAAAGGAGCTGGCTGCTTCCTTCTGGGCACAAGAAATCGGCTTTCTTCTTTTTTTTTTTTACATGTTTAATATATGGTTTGGTTTGTTCTTGTGTTTCTCCAGAAGTAGACATAACTTGCTGGAGGACAGCGAGCAGATGTTGGGCGTGAAATTGCCTGTACGACGACTTCTTCACTACGAAGCTAGATGCGACTGTAAAGCAGTTAAAATTGTGGTATCGCATCTCCTTTTGTTTTGAAATGAGGAGGAAAAACAATGTTCCGTGCATTGTTTGTGGCGTCTTCGGTGGATGCGAGCGTTTTAAAGTGGGAGAGCCCCAAACAAATTTTTTTTTTTTTTTTGTCTGTGGGAATGTACATAAGTTTGGCTTTTTTTTGTATTGAAACCACGTGGCTCGTTGTATTCCGCCTGCTTAGCTTTTCGACAGAAGTGCGGTTCTGTAATCAATAAACTATTTTCCACTTCTTGGCGAGGAGTCGCATGTTTGATGATTGGTCTTGCTCGACAGAAAAATGCAAACCAGTGGCGGGTGGTCTTTGAGGCAGTCTGCATGTCTTGCGAGGATTAGAGTGCATACCGAGAATCTAAATGGCCCTAGCTGCAACGTTGGGGTGAAGAGAAAGGGGGAAGCCAGGAGGGCTGGATGTATCCTATTGCCTATGTCAGAACTTTGTGCCATGCTCCCAACAAACCAGTGCTAGGGCCACTGTTGTGGAGGAATGCAGGAGGTTTTCTTGTAAAAAGTAAAAAGGCATGATGGCCTAGTTCTTTCGGAGGCCTGTGCACACGCTGGCGACCACAAGCTTCCACAGCGAAAGCCTAGGACTTGGTCCGCTGCTTCGACAAGGTGGTCGCCAGCATGCACAGGCCTTCGATAGTTTTGTCAGGCAGTTGCGGTAGGTTGTTTAAACTGTTCGTCCACATAATATGGTTGGAAGGCGGAAAACTGTTGCTGTGCCATCGCACATTGCCCGTGCGGCTCTCTCCAATGCCTCCACCATGCTTCGGTACCGACAACGCTTGCCAACATTTAAATGGCGATGCCCTCAGTGTTGTCAGACCACCAAGCAATTTCGCATAAGGTCAAACGTTGGGGCCCCTTATTCTAAAAGTCTAATGCTGCAATTGACACGAGTGGTATTTTGCGAAATTTGGATTGCCATAGCTGCTCGTGCAATAAAATTAAAGGACGCATGAGAAATACGTCGGAAAGTTTGACTGAATTGTAGTGCTAGGTACCACTTTACGGACCTGTGTGAACAAATATTTGTTTGGTTTGACAGATTCGCGCTGTAAATTTCGGCGTCACCAACCACCAAAAGTATATATACCTCTATTCGCCGTCGACAACCCTGGACTCTAATAATTGTTGTGTTAGGCTTTTTCTTTTCTTTTTTTTTTTTGTGCCTCAAATATTGCGGGCCTTAGATACTGGCAAAAGTTAAAACAACGTACTGAAAAAAAAAAAAAAAAGCGTCGTCATTATTGCGCATGCGCCGAGTCAAAATCGCGTTTTGGATTTGCTAATAGAGACGACGCCATTTCTTTGCGTACGATATTATAAAACTGGCTATTGTTAAGCTGTCCATGGTAGTTTCTTACGTGGGAAGTCCAACCTTTCTGTTATAATAAATTACGCGGATTGAAATGGTTATCTATATTTGGCAATCAATAAATCACTTGAAAGGCTGCCGGACCAAGCACGGTATACAATTCCTTAAACTTCATAAGTAAACCGACCAACCGAATGTTCACGCTGCAAAAAAAGATTGAGAAGCTCATACACATGTAGGTGTGATGTTACGAACAAACAAATCGCCTGATGTTGACGTACCTTTATTCCTAGCCTCAGATAAAATACATGTTAAACGTTCGTTGTCTATCTCCTCCACGAATTTCCTCACATAATCAACAGAAATCGTATTCGATATGTTATGACATAGCCTCCTCTATACTGAGAAAGCCTGGCAGATCGCCACGAGAGCGGCACACAACGGATGAGAAGAGAGCCACGTGACGGGCGCCCCTCTACGGCGAGAAGCCGAAACACACTACTCCCGAGCGCTGGAATGTCCGCTCGTGCTCCTTGCGTTCCTCGCGCTAGCGCTTCTTTTCTCGTCGGGTTTGAAAACCATGTTTCGGGTCCCCGCCGCTGCAAAGGCTGTGCGGTGACGTCCAGGTTCCTCGAGAAATGCTCTGTGCTACCAGCTCCTCGCGCTCCAAATCTGCGACCGGGCACTCTATGGCTCCGTCGTCGAACTGCCAGGCTCTGAGTATAGAGGAGGCTATGATTATTATTACGATACTTTCAGGAAATGCAGATAGTCTCCTTGCGCTGACTATTCTTGACGCGTTCCGATCCTAAATGCACGATATAAATATACGCGCTTCTTACTGAGAATGTTCCGCCACTATTAGTAACGAATACCTCAGTTGTCATAAGGACCTTTGAATCCTCGTGATGTCTTAGTCGTCGTGAAGATGTATCGGAGTAGTTTCCGGAGTAAGGAAAGAAAGCGCGATGAAACGCGACGAAAAACATCAATACAACGCGTCCACCAAGGCGCGGAAGAGAGATCGGAGCAACAAGGTGAAGCAACCTAATGGCTTCCGCTTCACGTGATTCAAAGATGGCGGCACTCATGCGACGGAGGTTGGAAAGGGTAGCAGAGTATCGCAACGGCGCCATTCTGGAGCCAAGCACTGCGGGAAGCACGCTCGGTTTTGCAGGGGACACAAAGGCGCAGACGCGAGGCAACGTGCTGTGGCGTGCTGCGGCGCGCTGCGTAAGGAAAACATAGAGTAACGGTATAAGCCTATACAGTTACTCTAAAACGGAGTATATCGAAAAGTCATCTGGTGGCGCCGCTCGCAACCAAGGCGAGGAGGCGACTTTATCTGGCAGCTGCGACGCACGTGGTAACTACACCTATATTCGTACGCAGTATACGTCGTACTCATAGTTAGGTGTAATTATTTGTAATACGTGAGATTTACTAAGCGCCTCCGTGGGCATCGGACCGCGGTGTAAGAAGGCATAGGTGGAGTAACCCCGCCAGAGACGTGGAACTTTCGGCCCCGTTTCTTACGCGCGCCACCAGATGGCGCCACAGTCGTCAAGGCCTACGTAAAGAGCTTATTGGAGTAGAGAGATGGTTCATCTCAAGCCATTTTGCAATTTGATAGCGGACACGAGCTCCCGCGCCGATTGGTCGCAAGTGCGGATGCGCATGCGCTGTCGCGTGATGAGGGGTAAAGCAGGCCGTGACGTTCGCTGACGATTAAAGCTTTAGCCACCTACTCTCAGCTCGTATTGCAAATGCGACCCGTCGAGAAGTTCGAAACTGTATTATAGGCCTGTTTCTCTCGGCCAGGGGGCGCTGTAGCGTCGTCGCAACGAGGTAGAGGGGCTTAGAGCGATAAGCTGGTACCCCGTTCACAAGGCGAAAGTGACCCCAACTTGGCTGCTATACCATGTTGTACAATTTTGACCACTAGACACGTGAACGTGCCAAGTCCTGTGGGGTTTACGCAAAACTGAGCCGAGATTTGTATCGCGGTCGCTGTAAAAAAAACACGATAAACTATTTTTTTTTCAATACTCTTAGTTCCAGAGGTCAGTGTCCAGCTCCTATAAAAACCCAAAATACAGCACCGCGGCTGACGGCATCTAGCGGAGGTATTGCGAAGCTGCCCGAGTTCTGGTCGTAAAAGCATTTTTTGGACTTAAAACAAACGAAACACAACTTATCTCGTCGGGACTTTTATTAAAGATCATTAAGCAATTATTTGTGCGCGGTACTTTGTTAAAATTTAGACGTAAAACTATAAGGTCACGTGTCTAGTGGTCAAAAATGTGCAACATGACGGTGGCCAATGGGGGGTCACTTTCAGCTGCCAGTTTATCCCTCTGAGGCCCTCTACCTCTGCGGACGGTAGTGGAGGAACCACAAAAGAGGTTCTTCCACTACCGTCCGTGGACGCAATCATTTAATGGTGGCTTGAAGCGGAGTCCTAGAGTCCACATGCACGGTTCACGGGCGTAAACCAGCGTTCGTCCACACGCACAGCCAGAGCGTTTCAAAGGACGCAATACGACGAAGAACGGAAACGCGACCTAGGAATGTCCGATTTGGCTCACTAGGGGCGCTGCTCGAAACTTGACAGCTAGAGTACAATAGGCCCACGCAAAGGCGTTTGCTATGCGCAGAGTGCAACGGAGCTTTGCAGGTGTCAAACCGAATACAACAGTTAAACGTGGCACTTTTAAGCTACGGTGGATATTCCTGATGTTATAAAAGCTATATAAGGCTTCTGGTCGATGTAATTTTCAGCGCTTGTGTGTATGGAGCGTGCTTTCTTCCTGAAGCGAGAAACACGTAGTTGTTGAGATTGCGTACTGGGCTGTGGAATAATAAACATACGAGTGCACACATAACAGACCCCCGGATTCAAGCGTACTATCGGCGTTCTTGGAGTCGGGCAAAGGACAGGACGCTGAAGTCCTGTCGAACGACGGCATGCCTCTTGTGTATTGAGTACACTTTAAAAATACTATCCCACGGCCAACAAATGGCTTCTCCTGTTTTAAAGCGCAGCTCTTAGGGGCCCGTCCCCGGCTTGAGCGGCGTCGGCGTAACCAAGGTCACCCCAAGGTCAAGCGGCCCCCAAGGTCATCCCAAGGTCACGTGACCCCAAGGTCACGTGGCACCTAAAGTCACGTGCCCCCGAGGTCACGTGACCCCCCGAAGTCACGTGACCACCCCCAGGGTCGTTTGACCCCCCCCGCCGAGGTCACGTGACCTCCCCGATGACGTCACCGGTATCCGCATCGTCATCGTCATCATCACTGATGACGATCACGCGGCCCCCAAGGTCATCCCAAGGTCACGTGACCCCAAACGGGACCCCAAGGTCACGTGACACACAAAGTCACGTGAGTACCGAGTTCACGTGACACCCCCGAGGTCACGTGACCACCCCCACGGTCACGTGACCCCCCCGCCGAGGTCACGTGACCTCCCCGATGACGTCACCGGCATTCGCATCGTCATCATCACTGATGACGTCATCAATGACGTCACTGATGACCTCACCGGCATCCGCATCCCCAAGGTCACGTGACCCCCGAGGTCACGTGGCACCCAAAGTCACGTGCCCCCGAGGTCACGTGACCCCCCGAAGTCACGTGACCACCCCCAGGGTCGTTTGACCCCCCCCCGCCGAGGTCACGTGACCTCCCCGATGACGTCACCGGTATCCGCATCGTCATCATCACTGATGACGATCACGCGGCCCCCAAGGTCATCCCAAGGTCACGTGACACACAAAGTCACGTGAGCCCCGAGGTCACGTGACACCCCCTAGGTCACGTGACCACCCCCACGGTCACGTGACCCCCCCCGCCGAGGTCACGTGACCTCCCCGATGACGTCACCGGCATTCGCATCGTCATCGTCATCATCACTGATGACGTCATCAATGACGTCACTGATGACCTCACCGGCATCCGCATCGTCATCATCATCACTGATGACGTCATCAGTAGCGTCACTGATGACGTCACCGGCATCCGCATCGTCATCATCACGGATGACGTCATCAGTGACGTCACTGATGACGTCACCGAAATCGTCATCGTCATCATCGCTGATGACGTCATCGGAGTCCGCATCGTCATCGTCACTGATGACGTCATCAGTGACGTCACTGATGACATCATCGGCGTCGTCACGTGACCCCCAAGGTCACCTCACCCCCCCCAGTACCCTTCCCTCCTCCTCCTCAAGAGCTGCGCTCTAATTCGGTGTTACAGGGAGTTGTAAACGGCTTTCACTTTTTACGAACGAGTCTACTCGAAAAAAAAATAAATTCGAACGACCACACTAGGAATGTCGCGATTGACGGCGGTAGCTGTTGAAGGAGATTTGCCTCAAGCTGGTGTGCCGTACAATGTTTGCAATGCGTGCTTTGCTTTCAGTAGAGTTGATGTACGAGACATGTGTGAGGAGATGCTTGCTTTGGTGGGATGATTGTGCGAGGCGTTGCATGTGTTGGAGAAGAACACAGAGATGGGCTTTTTACAGCGGTAGCTGTTAGCGCACCCTTCCCGGCAAAAAATGGTAATGTGCGAGCGCCAAAACCCATTCTACAGCAAAGGCACTGCTCTCCCTCTCCCGTGGTTCCTCACGCACGGCAAGGCTGGATATCGCTCCCCTCTGAGCGAGAGAGCCTTGCCGTGTGTGAGGAACTACGGGGATAGGGAGTGCAGTGCCTCTGCTGTAGTATGGGTTTTTACGCTCGTACATAAGCATTTTTTGCCCCCAAAACAGAAAAAAAAACATCAAAAGCATGCTTAAAACATAGGACGACATTCATTAGTGTCATATTCTAGGGTTCTCCGAATATTCGAATTTCGAATAGCAGTTTCGAATAATACGCTATTTGATATTGGCTGAGGTAGACTGTAATTTTCGTATTTTTCGAAGTGTTGATCGCGGCAGGTTGGCCCCGTCGAGCGCGCTTCTTACCGAGCACCTGCGTGCAGCGGAGAAGCAATACCCACGGAGCTCGCTTTCGCGGGTGTTGCTTCTCCACTGAGCACCTATGCTCGGAAAGAAGCGCACTCAACGGAAATAGAGCACACTTCCAAAACGGGATGGCGCACGCGCGCTCCCTTACTATTTTGCGGTGCGAATGAGTCAGTATTGCAAACAAGTTAAAATAGGCCCTGAATGTCAGCCTTGTAGAGCTGGTGCTGCCGCATTTGTGAGCCAGACAGAGTGACGGACAGATACGCGTGACCGCTCTCCGGCTGAGAAATGCAAATCTCTGCAACGCGTACAGACGTGCCTCGCTCCGTCGCTGGGACCGCGGGTTTCACCGTCTTTATTCATTCGAAGCAGTTTATTCGAGACAAAAGTGTCGTCTTCGGGGGACGCGTTAAAAGGCAATCGATGCCTGACAAGCCATGCTATCCTTTTTTACTCCGCGACAACTTTTCTTGGCATTGCAGTGGAAGGTACAGGCCCGCGTTCCCTCTCCCATTTTGAGTGCACACAGGCTCTCCTCCTCTCCCCATTTCCGGGGAGAGGAGGAGAGCCTGCGTACATGCGTACACTCAAAATGAGAGAGGGAACGCGGGCCTGTATTTTCCACTGCATTGCCAAGAAAAGTTGTCGCGGAGTATAGCTACCAAGTTATGCTGAAGTTTGACCACCCTATTGTTGACTTGTAGCTCGTGCGGTCTTTGATCGTATGCATTTGTGTTGATTCACACTGGTGTCTGACATGCGTCTTCGACTGGTGCGTACAGCTTCTTATCCCGCCTACACATCAAAAGTGGTCCCGAAGTGGTAACAAATGACGTCACAGAAGCCGGAGTGTCATGCTGTTGGATGTTGCGATGCTGGCGCTTGGGCGTAGAAGTTCCGGCGAAAAGCACGAGGAAACGCGAGTGACGTTATCGTCACGGCGTCCCAACTCCTGGCTGCCGAAGATTCCGTGGATTGTCATGCACGAGAGCGACGTGGAGCAGAACAGGCGCCTGCCACATATTCACCACCGCTGCTGTGACGCCGCCAGGATCGCGGCCGGAAACAGCGTGACACCTCTATGACGTCATCAGGTGGAAATTGAGAAATTACTTAGGCAGGCCGTCTGCTATCTTGGGCCAAACCAGGCGGTGCTACAGTCGACGTGCGCATGTCAAAAAGCAAAACATAAAGATAAAAAAGTGAAAGCCGTTTACGACTCCCTGTAACACCGAATTAGAGCGCAGCTCTTGAGGAGGAGGAGGGAAGGGTACTGGGGGGGGGTCAGGTGACCTGGGGGGTCACGTGACGATGCCGATCATGTCATCGGTGACGTCACTGATGACGTCATCAGTGACGATGACGATGCGGATTCCGATGACGTCATCAGTGACGTTACTGATGACATCATCAGCAATGATGACGATGACGATGCGGATGTCAGTGACGTCATCAGTGACGTCACTGATGACGTCATCCGTGATGATGACGATGCGGATGCCGGTGACGTCATCAGTGACGTCACCGATGACGTCATCAGTGATGATGGCGATGACGATGCGGATGCCGGGGACGTCATTAGTGACGTCACTGATGACGTCATCAGTGATGATGATGATGACGACGCGGATGCCGGTGACGTCACTGGTGACGTCAGCAGTGATGATGATGACGATGCGGATGCCCAAGTGCCCCACCAAGCTGCGGGTGGACCGAAGACTTCAGGACAGAGGCCACGCAAACCGTAACCAGGCAACTCGAGACAACGAAAGATGCCGTAACCCCTCGGGAGGCCGCGGCAGGAGCAGGCCTCGTAGCCCGCCCGATGTCACGCTAAAAGACTACCCTCAAGTAATAGCTACACACAACAGATATGCCGCGCTCGGCACGTTTTCTGACGGGGAAGAAGAGAACGAGATACCGAAAAACAAACCGAGAGTTACAAGTAAGAGCACAAGAAGGCGTGATGTATCAGTGTCACGCCAACTCTTGAACAACGCGAATCGGCGAGACGAGGCCGCGGAATTCCAAAAGCGCCAACATAAGACGCCGAGACCGCAGCAACAAGCTGGAACGTATGCCCAAGCGGTGCACAAAATGCTCAAGACAGGTTATTATGCGGACAGTGACACTGAGGCGCAGGCCTGGATGGAAGAACTGCGGTCTATCGGCGAAGCCCGCAAGAAAAGTGCGAAACGAATTCAAGATCTTGAAGTTCACGCAAAGAAAATGGCAAATAAGCACGCTGAAATTCGGATGAACGAAATAGAAGCAGAGAAGTGCCGAGCCCTCAGGGAAACCGAACTTCAAAGGCGCCTCAAAGAAAAAGAAGCAGTCAGGAAATCGCAGCAATGTGCATCACATCAACAACAACCCACGACCCACGATGTGCAGCAATCATGCAAAGCAGTATTGGTTTCCCAATCCACTCGACCTGAACAACCAGCCACCTCCGTCGTCACTACGACGGTAACACAGGAATATCTTCATGCCGCACTCGCCCAAATGCAACAGCAATTGCAGCAGCAGCAGCAACAAATGCAGCAACAGATGCAGCAACAAATGCAGCAACAGCTACAACAATTCCAACAGATGCTGGCGGTGAACCATGCGGAGCACTCTGCAATGTTCATGGTCGTCCCCCATACTCCGCCGATCCAGGTCCAAAACCGCAATGGCTTCCAGACTCCTGAATAACGCTCCGTTCCGGATCCTGCAGTGGGCTAGCAACAAGAAAGGCCGAACTCCTTACGCGCCTGTCAGATCCACAATATACCTGTGACGTTCTTTTACTGCAGGAATCTCGCGCCAAAAACATTACATTGTCAGGTTTTGAAGGGCACCACAACCCTACAATAGAATACGCGGCGCGTTCACGCCAAACCCCCCTTACTAGTGCTCAGGCCAGTATATATGTCCGTCATGGTGTTTCACATATCAAGATAGACACGATGAACTGGTGTACCACCACGCAGGAGGTAGTCGCGGTCCGCGTCGCTCTCGACGGAACCACTAAACGCCTCTTGATTGTCTCCACATACGTTCGGCCCCTCCACGCAGCTCACGATTTTTCATGGATCAAAGCGCTCCGCAATAAGTACCGCTCTGACTATGTAATATTTGGAGGAGACTTCAACGCTCGTTTTGAATCGTGGAGTTCTGCGCCACATACCCCGCGCGCACCCCACCTGAAAATTCCCATTAAATCCAATTGGAATTCCAACTGGTTTTAACTGGAACCAATTGGTTTTAGTGGGTTCCAGCTTGAACCACACTGGCCAATGGGTCTCACCAATTGGAATTATTTTTCCAGTTGGAACCTGAATGGGTTCCCAATGGTTCCCATTGGTTCCCGTTAGTTCCCATTGGCAGTGACCAATTGGTTGTCCAAAAACCCAATTGGTACCAATAAGTCACCAATTGGTACCAATAAGAAAATTCCAATTGGAACTTAATGGGAATTTTCAACTGGGACAGGACTTGTGCACTGTCCTCGAACTAACCGACCTAACGATCGTCAATAATTTAGATTGCGCGACGCGTTATGGCACATCGGCACGCCAATCGGACAGTGTAATAGATCTCACTTTCGCACCCGCGTCGACCGCCCGCCTTCTCGCGTGGACTGTGCTTCCCGACGCGTGGGGAAGTGACCATTTCCCCATAGTGCTCGAACTATATGCAGGCAAACGCAAAATGATCAAGCGACTTACGAAGACAATAAAATGGGATCAGTTCCGTGCCTTTATAGAGGAGCACATTGAAGATATCAACCCTGCTAACATTTCGGCCTTTCTCACGACGGCTACAAAGTCTGCGACTGGCTTCCGCCAGGTGGATAGGAATACACCCACCCCGGACACGCATCTACTATCGCTGTGGGATCGTCGCACGGCTGCGCTTACCAAGTACCGGAGGCACAAGCGGCGCTGCTATCTAAAACGTGTGACCCTCCTAACCAAGGAAACTAGCACATACGCCCAGACCCTCAGCCTCACACGCTGGTTTGCCCATTGCGAGTCCTTCGACAGGACTACGAAGCTCGGCGAGGTGTGGCGAACTTTCAATGCTATGTATGGCAAGCGCAAGTCGTGTAGCCCTGTCCCTCTTCTGACCCTGCTTTCGACAGACACCGAGGAAGATATCCTGGATCAGCTTGGCTCGGCATTCTTCCCGCAACCTGACGATCTCCCATCCCCCGATGTATATAGACCCGTGTATGCAGACATTGTGGACACGGAAAACCCTGGGAACCAGCCATTCACTAAGTGGGAACTTGATGCGGCAATCGCCCAGTGCAAACTTAAGAGTGCCCCCGGGCCCGATGGAGTTACAGCCCCGATGCTTCGTAATGCACCTCGTGCCGCAAGGGAAGGTATCCTTCACTGGTTCAACTCCATCTGGCACACGGGTCACCTCCCTGAGAATTGGAAGATGTCATGGGTTACCCCCATCCCTAAACCCGGCAAAAAACCGACCGACCCGAAAAACCTGCGTCCAATTTCCCTTACATCTATAATGGGAAAGTTGATGGAACGAATGGTACTTGCACGCATTCAGTGGCAAGCAGAAAACCTCAGGATCTTTCATCCCACACAAACGGGGTTCCGTAAGAATTTGAGTACCCACGATAGTCTGGCTATGATTTACCATGATGTCGCTGACTGGCACCCCAACAGCCAGCAGCTACGGGTCGTGGTCACGGTGGACATCAAGAAGGCCTTTGACACGGTCCCACACGAAGCCGTTGTCTCCTCGATGTACGAGCAGGGCCTAGATGGGAAACAACTAGATTTTGTCCGGTCATTTTTGGCCGGCCGCCGATACCTCGTCAAGTCGGGCTACGGCCCTGACGCGCGGAGCAGTACTACCAAGGAGAACAACATTGGAGTCCCTCAAGGAGCAGTATTGTCACCGACGTTATTTAACATTGTCATGGCGCCGCTGCTCTGGGCCCTCCATCGTATTCCGAACCTACGAGCTACTGCCTACGCCGACGATATTACCATCTGGACATGCCAAGGCTCGGTTTTACGCAAAAGACAGCGTTGCAAGCGGGTCTAGATGCCATCCACTCCCACCTTCGCCGCGTCGGCATGTTTCCGTCCCCGGAAAAAAGAAAGCCGTTTACAAATGCCTGTACCGCCGAATTGGAGCGCAGCTCTTGAGGAGGAGGAGTGAAGGGTACTGAGGGGAGAATAGACCCCTCCTCCTTCTCCTCCTCCTCCCCTCATTCTTTAATATGCTCCGGGGGGAAAGTGTCACGGGACTTCGGGGAGGGGGTCACGTGACCTGGGGGGTCACGTGGGGGTCACCTTGGGGTCACGTGACCTTCAAAGGGTCATGTGGGGTCTTGGGGTCACGTGACCTTGAGATGACCTTGGGAGGGGTCACGTGACCTTGGGGGTCACGTGATCCCAAGATGACCCCACGTGACCCCCAAGGTCACGTGACCTTGGGGGTCACGTGACCTTAAGGTGGTCACGTGGGGTCACGTGACCTTGACCTTGGGAGGGGTCACGTGACCTTGAGGGTCACGTGACCTTGGGATGACCTTGGTTACGCCGACGCCGCTCAAGCCGGGAACGGGCCCCTAAGAGCTGCGCTCTAAAAAAAATGAAAGCCGTTTACAACTCCCTGTAACGCCGAATTAGAGCGCAGCTCTTGAGGAGGAGGGAAGGTTACTGGGGGGTGGGTCAAGTGACCTCGGGGGGCGGGGGGTCACGTGACCTTGGGGGTCACGTGACCTTGGGGGTCACGTGACCTTGTGGGAGTCACGTGACCTTGGGGCGTCACGTGACGTCGGGGGGTCACGTGACCTGGGGCCACGTGACGATGCCGATGACGTCGTCAGTGACGTCACTGATGACGCCATCAGTGATGATGATGATGACGATGCGGATGCCGGTGACGTCACCAGTGACGTCACTGATGACGTCATCAGTGATGATGACGATGACGATGTGGATGCCGGTGACGTCATCAGTGACGTCACTGATGACGTCATCAGTGGCTATGACGTCAACGGGGGGTCACGTGACCTCGGGGGGTAACCCTAGTAACCCTTGTGAGGGCAACTCTCGTGACCCTCGTGAGGGTAACTCTCGTGACCCTCGTGAGGGTAACTCTCATAACCCTCGTGACCCTCGTGAAGGTAACCATTTTGAGGGTAACTAACCCTCGTTACCCTCGTAAGGGTTACGAGGGTAAGTAACCCTCACGAGGGTTACTTACCCTTGTGAGGGTTACCCTTTTGAGGGTAACTAACCCTCGTAACCCTCGTGAGGGTTACGAGGGTAAGTAACCCTCGTGAGGGTAACCCTCGTGAAGGTAACCCTTTTGAGGGTAACTAACCCTCGTAACCCTCGTGAGGGTTACGAGAGCAAGTAACCCTCGTGGCCCTCGTGATCCTCGTGAGGGTAACCCTCATGAGATTAACCCTCGTAACCCTCGTAACCCTCACGAGGGTTACGAGGGTTGCGGTTACGCCGACGCCGACGCCGACGGCGACGGCGACGCCGACGGCGACGCCGCTCAAGCCGGGAACGGGCCCCTAAGAGCTGCGCTCTAAAACAAAGTACATGCTGTACGGCCGTGGGCATTCTACCCTGGACTTGGGCCTCACTTTTGACGGTAGTCACATAAGCAAAGAGCCTTTCATAAAGATCCTTGGAGTGAATTTTGGGTACAGCTCTCAAGTAGCAGCCGAATGGGTTAAATCTATTTCGCGGCAATGGAGACACGGCCTACACCTCGTCCGTCGCATCTCCCATCGTCTGGGCGGCGCGGGAGGACGTATCGCCAAGATTCTAGTCACGTCCGTCCTTGCTTCGAAGGTGGCCTATGCAGCGCGTTTCTACTCCCTCAAACGAGTCCATTTCGACAAGATTGCAACGCTGTATAACGAGGCCCGCCGAACCATCCTCGGACTTCCTCGACACACACGAACGTCAGAGCTTCGCAAGTGCCTGCACCTCGTCGACCTTCGAGAGACACTAGAGCAGCAACTCGACATCCACATGGCCCGACTTGAGCATACGCTCCAGGGGAGGGCAGTTGCTCGTTTCATTGGAGTAGCTGTAACGAACATAAACGACCTGCCGCCTACCAAGCCTCCATGGGATCTTATTGATCTCACGCAACATGCCCGGCCTGTCCCGCGAAATATGGATGCCAAGCGCCACGCCAAGCGTCGGGAGCATTATGCTCGTCAACACCAAGCCGAGGTCACCGCATTATCTCAGGACCCTGCACAGGTCATCGTGTATACGGATGCTGCCCTGCACACTTCCGGTTGGTCTGCGACAGCTGCGGTGTTCCCGTCCCATGATCCTGCACAGTGCGATCCTATCGTTGTTGTAAACACCAACATGACCCCTTCATCGCCCGAACAAGCCGAAGCCCGCGCCGTCCTCCTCGCCCTCCAGACGTATGAAGTCAGGAATCCAGGGCCCGGCACGCTTACGGTGTTCACAGACTCTCAGAGCACGATTCGCGCGCTTAAAACGCATCTACTCACATCAAGTCCGACAATTGCCGCTATTTACGACACTGCACTTCGCCTGTACCGCCATCGAAGAGTCCGAGTCAGCATACGCTGGGTTCCAGGACATGCGGGAATTGACGGCAACGAGAAGGCCCACAAGGCTGCATTGGAGGAGCTGCATAGAGATTTCCCCTCCTCCCAGCGGACCTTACCGGTGCCTCCCGCGTCGCCCAACGATGACCAGTTTCCCGAAGACGAGGCCTACGTCTACGACCCAGTCGATGCTGTTCGCCTCGTCCGTCGGGACTGGAAACGCCGACTCGACGCCTCTTGGACCCCAGAACAGTTTCCAATACCCGAAAACACCTTCCGTAGGCACCAGATGGTCCTGCTTCGACGCATTAGGACAGGTGGAGCGGTCACGCCTCATCATGTCTATCGCTTCGAGCTGACTCGGCAACGTAAACTTGACCCGTACTATGTCCCACCAGACTCTCGCTGCCAGCGATGCAAAGACCCAGATGCCCTCCCGAAACTTCACCATCTCATTTGGGAGTGCGCAGCTCTGGTTGCCCAGCGTCAAGAAGCCTGGGCTACTCTTCTTCCTGAAGACCTTCCGACGACCATGAAAGAATGGGCGCATCCTGCCGGCGACTCCGAGCGCCGGGCGAGGGTCCTGGCTTCCCTCCTCGACTTTGTGTGGCGGAGCGGACTTGGGCCCTCGTTATAATGAAACACATCATCATTTCACGCCGCCAAGGACGTAGACGCCACGCTTGAGAGCGACCACGCCGCGTCGGTCCCTTGGGCCGGGGTCGCGCTGCTCATTCATCGTGCGGGGGATGGCCTGCGGACGCGAGTCGCCGCGGTGTTCGTGGTTCGGGTGGCGCGTGCCGAGTTTCTCTTTGAACTTGTTGCCCCGCGCCATTCGGGGCACGGATTTCGCGGTGGCTCGCGCCCAAATATGTCTGGGGGCTGTCTTTTGTGTGGTGTCGGACCGACGTGGCCCCCGCTTTGGGGACTGGCGTTTGTCCTTGGTTTAAATAAACGTTGTTCTCACCTCATCGGTGACGTCATCAGTGACGATGACGTCATCGGGGAGGTCAAGTGACCCCGGGGGAGAGGGGGAGGACCCCCCTCGGGGGAGGGGGTCACGTGACCTCGGGGGGGGGGGGGGTCACGTGACCTTAGGGTGACCTTGGGATGACCTTGAGGGGTCACGTGACCTTGGGGTGACCTTGGTTACGCCGACGCCGACGCCGCTCAAGCCGGCAACGGGCCCCTAAGAGCTGCGCTCTAAAAGGTGTGCGCGTCAGAGGAGTAGGGAGAAGATGTCGCTACCTTTTTTATCCAGGGGCATGAGTCGGAGACTGTTCCAGGCATCATACATTTGCGTTTGACTCTGACCGACTGCGTTACGACCGCTTCTGACTACTCACAGCGAGAGATTACACTGGCACTCTGGTGCCATTTATCCGGTATACCCTTAGAATTAACACTCCCGACTTGCGTAGGTTTGGCACTATGCGCGAGATCAAACGAACGTA
This sequence comes from Ixodes scapularis, assembly GCF_016920785.2. Taxonomy (NCBI): domain Eukaryota; kingdom Metazoa; phylum Arthropoda; class Arachnida; order Ixodida; family Ixodidae; genus Ixodes; species Ixodes scapularis. Next base: position 238,022 of record NW_024610114.1, on the reverse strand, counting down.
TAGTGTCGGTGAGAAATGGTCACCTATAACATCGTCCCAATTATTTCGAGCTCATGGTGAAATAACGGTGCGTAACAAATGAATAAATTTACGAAAAACGAAAGTGTGCTAGGTTGCACCAGTGTGCCCTCCCGACGTAAGTGGTTATGCAAGCGAATACCACGCCGCCGATCACACTCGAACGGAGATGTGTGAGCCAGCCCCCTTCGGCGGCGTTCACCTCGTCGGGCTGGAGCCACGACCAGCCCCGGCCAACAACACCTAGAAAAATGCATAGCAAATTGCTGGGCAGTTGTGTTGCACGCGAACCAGTTTCAGTCCGATTTCTCTGGAATTGACGTCTATGCTGTCGGCGCTTTTCATCGGTTTGTTTAGCGACTGGCTTAAAGCGTAGCATGTACACTCGATGCAATTCGTGGAATGGAAATACCGGGGTTTTAAACGCCGGGCGCTCTTCAAGAACCTAAACCAGCCAATCAGCGACGAGCTAGGGGATGTGACGTCATCACCTGGCTCAGCTAATCCGCAACGAGTTTTAAAACTCGAAACTTTTAGCCGCAACGGCGGCTAAAATTTTCGGCTTCACACATTTCTAAACTATGAAGCTTCCGTTTCGAGACGTATCACGCGAATAATCGAAGCCTGAGTACGCGCTCTTCCACCACCATGAAACGTAATCACATTCGAGCCCGATGCCGAGTGTCCTCGGCCGAAGGCCAACGCAGCATTCGCGTCCAATCTGTGTATTCGCTCAGGCCACGGTGTAGGCTCAGACTCACTGTGATTGCGCCAAACTCCTAGCGCACAGGCTTTCATTACTTTAGGGGGTTTTGGCTCCCCGGTAGACCCCTGTCGAAAGTTCGCCCTCTGTCAGAGGCTGTGAAAAACTCCGCACAATGGCGGGCACTACAGACAAAGCCAAAGTTGGAACTCTACAAGCTACTCATTCCACTTCAACGCCATCTCGTAAAGTCGTGGTCACATGGATGATAATATCGTTTTTCTTCCCGGTCGTTGGTCACGCACAAACTCTATTTAAACATGTTCGAATCATATACAAGCAAACATGCTTGCGTGTCCGCAGATGCGTTTTTATTATGTTGGCTGCGAACACTGTTTTTTCTATAATGTATGATCAGTTGGACTGCTGTTCTAGATTTGTACGTTTCGCGTTTTCGGTTGTTACGCCATTGTGTGGTGGTTCCGACCTTCTAACATTCGACACGTGACTTTCGAAATGGGTCTATCGGTCCCGGCGCAGTCAGGCGTCCACCAAAATGGCGGCCCGCCGAGTCACGTGACTCGGCCACCGGGCGGCGTGGTGGCCTCGCGTGGCTCCGCGTAGCGGCGGCAGCAGCGCCCTTTTACGAGCGTCGAGGGGGGTAAGCCCCGCTTTTAATGACCGCCGGGGGCTGCGAGCGACGTTTGATGATGCGGTCAGGCAATTATTTGGCCATGCACGAGCGTCGTGGGTGGGCCGCCGTCCGGACTGCCTGGGGCCTCGCCCGGCGGCCGACTGACAAGCGGCTTCACGCCTGGATTGGCTCTGGATTGGCCCCGCATGTCGCTCTCGTTAACCGCCCTGGTGGTCTCCGGCACGGCTCGCGAGCACACGCAGCAGCAGACGACGCGACGCTAATGGCCGCCGCGCCGAGTCGTCTGCTCTCTACTCCGGAGACCGTTGACAAAGCGCCGCTCTCCCTCTCCTGCTGAGACGGCAAAACACGCTGGGAATATCTCTGCACGCGAGGCTTCTTGTGATGATCTGCCATTTGCCGGCGGTGCGGCTCCTCGCAGCGGGATCGTCAGGAGTTATTCTTGTCCAGCTCACTTGAACCTTTGCAGTAATTGCATTATCACCGTACTTTCACGTTGTACAGGAAACGTCCGGTCGTGCTTTCCCTCCCTGGACTTGGATCCACGAGATAAGCCCAAAGGAGAGGATCTCAGCAGATATAAACTCACCAACCTTTTTAACACAAAATGTGTTTGATCAGCCGATTTCCATCGAGTTCTGTAACATTTGCCTGTAACCGCCGATTTTAGCGGCCGGCTGTTAACAGTCGAGTGTATTTAAAAACGCCTCGTTCGCAATTCGACTTTTCTCATTTTGCCCAATTCTCGTTTGGTTTCTTCTCGCTTGAACCTTCTCAAAATATTAAAATCGGTTTTTTTTTTTTTTTTTCGCATTTAGGCCTATTCGCATTTGGTCCCGTTCGCGCTATGACCGGAGGGGACGGCGGAGAAAAACTCACCGGAGATAAGCTCACCGGAGAAAAGCTCAACGGAGATAAGCTCACCGCAAAACCGGCAGATGCGGAGAAAAGCTCACCGGCCTTTGAGCGGATGCGGAGAAAAGCTCACCGTTTTTTTGTTTTGTTTTTTAACTTAGCGGATTTTGCATCAAACGTTGCAATTTAACATAATTCGCATTCGTGACTTCATTAAAAATATGTCCGCTTTTTTGCAATATTCTTGAAGTTCATTGGGCATATTTACTAATTCCTCAGAAATTAGTAATAACCCATTTTGTATATTAATGAAGCCGCAAGGGGGGGGGGGGGGGGGGGGGGGGTATAAAATCAGAACACCGTACACCAGTAAAAAAGACAACAATTTACTGACAACTGGCAAGGTGCCGTCGGTAGCTCTGTCAAATAAAGATGTTTGTTCTTTGCGAGCTATTATGAATAGCGGTGTGTGAATCGTTTCAGTTTAAAATATTGTGTAGTGCCTAATAGATAAGTAGGTGTTTGTCGATGTAACCAGTGTCGGCTACGCTGTTTTTTTTTCTGTTAATTTCAATAACAAAACTTTAGTTGCGAAAACAGATTCGTCCTGTTGTATTTGTTGTCTTCACCCCGTCGTCGTCGTTTGAGCGGTTTTTATCATGTATAACTTTTGCCAACCGCCCTATTCGCTACCTTACAGAAGACTACTTCTTATATAGGTCACGAGTAACAGCGGTGCCAGTGTGCAGCTCTGTAGGTCATGGGTGGCTCGGCGTAGAAAGGCACTATCAGGACTATCACACAAAGGCAACGCGTGGAAACACCAGCACGAACGGCTAGAAAACGTGCTTCTCCATGAAAAAAAAAAAAAAAAGTTTCGATATCCTACTGACTGTTTTGTCCTATTTTCAAAAAATTAACAAAAGCTTCAAAGATAATTTCAGGCACGGCGTTGTTGCGCGCGTGCACTTTCGGATTTTCAGCATTGTTCTTCAAGCTCATAAATATTTGAGTTGGAATTTCGTTGCCCACAGAGTAAGCCACAGAAAACACTCGCCCGCAATTATTAATTTGGGAGCTATCTGCCTTATAAGCTTAACAAATAATACAAAAAAGGACATTTTCTTTTTAGCAAAGCTGACGAATTTTAATGATAATAAATTGATATATGTTACGCATGAAAAAAGAAGAAAAAAAAATCGGTGAGCTCTTCTCCGTATACACCGACACGCGGGCTTGACGTCACGGAGCTGCGGCGGCGCTGCGATCGCGCCGGAGCCGGGGGGTGTGGGCAAAAGCGCGCACGTTTCGCATGGGCGTCATAGCATTTCAGTATGCCGCGAAGCTGTGTTGCCGTTAATTGCACCGAAATGTACAAGAAAAGTAGCGGAGTGAGTTTCCCCAAGTTCCCGGCAGACTCTGAAAGGCATAGAAGGTGGATAATATCCGTGGATCGAAAAGAATGGTCGCCTCGCGCGAACGACCGTTTGTGCGGCAAACACTTTCTTGGAGGCAAGTGCGGCTTCCATTTCAATCTCCGTCCCGAGGCTTGCATATGTGCAGGGAAACCGTTGTCTGATCGAGACCACCCGGATTTTGTTTCCACGGTGTTCGCGCACAACGCACCCGGGCACCCCCCAAGCGCTCGTCGGAGGCTCGCTACGCCCGTGCTACCGAGCAGAAGGGGATCGACGACAGAACGGCAGTGTTGTAGGCGTTACCAAGAAAAAAGTAACGAAATACGTTACTCGTTACTTGCAAATAAAAGGTACGCGTTACTGAGCTACGTTATTTAAAAATAAAAGGACGCGTTGCCGCTACCAATAAAAAGTAAGGCACGTTACTTCTGCGTTACTTTTTTTTAAATTATGATGTAACACATTTTACGGTTTTGACGATACAGGTCATATATCAAGAAACATTGTGTTCATGCAGAAACTGAACATAATTACTTTAGCTCTTTTCACGGTTTCACCTAAATACTTACGAGAAAAAACGCAACGAAAAACATGGCTTGACGCCTAAAACACGGAAACAATTGAAGTGTAATTTATTTAAGACTTGGGAAGTAGTAACGATTAACGTAACTACGTTACTTGAAATAGTAACATAAGTACGTTACCCGTTACTGTGCCGAAAACGTAACGGATAGGTTACTACGTTACTGAAAAAAGTAACGCGTTCCTAGTAACGCCGTTACTTGTAACCTGTTACCGTCAAGACTGCAGAACGGACAAACCTTTATTGGTTGTAATGCCTTGTGGTCAAGAGGGTATGAAAAATATCATACCTTGACTTGAAGACGCTCTGTGTATTTAATCAATTAATGAATACACACACTTCCGCAGACCCACAGTCTGCTGATCCCGCCGGCAGTGCGGAAACCGACTCGATGTAATCGTAGACCTCGGGAGACTTGTACGCCTGTACCGTGTCGGCCGTGAACTGGCTTGGCGAAAAAAACTGAATAAACGACGACCTGAGCCGTTGACTTCCGTAGCAGCAACTTTACGTCGGAAGTCCAGCAGGCCTTGTTTACGGCGTACGAATCCTCGTAGGCAACGCCGTCCACGCACAGTTTGTTTCGATACCGCTACCGTTCAGGCTCGGGCAACGAGCTCAAATAGTCGGGCATAGCATACGACATACGTTATGAGGAAATACGACGCACAAATAAAGATACAAGCGTCCCTACAACGTCAACAACGAGCGCACGCCATAGAGCGCAATGGCGAAAACACGGACAGCCGGGCTGCTTTTGCCCACATAGCTACCGCGCATGCGCGGCCTTCCGGCCGTGTTGGTAAACAGAGCCGCTCCGCGTGTCGGTCTATACGCTCAGTGGTCATGAGCTTTTCTCCGCATCCGCCGGTTTTGCGGTGAGCTTTTCTCCGGTGAGCTTATCTCCGGTGAGCTTTTCTCCGGTGAGCTTTTCTCCGGTGAGCTTTTCTCCGGTGAGCTTTTCTCCGGTGAGATTTTCTCCGGGATTCGACCGAAGGGCACGTGGTACGTTTTAGCCCTGAATGGGCTCCAGCGGTTTGTAACGTGCGCTGCAGTCCACCTTAAAGAAAAATAAAAGAGTATGGAGTGTGTGTGTGTGTGTGTGTGTGCTTGGGGGGGGGGGGGGGGGTGCACTCCGAGTCAGGGCCCTACTCCGAGTGCGCTTTCGCGGCCCGGGAAAAGGGGGAGATGGGAAGCTGGCGTTTTGACACAAAGGCGCAGGGGTGTTTTATTGTCGAGCGAGTGCAACCACTTCAGGACAACCCAACGAGCGGGTCCCGACCTTCTACATCTTTCAAGAGCAGGACGGACGTATTCCAGGAAGAGCTAAACCGCGGGACCAAAGCACGTGTGCGTGTGTTTGTGGATACTCGCGTATAGGTGTGTTGGAAGGGGGGAAGCGGGCTGGAAGTAGCTTCCTTGGGGATATACGGTGATCAAGCCATAGCATCGCCACCTCAATGTGCCCTATCTTTTATTTGTTTTTTTTTTATTGCAGGACGCAACGTGGAGGATGTAACGAGAACAGACCAAATGCGACGGGCCCAACCGAGAACGACGTTCAGAGAATGGTCCTTTTGGGAAGATCCAAACGAAATGGTAACCACCCATAACAGCCGGCTGCAACGAAAAACCGATACCAAAAAGCGTTACGCGCATAGGGAACCATATGAAAAGACTTCAGTCCCCCGCAGGGTTTGAACTCACCACCTTGAGGTAGGGAGCAAAGTGCTTCGTTGACTGAGATGTCCAGTTTTTTTTAAACATTTTTTACATTATATACAAGCAAGGATGAGTGATGGGTGATGTAAAAAAGTCGGTAACAAGAAACATTTATCGCAGTTCACAAAAATTCTGCACTTATCTCAAGATACCTTTCACGGAGGTATCACTTAAACTATCATTTGGCTTCACATCTTCAACTAATGACATAGCATATAACTTGAGGCGAACGACCAAGGCTCCTTACTCTACACTTTCATTTATCACTCTTATTACAGGTAGACAGTATGCCTAAACTGCAATATATTTAAAATTAACCCATGATGGATTTGCGGCACTCGCTTCTATTTTCACTTTGCGCGTTTTTCACACACTGTTAAGACCTAGTATTACTAAAATGTCTTGAATGGTGTCGAGGTGGTCAACGAAATGTAAGTAACAAATGTTAGTCTCTTCCCCTTCAAAGTCTTTCTAAAGTGTTCCCTTAAAAAAAAGAAAAGAAACGTTTCAAAAGAACACACGTTAGCACAAAGCACAAAGGCATTTTGGGTTACTTGGCAAAGTGTATAATTAGCGCTTCCGTATTCCTCAATGCCGCGAGAAGCGAGCCACTCTTTAACTGGCGTAGTTCGGGGGTGAAATCTGTAAAATAGAGTTTTATACTTCTGTGGTATCGGCATTGCCATAACTCGTTTTGACACATCAGTTAGGCAGTTCAGAGGAGGGGCATAACGCATAAGGGTATACGTGAAACATTGGATCTGAGAACAATGAAGTCAGCAATTGACTAACTATAGCTTCTTTTTAGTGCACGAAGCCAAAAAGGCATGATCAAATCTTACTCTTGAAAATCTAATGTGTACGCGACTTTCTTATAGAATCCTCGTAATTTTGTCATATTGCTTGTGGTTGTTGCATTTTCACTTACTGATACTGATAGCATATATATTTTTTTAGAAAGAATTGCTTGCACAACTATAAAAATAGATGCTGTTTCTGAGTAACCAATTACCCTTTGGCAATTGGCTGCCTCACGAATATATGGCTTGGGCCATGTCCTCCATCATTCGTGGAAACAAGTTTGATCTCCTTATTGGCTCGTATGGTGACCTTCAGAAGAATGTCGCCATTATTCTTGTAAATACATTAACTGTTATCCTTGAGCAGTGCATAACCTGCAGAAGGTACCTTAAATTTGACAAACGATAATGCTGAATATTGTTACCTCCCTCCTACGAATCATTCCATGTTTTCAAGTATGTTGCACGATTCTATCAACCAACTTATTGTTCGGTTTCCTGACTCGCCTATCGTTCTGATGGAGGACTTTAATTTCCCAAGTATTAAATGAACTGATAACTATCCTTCTTGTATTCCCTTTTCAACTGAAGCTAGCGAGTTTATTACGTTATGTTCAGACTTTAATTTAGATCAAATAGTCACATCTCCGACAAGAGTAACATCGTCGTCATCGTCCTTGTTAGACCTCGTGCTTACCACTCACCCGCACATTTTTTCATCGATATCATACTTGCCTGGCATCAGTGACCATTCTGTACTACATTTCACGGTTCATGCATCTAAGGGCTCAACGTTATCGACAGTAAAAACTATTCAAGACTATACAGCAAGGCTGATTTTACTTCGATCAACATATAGTTGTGTCTATTTCTTGAAGGCTACCTAGAAGGTTTCCTTAATCGTTCAGTTGAAAGAAATTGGAGTATGTTTAAAAATATTGTTACTTTTTTAACGAATAAGTACATACCGTCTAAAGTAGTTCGCAATCATGCAAATGCGCCATGGTACAGTACAACTTTAAAGAGGCTATCCAACAAAAAGATCAGATTATTCCGTGTAGCAAAACTTAATACCACAGATGTTCGCTGGGCAGCATATGATTCAGCCGCTTCAGAATATGACATAGCAGTTAAAGATGCGAAACATGTTTTTTTTTAAATACCACTCTTCCTTCTATGCTTTTGAATAACCCTAAGCAGTTTTGGAACACTGTAAACAGCAGTGATAACGGTGATATATCTCTGATCTTCCCTGATGGGCAAAAAATTGAAGCCCACGAGTGTGCCTCTGTGCTGAATGATGTTTTTGTAAAGTCATTTTCTGTTCAGAGTAATGTAAGTGTACCTTCATTACCAGTGCATGATCTCTTGCCAATGAATTCTGTCGTTTTTGATGTGGTTGGCATTTCAAATGTAATAGATGGCCTTAAGATGTCATCATCTACGGGTGTTGATGGTATTAATTCAAAATTTCTAAAAAACACCAAAATGTATTCGTCAATAATACTTCATCAGCTCTTTTCCCAATCACTCGAATTTGGTATTGTGCCTAATGACTAGAAGATCGGGAAGGTGGTTCCGTTGCATAAGTCAGGTGTCAAACATGATCCATGTAATTATCGTCCTATCTCACTAACGAGTGTTCCATGCAAAATATTAGAACAGATCATCTCCTCTCATTTGGCTACCTTTTTAGAATCTAACAACTTCTTTATATCGGCTCAGCACGGATTCAGAAAATCATTCTCATGTGAAACTCAACTCGTCTCTTTTACCCATGACCTTCATCGCTTTCTTGACTCTGGGTCTTATACTGACTGTGTTTTTTTAGATTTCTCGAGGGCATTCGATAAAGTTTCTCATTCTCTACTGCTTCAGAAACTCCGCGTCTTAAATATTGACCCTCACATACTCGATTGGATAAATGCCTTTTTAACTAATCGTCTACAGTTTGTACGTGTTAACAACAACAATTCTGCTTTAGCGTCTGTTTATTCAGGGGTGCCTCAAGGTTCCGTAATTGGTCCTTTATTGTTTCTTATTTATATTAATGATTTAGTATCTAACATTTCTTCACCAGTCTGCTTGTTCGCTGATGACTGCGTTCTCTATCGCAAGATCACTGACCAATCTGACATTGTTCATCTTCAAACAGATCTTAACTACATTGCTCACTGGTGCGATGCTTGGCTAATGGAATTAAATACGAATAAATGCAAGTCCATGAGAGTATCGCGCTCTAACACTACATGTCCTACATACTACATTAACAATGCACCCCTATCACCTGTTTTCAGTTACAAGTACCCCGGTGTCTATATCGCCTCTAATCTTTCATGGAATACCCATATTGAGCATGTTGTTTGTAATGCCAATCGTATGTTGGGTTACTTAAGACGCAATTTTTCTCAAGCGCCTTCATCGCTAAAACTTATAATATACAAGTGTCTAGTCCGCTCTAAATTGGAGTACGCTTCATCTGTGTGGGATCCCGGCCAACATTGTCTTGTCACTGCATTAGAAAGCATTCAGAATCGAGCAGCTCGATATGTCTTATCTAACTATAATCGTACTTCCAGTATAACATCTATGAAAATAAATCTGTCATTACCTAACTTATCTTCCCGCCGTAAATGGCCCCTGCCCGTTTCTATCTGGAAGAGCATCGCACCGGCGTGCGGTCGTGTATCACTACTGCGTGATGCACGTTAAAGACCCCAGGCTAGGTAGCGGTTGTACTGCACTGGCTAAATTTCTCATCTACAGTTGGGAGACTCGTCGCCCGTTGAGGCAGACCAAGTTCTAGGCTGTATAAACACACACGCAACCCAACTTTTTGCAGCGATTGGACACGGTCCACTTTCCGAATGCTTGTCGAGCTATTGATTATCACGAGGCCAAATGAAGTTCTCACGCAATTTCTGGTCCAATCTATGAGGTGAATTAAAATATCATCACTGGGGGGAGACTGCAATCCCCTAGCTACATCATAAAGTTTTGCGAGGGAGAGTGAAAGAAAACGCTCGCTTTCGTCCTTGAAATTACACCGCAACAAAGAAGTTTCTTGGTCGGTGGCGTTGCCTGCGCTCGTGTCAGTAAGCAGTAAGGAGGAGATAACTGAGAGGTTAACCATTGCTGCCGGCGTCGGTTGGCTACTCGGCTTGAGTTGGAGAAGGGGATGGGGAGATGAAAGGGAGAAGGGAAAGGAAGTGCAGGAGGAGGCACGATTAACTAGCTAACGTCCGCGTTAACACCGTGAGGGCAAAGTCCTGCGCTTACGTACTCATGAAAGCGTTAAAGAGGTTATTCCTAAATCAGCTTGCTATATCCAGTTGCCGACATGGTAACCCTGGAGTCAGGGAAAAGAAGGGACGTAGGACAGACACGAAACTCCAAACACAGCTAAAATCTTATTTCGCCGTCACGTCCTTAAAAACCAGTTGATTTAGTTACATTAACCCAATTCCCATTTCTTAAAACTAGAATTGGGAAATAAATCATTAACAGTGATGAACGAAACTCATCAAGACATCGTGGAGTATCAGTTATACTAGCCGCGGTTGTCTTTTGCAAATTTACAGCGAGTTAAAGCATCAGTATTCGCCAAGTTTTCTTTTTTATTACTACCCAACGCACGCGCGATATTGCAGTCAAGAGGTGTTTTTCCCCTTAGCACGCGGCTACGCTGCGGCGAAGCGAGATTATAAAAAATCGCGATGGCAACTTTACGGGTATCGCTTCTCCGCGGTACACCAGTGAACAGGGAGAAGCACACTCAACGGGGCTTGCTGAACCGTGGACAGCTTTCTGTGTGTACGATCTCTCTCCCTCTCTTTCTTTGTGTGTGTGCACGCAGACCCTTCAGCACGATCCTTTCTGTCGCGAGGCGTTGGGAAGATAACCGGAGCACTTCCAGCAAACGCATGATTTGTATCATATTTCGAAAGCGTGGTCCCTGTTGGGAGCCGGGGAATCCCGGCACAATGACGAACACAAGAGCGAGCTTCTTGCGTTCAGTTGCGCCTCGCGGTGCCGGTCTTCGAAATAAGTGTTAAGAGATAATTGATTAGGACCAGTAGTATAAACAAATAAAAAAAAGGGTACGCACATGGCGGCGTGCCAGGAAAAGCAGATGAGTAAAATCACTTAAGCGCGTGCGCCTGCTAGCCTGCCGCCTTGTATGTTGGGAGTCATGGCAGAGCTTCAGATTTAGGAGCATTAGAGAGATTTCGTAGATCATAAGCTACGGAAAGCAAGCCCAGCGGGAGCGTGCTCGATCTATGCTTCGAAGTACCGGCACGAACTCCCGCTAGCAAAGCGTAGCTTTACAATACGATCTACTAAAACTCTCTATTAAAATGACGGTAGCAGTGATGATGTGGTGGTATTTTTACGTTTAATAACCACCGCTTCACAAGTCTGCGTCGTGGTGCAAACTTGTGAGATCTAGGGTACCTCCCTCGGAGGCACCCAAGCAAGACCTAATTTCGCGGGCGAGCGATGATGTGACAAATGGGCGTCGGCTGGCGATCTGCAACGTCGCTCTCATAGAAGGGGTGGTATTATGCGGTAGGGAGTGATATGACTGCCATGAACTCTATAGCTTGTGTAACTTAAAACTTTTATGGCTCCGTCATTTTTTTCGGCTTTTGTTCTGGTGATCTGAGTGCAAATGCGGGATTTACTAATCGGGCCGTTGGTCGCTCGGTTGTTAGTTCAGAACACGTACGCCCTGAAAACGCACAGAGAGTCTTTTCCGCGCAGAGGTTTACTTCCAAGCTATGCATTTTCCTAAATGAATCGTGGCAAGCTTTGCAAAGAGAGGCAATTCCAGAGGGTTTGGCCATTGAATGGGCCCTCTGCTAGATGGCTGGAACACCAGGGAGCTCGCAGGGTGGTGGTAGTGGAAGCGTCATTACTGCGAAAGTGGCAAGACTTTCCGCTCTATGGACACGCGCTACACGTACTGGTGTCTGCAACAGTAATGAAAAAGAAAAAACCTAAAAGAAATGGGATTTTTTACTCGCGTTCGTCATCGCCTAATTTTTGCCGTTTCGCATTTTTTATGTAAAACGCTTTTTCGTGTTGACTACCACGCTGAATTTTGACGTAGCTTGGTTGGAGGAAATATCAAATTACTTTATTTGATGGTCGGAACGCATTAAAATTAAAAAGGTTCGTGCCGCTTTTTTTTTTTCTTTTTTAGCTCTACTTTGTGCATTATAGTCTCTTCATTATTTTTCGCCCATCGCAACAGCGTTATATTTGAACACACCGTCACACGGAAACGGTCCATAGACAGGGGGAAGCAGGAGCAGCGAGTGCACGTACAAACCCAGCATGCTTCTCGGTGCTTCAATCATTCCGCAAAATGTCTACTGGCAAACAATTATACTGACAGCCCGCTAGCCAGGCAGAGAGCAATCGAGAGCTCCCCCCCCCCCCCTCCCCCCCTCTTGGCTAACGAGTTCTTCCGGGCGCGGTACATTGTCTACTTCGGTTGCAACTGAGTATGTAGACAGATTAATACGTGACGAGCGCATCGATTGGCGAGGTCTCTCGTACTACTCCGTGTCCCGCTCCATCGCGGAGAACGTTCACAGACAAAAGGAGCAGAGTAAATTGGTTACGAATCGCTGCAGGAATGGTTAGCGACTTCATTTTGTTTCTCTTTCGGTTGTGCGTAATTGCGTCTGTCGATGAGAAATGATGGAGATGAACCAATTGCAAGATGAGGCACGGACTCTAGGCTATACACACCACACTTCTTGCGACGTTGTGGACGAGAAACTAAGACTAGAACGAAAGAGATAGAAACCAGAGAAGGAGAGTGGAGTGAAAGAGAGAGAGAAAGAGCAGATGATGAAGCCCTCGACTAAAAGAAGGAGAAAGAAAAAAAAAAGCGAAGGAATAAAGAAGGACGTAAGCGAGACAGGAAGACATAGAGCCGTACACAATAATCACGGCCTCCATCTAAAGAACGACCACTGCCTGACACAGCCGGACCACCCACGTTGCCCGGAGTGCTACGCGTGGATTCAGAACGAGCAGAGATGCGAGGGAAGATAGAGGGAAAGAAGGGGCAAGAACGGCGCGCGCGCGACCGACCGGCAACTCGCACCGTGAGTTTATTTTCTGTCTCGCAGGGGAGCCAGTGAAAGCAACAACGACAAAGCACAGACAAGAAACGTCCTAAACTCAAAGAACGACTCTGTCGCACAGTTCCTCCGGCTGCCACTGTATTTTTCTTTTCTTTATTTCGACGCGCCATCTTCAAGACGCTTTATCTTCCTTGCACATTTTCTCTCGGTACGTGTTGGGAATACGGTTCCTGGCCTCCTTGGATTGCCCCAAGCTGACAGGGCGGTGGAAGTCACGTGCTCGTTGTACCAATCTCTCGTCTATCTTCAGTCACGTGATCACGCACACTCCCGTCTCCGCACGCCGCTGATCTCCACTAGGGAGCTAAATGGCGCATGGAGCAAACAGGTACGAAACCACCCGAAGTAAGCAGCTTGTCCCGGAAGTGGCGAGCTTGACATGCTTTTCAACTCTTCCGAGCATCGGCCCGAATAGCGTCTAAGGTTCTGGCGTTTTTCGCGTTATGTCAAGAGAGCCTGCTTGTTACACAATAACTGTGCTTGCAGACCCAAGGAGACTTCTGGGAAGTCATTTAGGGTGTGAGAATTTCGAGATTCTGATTGATTAAGTGTGTATGCACCGTGTTCAAATGCCTCATTCTAGGGGATTCAATGCTAAAGGTGATTCTTAAGTTGGTCATAGTATCTGTCCGCAAAGGGTTAAGGCTGAGATAAGAGCGCAAGGCGTGGACCGTAACAGCGGGCACTCGGCGTTTGGGACAAGTATCGATCTTCGGGTGGCTGTTAAGCGGCATCCAACCCCGTAGAGTAGAGATCAGTGGTATTCCCGCGCAGAGAGTGGGGTAGGGCGATGAAAAAAAGGCAGCTGATTGGTTCTGCAAATGCGTGTACCTCCCACCGCACTGTCAGCTTTGGTGGGGGCGAACGGAGCAGAGCTTCCCAGGCACGCCGCCCGCTACCTTCGGTCCCTCGGGTTCGGACAAGAAAAGGCGATGGTACGATCGGGAGGCTCGAAAATATGGCGACGCGTCTCGGTGAACTGTCTTCGAGAGTTAACGATCGGGAATATCGGCTCGAACGTTTACGATGGGGAAAGTTTATTAGGATGACCCCGCGTACGTAAAACGCAGTCGCGGCCATGAACTCGCTTCGTGGAGATGGCTTCTCGGTGCCGGCGTTTGAAACTTGCAAACGTGTAATCGAACGGGAGAAGGGCTGGCCCAAACCAACACCACCTATAAAGTAATCGGGGTCTGCGAACGTCCTCCTCTTTCTCCGCGGAACCTTCACCACAGTCGGATGGCGCCAACTCAGCGATTGGACCCGAGAGCCGATGCCGGGCGTCCTTCTACACGTTGAATGGACATGAGGGCCAGCCGAATGCTGCCGCACCACTCGGGTCCGATCCGAGTCTTCGCTCCATCTCAGTGTGAAGCTGTTAAGATTCGCAGGCTTTGACTATCTACCTGGTGTCGCCCGAACACGTCTCCCGCCGTCCAGTCAACCCTAAAAATTGCCGATAGAAAGTGCCGAACCTTAAATTTTAATCAATTCCTGGACGTACGCCCAGGTCGGATCTGGCTCGTCAAAGTTCCGAGCACTACTCCGAATGCTCGGCTTTCTATTCCGGCATATCCGGCTTCACAATCACGGTGCTTGCTATGCATTAGGAAGTTGATAGACGATGTATTACTTTGTGAACGTAGCGTGGCGTGAAATATTAAATATGGATTGAGTGTCACGGGTAATTTGAGGTCACGTCATGCCTTGACGTCCCGTCACAACGTGACGCACGTGACGTCACTTAGCATCATGCTGTTACGTGACGTCTTGTGGAATCAGGGTGTCGCGTGACGTCTCGGTATCGCGTGATGTCACGATGTCGCGTGAAATTCTCAACAAATTCTATAGAAATTTTGTATTTTTTTTCTCCGCGGTGCGTGGGGTTACTAGACGTTGAGTTCATAATAAAGCGCGTGCTCAAAGCGAGGCCTCATTTATCGTGTGCCAAGATCGACAGCGGAAATCCGAGTTGCGAAAACACCATGGAAGGTTGCCGTCAACACGTCATCGTGAGCTCAGCAGCAATGCACTCACCAGGAGTGCATATCCAATAGGCAAAACTTTCAGCCTTTCCACTCTGGGGAAGAAGGAAAACCAGCGAAGCTGTACTATGGTGGAGATGAAGGAATAACCGGCCGCAAGTCGGCAAGCAAAAGTGGAAAGGCCTGGAAATGTTGCCACCATCTATGAGCGACAGCAGCAACCAGACGACTGGCAAGCCGATTGTCTGGTTTCCGCCGTCGCTCATAGATGGTGGTAGCTATCCGGACTGTTGTGTCATCATTTGTTTGCTGGCGGACACGATCCCGCGGAAACTAGCCCTTAACAGCTCCGCTGTAAAAAGAAAAAGAAGCCCCCCACCCCTCCATGCGCTCGCCGCTTGGACCCACGATACATGACGGCCAGTGAATCTCTGCAGTGGTTTCCTTGTTGTGGGTACGAACATAGCGGCGGTCGATATCCACCGATTGCGCGGGCCTACGGCAGCTGGCGAACCGATCATTTTCTAAGGTGGAGTGGCGACCGACAATCCACGTTGTGACAACCAGTCTTGAATAGTAACGCGTTACTAGTAACGCGTTACTGTAACTTAGTTACTTTTTAGGTAACTTGTAACGGTAACGAGTTTAAAAATTTAACTTTAAAACTCGTTTAACTTTTTAGTTAAACGAGTTTAAAAGTTAAAAATTATTGAGTTTTTTAAAAGTTAAAAATTTAACTTTAAAAAAATAAAATAAAAATTAAAAACAAATGCAACTTGTAACTTGTAGTTCTATTTCTTTTTTCTGAGGTAACGATGAAAGTAAGGACGTTACTTTGGTCGTTACTTTCCAGTTTTTTTATGAATTACATATGATTGAACGAGTACCCCCCCCCCCCCCCTTCTCCCCCCCCCCCCCAATCTAGCCATCCTTGTACTTTCCAAATTGTCTGTTCCAACATTTCGAGTGTCAAGTTGGCCATGCACAAACTTGTGAATACGTTCTTTCTCGTAAGTCACGATCCGAATATAGCCACGTGTCGATGTGATGAAGAAAATGACCGCATCTCCACGGAGGGAATGATGTTGATTGGAGCGAAGCTCTGGTGGTGCTGATGACACTGATTGTGTTCATAAGTAGTGCTGATGGTGCTGAATTTTTTTTTTTTTATTGCTCATGGGTAGTGTTGAGTTCCGGGTTCCGTTGGTATGGAATGTGTGGTATGGAACTTGGTTATATACGGATTTGAGCATTTGACCGCAGCGCCCTCCCGTCTATAAACGTTGAGCCAATGCATGCAAAGTTTAACGCAATTATATACGCATTTGACCGCAGCGCCCTCTCCTGTATAGACGTTGTGCGGCTGCATGCAACGTTTCATCCATGACATCCCCATCTCTTGAGTTACTACCACATCTCAGATCCCCCTACTCATCCCGCAGTCGTGGCCGAGTGGTTAAGGCGATGGACTAGAAATCCATTGGGGTCTCCCCGCACAGGTCCGAATCCTGTTGACTGTGCAAACATTTTTTTTTTTTTTAAAGAAGACAGATGGGATGGCAATCGATGTGAGCACGGACGCCGGACAAGGCTAGACCCTTAGGAGCTTCGCCCCTAAAAAAATTTAGTTATCTTTACGCACGCGCGTGTACTTTATGACTGAACACTTACATCTTAGTATCTTGAAGCACCATCTATGCTGCGGTTGTTCTTTTTTCTGCGCAAACGCTTTTTAATCGGGTGAATCAACCGTGAAACAACAATACACACAAAGGGCACTGCGAATTTTTCGTATCAAATGATTAGCACCACTGCTCCGCGCTCCGCATGTTTTGTATTTTGATTTACGCCACTACTCCGACATGGTGCCAACAGTCGAGACAAAACGTACTGCTGTTCGCGCGGGGTTTGCTCGTTGCTCTGGTTGCGCGCGGTCCGTTCAGCAAGGGCAGGGACGTGTTCGCCATCAAACGAGAGAAGCTTTCAGACACTAATTTTTAGAAGCAACTGCTGCTATGATACAATATGAAGTAAAAAGCGTGCTTTTTTACTTTTATTCAATAAAACTTGATGAGGGGCGTTTTCGAGTATTTCCTAAATTTTTCGTGTTATAGAAAAGTAACTTAAAAGTAACCTCGTTACTTTTTAAAAGTAACTAACTGTAACGAGTTACTCTTTTGATGCGGTAACTGTAACGGTAACGTCGCTACATTTTTCTGAAAGTAACTGTTACGAATTACTTTTTAAAAGTAACTTACCCAAGACTGGTGACAACACATGTAACTTCCGTGCGCCTGGGACAATGAAAGTTGTAAAACTATGGTAAGAACGGTAACTCTAATCGTCGCAGAAGTGACCGTGGGAAAACAGACTTTCTGTAGCGCTGCGTGCTGTAACTGGCCCGTAATAATAAAAAAAAGTCTGACTTATTAAAAACAAATTGTCATTTTGTATGTTTTTTTTTGTGCGTATCTCTGATATGATGCATATGACCAATCGTAGTTCATTCATGGATACACAGCTTCTCTTTGAGCGCCTCGAACAACCGCCTGAAATTTTCTGAAATAAAAAAACAAAAAAACAAAAAAAAAAGCTTCATTGTACAGGTAAAAAAAGAAAAACTAAAAACAGACCCGCATGGTTACGTCAGGAGTCAGGACACACGAGCACACTTGACCCGCGTCTGAATTTCGGCTCCGGTGTAAACGTCAACGCATACAAGGCCTCGGGCCGGTGGGTGTATAAGATAAACCGCGGACTCGTTAAAAAAGAAAGAATGAAATAAAATTATGCTTTTACTTCGTCTACTACAAAAATCCATGTCTGCTAAACAAAAATACACAATCACACACAAAAAAAAAACATTGTTTTTTTTCGCGGGGTGAATTTGGCGGATTTTGAGTTCGCGTGGTCCGAATCCTGATCTGCTGGAACAGCCTGCAACTAGAACGCTTGACCAACACCGCCTATAGTCTGTGACAGGTCAAGAACGAAGTGGAAGCTCCTCCCAACTCTTTCCACTTTAGCAGAGCGAACCCTGGAGAGGAGGTTGCCTCCTCTCAACGTTCGCTCTGCTAAAGTGGCAAGAGTTGGGAGGAGCGTCCACTTCGTTCTTGACCTGTCACCGACTATAGAGTAGGCAACGCCCGCGCACTAGAATTTCGACATCATCACAATGGGCCGGAGCCCAGACACAAACTGCGCACGAGTGGTGTGTCAGCGCTCGACCGGGCCTCGCGTCCAATCGAAGCGTCGAAGGGCGCTCTGCATCGGGCCCGGGTCCGATAGAAACCCTTTCCGGAATTCTGTCCGGCCACCTCGATACGTGGCCAGACATTGAGGCTGTCTTGCTACGCCGCGTTAATTTTCACGCACCAGCTCGATTGTGCACAACTCTTTCTTTACTTTGTCCTTGTCTTAAAAAAAAAAAAAAAAAAAAAAAAAAAACAATGTTAGCAATAATTTGCATGAAATATTATTTAGCGAGTCAGCGTCACCATATTTAGACAATTTCGGTGAATTGGCCCCCCTCAAGCATGAACACCGCGTGACACATGTATATCGTTTAAAACAGCATTGTTACGATGCACAGCTTTTTTTCTTTTTCAATGTACGTACGTGCCACCACATGAAAACCGTAAGGCTGTTCTGGGGCACGGAGCAAATAACGGCTTATTATTATTATTATAGCTACCATCGTCGAAGTGTATATCATTTGTACGTGCTGGTGGCTTTTTCTTTTGATGGTTGATGAAGGAAGTATTTGAAGACAGGCACCGATGTGGACTTGGAGTCTAAACACTTCAGACGTTATAATAGTCAGGTGTTTAATGTCAGCTTGACGAGACTTATAAGCTTCTAAGCGCTAAGCATTTTGAGGTGTCATGCGAATCATTTGGCTTCGGCACACCCCAGACAGCTCATGAAAATGAAATGAGTTTAACATTATCGAGATATTTACTCAAGTAAGTGCCTTGTACAAAGTGACAGTTTCTTGACACCACCGAAACTGAAACGAGCAGAGAAAGACAAGCGTACAGCGAATAACGCCGTAACATTAGTGCGTTTGCCGTTGACGGAAATATACTAGAATACTACTAGCTCGAGCTGCGGAATCCAAGGTCTTCGGCTCAATCACTTCCCCGTTCCGATCTGGTTGAGCATCGCATCGGGGTGCTGTCGTGTATCACTACTGCGTGGCGACCATTAAAGGGGCACTGACACATCAAAATCATATTTTTTTTTTATTATCCGAAACGATTGAAAACGATGCCGGGACGTTACCCTCAAAATTTGAGATTTGGGAATTCAGTATTCGTGAAGTAAAAAAACAATTTCCAAATGCCGAATTCGAAGTTCCCGCGCGATCGGCGCCGGTGCCTTGACGTCAAAAATTGAGGAGACCTGAGAGTCCACTTTCCTGTCACCACTCCCTGCTGTTGCCATGGCGACCCAAAGCGAGGAGGATAGGAGCGAGTGCCGGCTAGCGCCGGCGTTGCGGCGGACCGGTTTTGAGCGGTGTCGCCTGTTTTCCGTTGGAGGATACAAATCCAGGAGACGGCACCACAACGAACTCCCGATTTTTGGTATTTCAAAAAGAAGGGCCGTAGTGCGTTCGCAATTGCGTTAAAAAACATGTTTTAAGATTGCCGTAATTAAATGTTATAGAGATGTCGCCTACAAAGCTTCTAAATTTCCTGATTTTTGACGTCACCGATCAAAAGAAGCGAGGAGGCGAGAGGCGGGAAAATCAAACGCCAAAAATAAAAAGGCGCGCGCGCGCGCGGAAAAAATTTTTTTCGCGATGCGGTTTTTTTTGCGTGTCTATGACTACAACTTGCATCGTTTTAGACAATAAAAATAAATACGACCTTTGGGGTGTCAGTGCCCCTTTAAAGACCCCATGCTAGCGGTTGTACCGCACTGGCTAAATTTTTCATCTACAGCTGAGACACCAGACGTCCACTGGGCTTGACTAATGTCCAGCTGCGTAAGCATCAGTTGAGGACAGCGCGCTCCTCCCGCAGTGCAGATAAAGTTCGCTTTTCACTCTCTCTCTCGCTATGGTTTCAAGCGGCGCCGGCAAATGACTCGTCGACCCGTCGGCACGGCAAAGACGGCTCGTGCCACCTCATGCTCCACACGCGCAGAGCTCCAGCGAGGTTGTCGCACGTGCAGAAAGACCACAGTGTACCGGGATGTCATGGCAACGAGATAATTTTTTTCGCTCTCACACAGTTTCGCCGTTTGGCCGCCGGCGACACTGTCAGCCGCGGGCACGGTGGCAGCGGAATAATGCTGCCTTTCGGATGCCTGTCGAACGAACGCTATCTGATTCCTCGCGCCGCGCGTTCAGCCCCGCCGTGTCCACACCTAAAGAGTGTATCAATTACACCGCGGGTAAGCATACACGCCACAGAATTACTTACTCCCGTTAGAATACAAAAATTAGACTGCTATTTGAGCCACTAGGTGGCATTGCATTTTCGAAAGAGTGCGCCGTCTAAGTGCGATGACGCTCCATGGAGAGAGAGGAAGGATGCTGCCAGGCCTCGATTATTTTAAGTGGTGTTGACCCGTCTTAGGTACGTGGTCGGTTTGACATCTCCTGATACTCCAAGCGAGGTACTGTAATAATCGAACAAGACAAGGGAGAGAGGTGCACGTACCCTGACCGCCACCAAACAACGCCTCCTGGTGACAAGGCCGTACTGCTGGTGTTTCACGTCGCCTACCGGACGCCATCATGATGGACAGATTATGCGCGAGTGCTGCTTCAGTTTGTGACTTCAATCGGTGCTTCACCGACTGAGCACGAGCCCAGCCGAACGTTGACGCAGCGTTCGCCTACGTCGGCCAAGCGCTGCGTCAGAAACACAAATAAATAGTTCGTGTTCTTGTTGTTCCCATGGGTTTAGTTATCAACTTAACCGCTATGGGGTGCGACGGCTGGAGCTCCTCTCCAATAGAAGGCATTGCACCACCTCGCTCTTCGGTTTATTTGGCCCACACGGGAAAGACGCCACCAGATGTGAAGCCAGGGGCGTCTTTCGGTTTGGAGGGACATGCCCCCAACCATGACCCAAACCAAAAGACGCAGTTAGGGAGGGCTGATTTGGCGCCAACAGCTGTTTTAACGCGGAAAAGCCGGCGTCGGCGTCGGTGGCCTTGTGACCGGAAAATTCAGGACTGGTCGATAGGGTTATGACGTCGCAGCAAGGAGCACGGAGTTGGCCGAGTATTGCCCAATGGCTGGCAATGGTCCTTTGGCCAGTGGCCAGAGAGGGGCCGATGACTGGCCTTTCCGTGGCCATTGGCCAGTGGCCACTGGCCATCAGGCATCGGCCGAGCATTGTTTGGCCACTGGCCACAAGAACACCCCCAGCCAATGGCCACTGCTTGGCCAAAATCCGTGCTGCTTGGGACATGACCTCGCGTGGGAATTTCAAACAACCCCCAACTCTCACGTGAAACGTGACGTCACGCGTGGGATTAAAGTGACTAAACATGACATATAATCCGAATGAAAGGTCGCCCCATGTCTTAACTGATTTCAATTTATAAAGTAATTCCACTGCCTTAAAGAAAAAAATTGAAGTATTTTAGGCGGAGGCGTTATCCGAACCCATGACCCTTCGATTGCGAGCCAGACACGCTACCCACTAAACCTTTATTTTTTTAAGTAGTTAATTTAATACCATTTTCTTTTACGGACGATGAGGTTAACGCAGTTCAAAGTTACGATTCTCAATTGTATATATCTTCGTGTTTACCCGAAGATGCAACAAAAGGGAACCCCAACATACGCACATACAAAAAAAAAAAAAAAATCACTCCTCGCGTAGCGTTAAAAAAAAAGTATCTTTACTAAGGAGGCCTTTTCAGGACGATATCGTCCCGTGGCATTTGAAATTTCGGCGGCCGGAGCCAACTGCGTCTCGCCGCGGCGGCGAGCTTCCGGCGTTGTTGGATTTCCCTTCCTCGCCGCTGCAGGCCCTCTTGTTCTAGCGGTCGCTTGCTTGCCGCAGCAAACACTACCATCTCCTCCTCGCCTTGTGCCGCGTCGTCTGGTACCGCATCTTTTGTCGGCGCTAGAGCTTGTGCCTTGTGTGCCTTGCCACTGGGCTTGGTAGTGGGCGTTGCCTGACCGTTTTGGTGGGCTGCACCCGAGGAAGCGTCCTGAGGGAGCCCAACCTCTGGAGACTGTTCCTCGGCTGCGGCTGCTGGCGTTCCGCTAGTCCCTCGTGCAACGAGTTGGGCAGTGGCGTACCAATTTGTTTTTGAGGCAGGGGGAAGGGGGCTAACCCCCCACCCCCCACCAGGGTTGAGGGGTGGTGACCTTGGTATCCCTTGGGCGCCGCCGGCCAGTGTTTGCCCTGCCCAGTGGCGGCTGTTTCAGGGGGGGGGGGGGTAGCGAATCACATGTCTTCCCCCTCCCACTCTGAGAACGGGGGGGGGGGGGGGGGCAAGGGCCCCCCTTGCCCCCCCCGGTTGGTACGCCCATGGAGTTGGGTGTACTCAGGAACATTCACGGACGAATCTTGCTCTGCTTCCCCCTCGTCCATCAGCTGATCGGTGTTTTCGTCGGGAAGTGAACCGGCGTTTGCGGCTGCGTAGGATTCGACGCAGTCCGTCCTGGCGTGGCCGTATAAGTGGCAGTCCTTGCAGCGGGGGACGCGGCACTATTTTTCTTGTGTCCTGTGTTCTTGCACTGGAGGCATAAAGGGGCGCGGTCGGGCACCAGGACGAGAACGGTGCCGCCAAGAAACCGGAACTGGTGAGGGACGCTCTCTTTGGTGACGCCGTTTCTTAGGGTGACCCGGACCAGCCTTGTAGTCAGTCTTGGGTAGTAACGCGTTACTAGTAACACGTTACTGTAATTTCGTTACTTTTTTGGTAACTTGTAACTGTAACGAGTTACTTTTTAAAAATGTAACTTGTAACTGTAGTTCTATTACTTTTTTCTGAGGTAACGGTGAAAGTAACGACGTTACTTTTGTCGTTACTTTTCAGTGTTTTATGAATAATATACACCAACTCATGTTTACAAACAAACCGGAGCGCCCGGAGCGCCCGGAGCGCCCGGAGCGCCCCTAGCGAACGCCACCGGCGCCGCGCATGCGCGATGGGGGTGTGGGCAAGAAGCTCGCCGTCGCCCATAAAGAAACCCTTGAAATGAGATGTTGTCGGCGTGGGTGTGAGTCCCCGCGCTCTTTTTGGCGTTGAAATTGTTGATTCTACGTCCTCCTAAGCCTAACGATGCCTGACTACTTGAGCGGCGTCAGCGAAATTACCGAGGCTCATTACACCGCAAAACTTCGCGTCAATCATCTGACTTGCGGCGATTCATTCCGCGTGGACGCCGCAGAATATACGCTAAAGCCTGATTCACATGATGATATTTCGCTCGCAATTTTCAGTAGCGACGTCGCTTGGACTGCAAAAGCGTGAACCGTAGCTGAAATGTCGACGTCGATACTGAAAATCGCAAGCAGAATCTAACCAAGTGAATCAGGCATAACAAGTCGGTGATGGCCACTGGTAACAATGATCAACATCTCCTTGTATCTACTGTTCACGTCCAGTCTGCTTACTAACCTTCAAACTTAAGTCTTTTGAGGCCTGCACTTACTGCTTATCGCAAGTATCAGGCCCACGTTTGGTCTACGGGCCGGTGTCCTCTAAAAGAGCAGACGACAAGCAGAAACTTTTGAAAGAGCAGACGATAGTTCGAACGATCAGGCGGCCGTTTGAACTTGAAGACACACTGAACGTAGTCCGCAGGTGGTCCGTACAACTTGACGATTTTCCGGCGCTCATTTTGGAACAAAGCAAATAAATGTGATGGCCAGAAGTATCCGTGAATTCAACCCAAAATGCTTCCCGCCCAAGCAATCGCGGTCCGACGGCATCTGGTTTTCCCTTTTCACAGCACATCCGCGTTCTCGGACGAACCGAGCGCATGCAAACTGACCTTCAAATCTTTCTCGACACTTTTGGTACAGCCCCAGTCGCGGAATTTTGACGAGAAGGCAGGTTTTTGTCTGGTTCCTTTCAAAACAACGCAGGAATACACGTCTCACATGGGCACTTCCGCCCACAGCCCCGGACCGGAAGTGCGTCCAACGCGCCACCACCGCGGCGTGACGTAACAGAGATGAGTTTTCAATTCAATTCATTTATTTACTCCCATTTGTACATATGGGTGACGGAGACAGGGAAAAAAGCTGCAAAATGTGCAGCTTGACAAAGCCCCTGCCCCCTATCGGCAGATCGGCAGACAGGAAACGTTAACAGAAACATTTTAAAGGCGAAAAAACAAAACAGGCAGTTCTATGCAGACTTGTACACGTTACTGAAAAATAGTAACGAATTACATTTACAATTACTCAAGGCCAAATTGTAATTTATTACAATTACAATTACCGTCCCATGAAAGTAACTGACCGTTACCCCAAAAAGTAATCCGTTACTTTCGTGGCGTTACTTTTAACATTATTGTCCTCAAGTAAAAAACAAAGGGAAGAGGGTCATTCAAGTTCTTATTGTTGCAACGTGTTCCATTTAATGACCTTGAGTATTTTGAGCAACAGCTGGCCTTCGAAAGTCTCGTCAGGCATTTTGCGTTATTTCTTACTCAATAGAGAGTTTTAGTAGACCGTTTTCGGTTTCCCGCTCCGCTCTATGGAAAGCGGAGTCGCCATCGCGCATGCGCGACCCGCTTTGGGATTTGAGCGTGGAGCGTCAGCTCCGCTATCGTCGCCATTTTGAGAAGTACGTTCCACTCTCAGTGAAGGTTCACTAGATGGTGCTTTTCTGGAAAGGTGGGTGCTCGCTATTTGAAATCATGCTTGGGAGCGCGCTTGACCCTTATGAACCTCGCTGCGCTAAGAAGCTGCGCAGACTTTGTTTGAAAAGGCGTCCCCCAGAAAACGTTTCACGGTAGTCAAGAACCTCTGGCTGCTTCGAGAAATCGCTGGCCGCAATCTTTTTACGGCCCCTGAACGGTGGGAACAGGTGCTGCCTTGTCTAAGCCAGCGGGCTCGATTTTTCTATGCGAGTTGACGACGATGATGTTGAGAGGATGACACACCGGGCGACGGCGGTGTCTCAATTTGAGCCCTGGGCCTCGGTTCCTCGGAGGCGGCAGCTTCTACTTCGGCTGGACTACCTCCTTGGAGCATGATTCTTTAACCCCAGTGGACCCCAGTGAGCAATAGCGCCATTATGTTCCTGGTGCTCCTTCATGCACTGATCGAACGGCGTGCAAGATCTTCATAGCTCGCTGCTCACCCGCCCAACCCGCCGCCACGAAGTCTGGACTCCTGTAAATCGGACTGCCACCCTCCCCAATACCAACAACCCATGTCGTCTTCATCTTGCACGATATACTCATCACATTACCATGTTCCCTAGACGCGGCACCGCGGGCCTCGGTGGTACGGGCTGCTGCTTTCCGCGGTGCCGCAGCTCTCCAGAGCCAGAAATTAAAGGTTAAAGACCAAAGACTAAAGCAGTCGGCAAACGGACAGATATTTTGTTTGGTTACTTCAGGCAGCAAGGTAGTGAAAATTAGCGAAAGCGAGTGCTCCAGTTATATCTCTACTTTTTTTTTTCCCAATGAAATGAGTCTTTTCTTCTTCGTATGCTTCGGTTTGTGATATGGTGCCTTGGTGTTTATGTACACTGCGCGACACTGTTAGCGGGAGTATTCAATATCCTGTTTTCCTTTTTCACCTTAAATTCGAGGGGCTGACATTTGCCTATTGGTGTGGAATAAAGCGCTCGTTTGGGGCACCAATCTGAGCGACAAATTTTCAGCTTTTTCAATAGCTGTCAAAAAAATAAACTGCAAATAAAAGCGATTTTTTTCGTGTTCGTATTAACAGTGGAGCGCAGTGTATGTATCTGCCTTGGGGGGTGACATGAAACCATTTTGCTTCACTATACACTTCTTTTTATTTCTTTTGTGTGTTTATGAAAGTGCGTTTTTCAGCTTAAGCTCCTGCCCAGTTTCTGCCTCACTTGTGCTACGGTCTTTTCTTGCAATAGAAGGCCACGCAACATAGTCTACTCTTACAATGCTGAATTCAACAGTAACACTGTAATTTGGTTAGATGCAATATTCACACGCACATCTGAGAAGCAAAATGGGAGTCGTTAGTAAACGTTTTTTATTAAAATATTTCTAGATGCCTTTCAGCCCAGTTGGACAGGTATTTCGCCCAGTACAAAAGCTTGAACATGATTTACTGTGATAATTTTATGCATTCTAATATTAAACAAACAAAAAAATGCCCATGGTCTTTGTAGGTTTTGTCCAGCCGTCAAATTATGCCGTCTGCGCACATCAGCTGCCTGGTGCTTCACGACGAGCACCCTCTTGTGGTCTTCTTCTAATTTTTTTGATGGACGGCATATGGGCATGCTGTGCGGTCAACAAAACCCTTGTCCTTGACGTTCCCTTGTCCTTGACGGCCTAATAAAAAAGACAAAGAAAAACACTCTTACAACACGGCAGTATTTAAACACTACCAAAACATGTGATATGGGACTTGTTACTCCTCTAAGATAAAGCGTATTTCCATTGTAGGGTTGTAAAAAACTGGGTATCGTAAATTAATATATATATATATAGTTGTTTCTTAATTCTGCTAAGGTTTGTGGCCGTCAAACTGTGCATGCGAGGCCCGCTACGCCGGAATTCAAAACGAAACTTCTGAAAACTGTTCTAATCTACCACTATTGCTTAGAAGTCCAGGGTTGTGTTTGCTAAATTTTGCATTGTTTATGCCTGTCTGGTTTTTGACCAGACAAAAAATTGACGTGGAATATTCTTTCGACCGTTATTGGTAACTCTTTTCAAAACACCACCGGGTAACATATTCGGCCGCCATATTTTGGGCATCGCTTTTAGTGCGAGACTTGTGACTAGAACCCATTTCATATTCAGTATTGACGCAGCATTCGTGTCTAATACATTTAGACTCGCATCCGCGACAAACAATGACGTAGCTCTCTTGCCCCCTAGACACTTGGCCAAAATAAGGCGGCCTCGAAGACTAGCGGCACCATGGGTTGCACTTTTAAAAAGGCTGGATTCAAGTTTCTATTACCTTCTAAATCTACCAAGGAAATCCAACGCAAACATTTCTTGAGGAAAGTTAAACAATTCAAAAGTTGCGAGCGAGTGTGAATAAATAAAGCTGAGAGGAATGGTTTCTTTGGTGCAGCTTGCGAGTGCTATGCTCGTGGTCAGCTTTCAGTGGCATTTTCGACAGGAGGGCGCATGCACAGATATAATCGTCGCTCAAGCACGCGCACCCGTACATCTGACTGCATAGCCATATAGGCCGTCCACAAAACGCGACGACTTTACCGACGCCGTGCTGGTTGCAAAGTGATACTCGTTCACTTCGTTTGATTATGCTATTTTGTGTTACAAAGAACTCAAATCGAATGGTTTACTTTTTACGCGCGGGGCGTACGCTTTACTTCTTGATTCGACCTCTTTCAAGCTGAGGTCACGGTCAAAAACATCGACGCGTATTGAGTAAGTGCAGCCATCTTGAGATCTAAGCGATCACGCTAAGGACGCTGAGGGCAGTCCGCTTTACAACTTGTGAAGCGGAGCGCACGCTCACTCCGCTAACTTTACGCTCCAACTCAGAGCGGGCCACGCATGCGCGGTGGGGACGATGCTTCTCGCAGAGCGTAAAGTAGAGCAAAGACGGCTCATAAAAGTGGCCTACTAATACTCATAGATCACGAACGCGCTCGTCGTGACTTCTCCTGACACTGCCCATGTACACCTTTGGCGTATAGAAAAAAGTAACTTTTCACCAGACAGAGCAGCTGTGCTAGAAACAATGGAAACGCGAAATTTACACAAACCATGCAGGGTCTCACCTGTGAGCACAGCTCTAGTTTCGCCAGGGTCAACCACCTACGTTTGTTCATGTCAGCGAGCAGGTGGCCGAACCTCTCGTTGATGTGACCCACGATGAGGTTCACAGAACTGAAGAACACCGACAAGTTCCGTCCAAACGCTCATCCAAGTACGAACAGACGGTTGGGATAGGCCAGTCGAGGAAGAACCATGCAAAGCGTCTCGCCAGATTGGCAACACCCTGCGCCGATCTGTCGGGTGCTGGTATTTGGAGGCCCGCATGCAGAACAGCCAGGTCCTTCTTTAAGCAGGATAGCTTCCTAAAGGGTTTCTTTTCTACGTTGGAAATATCCAGCAAACCGCGTTCGGAAAGGAAGCTTCGGCGCTTGATGGCACGAGGGATACGAATCATAGATTCGATGTCTCGCCATCTTAATCTCGTTAGTAGAAGTCTCCTTCCTTGAGAACAGCGGGGACTCATCGTGCAGTTGCCTTGCTAGCCTTGAGCAACACTGTACTCGTACTACGCAAAAGGATGTACCCTCAATGCGCAAACTTCGTCCTTTTCTCTTATTTTTCTACTTCGAATAAGTAAATCTGTTTCAGTTTTAAAGGGAAGCTGAAACACTTCTTGAAAAAAACGAGTTAGGGGTGAATTCTGGCGTATTTCTATCCCGTGAATCTGAATATCACTTTTATTTTCCCCGAAGATGCAACTAAAAGCGAGAAAAAGCGAAAAAACATTCGACCAGTCGTGACGTCATACTAGGATCTTCGGGCCTCCAAGCGCGTGTCGCTCGTGTGTTCAGCGCGTGCAACGGCAAGCTTGCCAGGTATATTTTCCCGCACTGACACCAGTCGTGACGTCTCTTTCTGACCTTTCTGAAAATAGCAAGAGTGTGCGTGCATAGCTTTGACAGGCGCTGAAGATGCGCGAGAGCAGGTATTCCGAACGCTCCTAGTGTGACGTCACGCCCCGGGAAGGAGGGGCTTCGGCGGTACTTTAAAAATTAATTTCTGAAGCCTCCGTGCACCAAATTGAAAAATAATCTTGATATTCCTGATCCTGGAGGTAGAATGAAGGCCATTGAAATGTTTTTTCTCAAATAGAGAACCGCTTCAGTTTCCCTTTAAGTAGCAGAAGCTACAAGAGCGAGTGCCGGCCTTTCAGCGTCCTTGATAAGCACGCGCGCTCGTGCAGTCCAAGCACTGTTTAGAGCAACATGCTCATGCTTATACCTTCGGCTTCACTCGCACACAAGGTGGAACGGTTATATTTATATTTTATAGCTTGATATTTCTTCAGGTGTGTGCCTACTCTTTTGTGCTCAATATTGTCGCCTTCGTTTTTACTACCTCTACAATCACGCTCCCTTTTACTCTTTTGGTGT
This sequence comes from Ixodes scapularis, assembly GCF_016920785.2. Taxonomy (NCBI): domain Eukaryota; kingdom Metazoa; phylum Arthropoda; class Arachnida; order Ixodida; family Ixodidae; genus Ixodes; species Ixodes scapularis. The sequence continues at coordinate 208,842 of NW_024610114.1, read as the reverse complement.
TAACGCTTAGGTTTATTTGTCTTACTAGTACTATAAACGTCCACTTGTGGGGCTACGCAAGCAAATTTTTTGAACCCGCTCAAAACGCTCTTACGCTGAAGAAAAACGCTCTACTAAAACGCGTTTTTGGACCTCCGCTTTCCATTCCGGCGAAGCGGGCCGCGCATGCGCAGTTTGGCACCCTCAGAGCGGAGCGGAAGATGAAAACGGTATACTAAAACTCTCTAATATGTCGACTGCTACGCTGAACACCATTTGAGGTGAGGCACTGGATGGGAGTGCCATATTGTTCCTCACGAATGCTTCATGCTCTGCATTGAGCTTTTTCAGCGAAGCAAGAGAAGTACTATTTACCTCGAATGTAGAGCAAAGCTTCGTCGTTGCAGCCGTTGCCTACTATTCGAGAGATTTAGTAGATCCTTCCGATACCTCCGATACCCGCGATAACGATATGATGCATACGCAAAGACGTCGGCGAAGTATCGGATATCGTTATCGGGGTCATCGGACCGATCTAAATTCTCCATTGTCTAATACCCTTGTTACACGGGCACACTTAACTGCAGTTACGCTAAGCCACAGTCAGCGCACAATATTTGCGGACAACATTCTGCAGCTATGCAGTCAAAGCTATGGGCGAACGTGCGCTTGAGCATCTTGAGCACCCATCAAAGCAGAGCGCGCGCGCTCTTCACTTCTTCTGAAATAGCTGTCCGAGAGTATAGTGTGGTATCTGTGGTGCCGCGCAACAGCAGTTAAGCTGAGTTAACCGCGGTTAAGTGTGCCCGTGTAACAGGGGTCTAAATCGCGAAGCTGTAGAAGTCATCAATAGCAAAACATAGTTGTAACAGTAAGGTGATAATTAAATAATAAATAAGGTTTGGCTCGATACTCTTCTCCTTTGGTTCTGAACAGTTCGAGCCTCACTTGAGACGTTGGTGAATAAAAGAAAGTTTCCAGTATATAAATATAAGTATTGAAAAAAAAAAGGACACTCATAACAACAATTAATTAGAACGTCGGTTAAAACAAGGAAATGTAAACGCACGTTTGCCGTGTGTACTTTCTTGGTGCCGTTCAAAAACGCACGGAGTACGAACCGACTGCAGTTTACTTCGGTGTTCTCCAGATAGACGTCCGCTGATGCCAAGGGCAGCAAAGGGTAGAAGTAAGCCGCGCTATGGCCCCACTCACGAATTTCATTCTCTCCTCAAGCCCAGAATATCAAGTCTACGTCAGCCACCATTATGTTTTATTTGTAAAAAAATATCTGCTTGAGATAAGATGGGCCCTGCCAACACCACCTAGACAGAAGGCCTCCGCATGATTTCCTCTTCTATGAAACGTCATCACAGTCGGATCGCGCTCGGTCGGCTATTGGACCCGAGCCCGACCTTCGACGCGCTGATTGGCCACGAGCCGCAGCCGAACACTGACGCAGCACTCGTGCCCAATCTCTCGCCTCGATCGATCTGACTATGATGACGCGTGTGGAGGCCTTCTGTCTAGGTGGTGTTGGCCCTGCTGGGGCAAAACAGGAAGAAGAAGGGATGACTATTACCATTTTCTAAGTGGTCGCAAAAAGCTGACTCACGAAAAGGGTAGGGTAGACGGAGCGTTGTCTCGTGTTGTGACATTATGAAAATGGTCGTAGAAGGACATTGTTAATTCTTTTCAGTGCATTTACCGCCTCGAGCTTCTCGAAGAGGCGCACAATCACTTGGTGCACTCCTCTTCCCGTCTTCGATCCCAAAGAAAAAACAGAGGGACTAAAAAAAAGCGGAAATAACTCGCCCCCTCCACCCTCCCTCCCCACCCCCCCCCCTCCCCCTTTTTTTTGTTTTTTTTTTTGTTGAAATGTTTATTTGGATTTTTTGACATTGTTGTTAGGGTCTAAAAAAACAGATTCAGGGGCTTGGTGTTGCAAAAAAAAAAAAAAAAAGGCTTTGCGGAACTGAAGTGCCATGCCTCCTTTCGCGCTGGTCAATTCGCGTGATAGTGTCACTGCGCTCGACTTTACAAAAATGAAAAAAAAAAAAAAAAAAAAACTTTATTTAGAAGGGGAGGGGGGGGGGTTGGTTCTGACAAAAAAAAAATGTAACGGATTACAAGGAATCCGTTACGTCAAAAATGTAAGGGAATTACTTTAAAATTACTCTAGAAAATATGTAATTATTCCGTTACTAAATTACTGATAAATGTAAGGAATTACAAGTAATTTCGTTACTTGTAACGGATTACGTACAAGTCTGGTTCTATGCAGGAGAAAAAAGCTTAAAAGTTAGAAGTGAATATTGTGCGTATTGTTTTTTTTTATTTAGTGCATCAAGACAGACATGGTGGTCTCTTAAAAAGTTCAGTAATGTTGGCAATGTATGCTGTAACATTTGAAGCCCATAATTTGTTCTAGGACGAGGTACTCTCAGGGACCCGGCGCTACGTACTCCGTATACCGTATTTTTAACACTTAGTCTAGAAAACCGCAGTAATGGGTGGTTAAAATACTTAAGGGATGCCGCGTATACTGTCGCAAGCTTATATCACTGAACGAGTGCAATTTAGCCATTCCTTGCACTTTCTATATCGTCTATTCCGACATTTCGAGTATCAAGTTGGCCTTACACAAAGTTGTGAATACGTTCTTTCTCGCGAGTCACGACCCGAATATAGCCAGGTGTAGATTTTATGAAAACAATATCTAGTTACCTTTAAGCACGCGCTTGTACTTTGTGACTGAACACTTACATCTTAGTGTCTTGAAGCCCTATCTATGTTGTGGTTTTTCTTTTTTCTGTGCAAACGCTTTTTAATCGGGTGTATCAACCGTGAAACAACAATACACGTGGAGGGCACTGCGCATGTCTCGTATTTTGATTAGCGCCTGTACTCCGCACTGCGCATGTTTCGTATTTCGATTTGCGCCACTACTCTTGGCGTGGAAACTTTCAAACACTAACTTCGAGAAGCAACTGCTGCTAAGTTACAGTATGAAGTAAAAAGCGTACTTTTTAATGTTATGCAATAAAACGTTGTGAGGGGCGTTTTCAAGTTTTTCTCATTTTTTCGTGTTATACAAAAGTAACTGAAAAGTAACGTCGTTACTTTTTAAAAGTAACTGTAACTGTAACGAGTTACTCTTGTGTTGCAGTAACTGTAACGGTAACTTCGCTACTTTTTTTCTGAAAGTAACTGTAACTGTAACGAATTACTTTTTAAAAGTAACTTACCCAAGACTGCTTGTAGTTGACTGCACTCTTTGGAAACCCTGGGCCTGCCACGTTTCGCACGTGACTTCATGCACGTTCACGTAGGCCTCGAGTGCTCTGCGGAACGCGTCGCCTGATACCTGAAACAGGACCTAAAGTTTCAGGCGAATTTCTGCGTTTCTCGAGTTTATGAAGAGGCATCGATTGCTTTTGATGGTGAGCTCTTGGGCCGCGAGCAGCCGGTCCCTCGGTGTTGTTGAGTGGAAGATGGCCAGCCACAGGTGATCGATTCAGTATGCGCCAAAAGACGCCACGTCACCCAGGCCTTTCAGTCGTTGAAATTCTTCACGAACGTCGTCGATTCGATGCGACCGGCCGGTAACGTCGCAGTGCAAAAACAGGAAATTAAGGGTGACAAATTCAGAGGGCAGGGGGGCGGGATTATGCAACAGTCGTCGCCTGCACAAAAACCGTGGCCAGCGAAGGACATTGCAAGCGCTCCTGACGGGCGTCCCACTCCACGTTCGATTTGGTCGACGTTCGAAAATGAAATGCCACCGACTAGACCATTCCTACCTCAATGACAGAAGACAACTCTGGTCCTTCCCCCCGCCCCCTAGACGTCATCAAACGCGGCCTTCGCGTGACGTCATCAGTAGCATCGCCGACCGCGCGTCGAGCTGCGTCTCAAAACGAGCGTGTCGCTAGCATGCGGCGACGCAAAAGCGGACGACTAACGGTGACGTCACACGAAGGCTTCGTTTTCTAGGTGCACCAACTCGCTGTTCAGTTCATTAGGTCCACTCATAAAAGTCTCGTTTGTCCACGGCGTGCACTCTGATTGCTGCGGGTCTCAGAAGCCGACGTTATTGTGGTTGAGCTCGCTCTCAGAGCCCCTCCTTGCCGGCTGGACACCGCAAAAGAGCGCCTTGTACGCCCTTCGGTAGTCCCTACTCATGGCCACGTACACGAGCGGATTGAGACAGGGCGCGGCGTAGAAGGCGCCGTGGATGACTAGCCGCAGCCAGGGCCGGCCGGAGCCCAAGCCGAGGCCGACAGTGAGCAGCAGGGGCAGGTAGCAGACGCCGAAGGAGACCAAGATGGCCGCCAGCATGAGGAGCAGCTGCCGTTCCCGGCACGCCGCCGACGTCAGCGAGTTGGAGCGAACGCCCAGCGAGGACACGTCCAGCATCGAGCTCGGAGGTGCCGCGTTCCAAGGCTGCATCATGACGCTCCTGCAGTGGGGAATAGACAGCAAAATATTCATTACTCAAATGGCTGTCCACCTGGGGGACTCAACCAGCGTCAAAAGCGCAAGTCACAAGGCCTTTCATGTAAGTGGTTGGTCCAGCGATGGTAGAACACGCACATCACGAAAACCATGATGGTGTGCTTGTGACACCGTTTGATTGATCCTATTAGCTCATACCGTCAGGTGCGTCTGGACTTATCAAGACAGAAGATATAAATAGAAGGCCGTATAGTGCTCAATTTTCTACCTCACCCTGAAGGCATGTTCACACACTTGCGAATGTATTAGACCGTGTGCCTTAAAACATATTAAACTCTTTTACGACGAGAGAACATACTGACGCGATTTTGCCATCTGTGCCGTGGCTTTGGAACTGAATTACTACTAGAACGAAGGATTCGCAGTATGTGCGAAACCAACTTTGCGTACTCCCATAGCCTCCTATGATACTGGCAAAATCTGGCAGATCGCCAAGAGAAGCGGCCGCCGAAATGGAAAAGGTGGAGCGGCAGACAACGAATGAAAGGAGAGCCACGTGACTGGCGTCCACGCTGCGGCGAGACGCCGAAACACACTTCTCCCGAGCTAACAAGTGTGTTTCGGGTCCTCGCCGCCGCAAAAACTGTCCGCTGACGTCCAGGTTCCCCGAAAAATGGCTCTTTGATGCTCTGTGCTTCCAGATTCTCGCGCTTCAAATCTGCAACCGGGCACTCTATTGCTCCGTCATCGAACTGCCAGGCTTTGTGAGTATAGAGGAGGATATAATGCGTATACCTATGAGAAATGGTCGTTTATAACATTGATAAGAGTTTTATTGAGCCGAAAATAGAAATAATGATGCACGAAAAAAAAAAGAGGAAATGATAATGATGAAATACGCTTATTGCTTTCAGAATTAAAGCTCAGCGATCGCTAAGAAAAACCTAAGAAAAAAAAAGTTTTGCGGAGGCCCGTTTTTTTCCAGGTAGGAAATGACGGACCTCAGCGGCCGAAGTCTTCTTTTGGAATCCCCTGCTGGTTTTATCCATTCATTAGGTATTTTGGGCTTGTCTTCGGGATCTATTGTTGCATGTGCATCTCCCCTTTCTCCACAGGAGGTGATCGATATTTGGTGGGGTCTTTTCTTTACAAAAGTTACTCTCTGGTGGTTTCGGTATGAATTCCGGGTCTTGTCTCCACTTTGTTTGTCTCCCATTTCTTTGGGAGGTTCGGGGTTATAGCACTTCCTGTCCTTACCCTTCTCAAGAGAACTGTTTGGTGTCTATCAGGAACATGCAGGCGCCACCTATCGGGTGGTCGTGGTACACTCGGCAGTCCCGAATATATTTCCTTTTTGACCCTATTCCTTCTGGACTCAAAAAGGAAATACACGGGGCTGCCGAGTGTACCACGACCACCGGATCGATGGCGCCAGCATGTTTTTTTGTCGTATGCGATTTTAAGAGGTTTTTTGGAGCACGGTTTTAGGCAGTCGCAAGTGTGTTAACCTTAAAAAAAAGTCACAAATGTCACAAAGGAACAGAACGTTATAGAAGAAGGAAGTAAAGCAATGTAGTGTTCTGTCGCCCTATGGCATTTCCTATTTGAGCACCCTTCAAGTCAAATACGTTTTCAGTTGTGTTTGAGCAGCGGCGTAGACTTTCCATTTTCCCAGGGGGGGGGGGGGGGGGCAGGCTGAAAAGTTCTCTGGGGGGGGAGGGGGGGAGGTGCTTTACCGCTTCCGCGGAAAAGCACCCCCCCTAGAAGCACCCCCCCTCCCCGGAAGCACGCTGGCATGGGCGTACCAACCCGGGGGGGGGGGGGGAGGAGGGGGGGCAAGGGGGGCACTTCCCCCCCAGTTCTCAGAGTGGGGGGCAAGGCATGTGTTTTGCCCCCCCTCCCCCTCCCTCCTGAAACAGCCGCCACTGAGCAGGGCAAACACTGGCTGGTGGCGCCCAAAAGATACAAAGGGCGCCGCCCCCGGCCTTGGGGTGGGGGAGGGGGGCGGGTTTGTCCCCCCCACGTTCAAAAATAAGTTGGTACGCTACTGCACGCTGGGATTCCGTTTCCATGTATTTTGTCAATAAAGGCAACGTGGGCATTATTTTGTTTACATGTCACTACTAGAAACTCGTTACATGGCACGTAAACATCGTCTCGGTAAGGATCATGGCCCGGGCCCGCAAAAGACTCTGCCCCGCCCCTCCCCCCCCCCCCCCCCCCGAATCTCACCAGGGGGGGTACGAGCCCCGATGCCCCCCCCCCCCCCCCCCTTAGTCTACGCCTATGTGTTTCAGGGTATGTTTTCGTGTCGTTTTGACTTCCTGCAGTCTCGGGCGTGAGTTACGTCTAGTAGTCTTGAGTTACGTCTAGTATTCACCAGCTCGTATGCGCACTGACTTTCTCTTGATGTGTACTGAACTCTCAGTGCAATGGGACAATACCAGTTTGTTTGAAAACTTTACGTGTTTAAGTTTTGCCAGTAAATTTTTGGGTGCTTGGAAAACTATTCAGGATCAATTAAAGGCCCGCAAATGCACTGCAGCACAAAAATACGTCCCCAATAACCGAGGTCAGCACATGAATTCGGCACTGTTCGGACGGGTACGTACTGTGGGGCATCAAAATTTGCAACTTAGTACTCAAACTGAGCCCTTTTTACCACTTAGTAGTTTTGATGAGAGCCCTTCAATAGTGAAAGCAAAAAACGCAAAAAAAAAACGAAAAAAAAAAAAAAAAAAAAACGACGATGGCTTGTTTGTGTTAACAGTGTCGCGGAGTGTACAAGCCTATTCCTGTCAAAGATTGCTGCCTTTGTGTTAGCAGTAAGCAAAGGAAGTGCGCGATAAGCACATCTTGCTTGGAAGACGGAACAGAATTGCAAGAAATTGTTAAGCACATTTATCTGCGCCGAAGGACATAAAATGGAGGCCGACTGACACGTTGGATAGAACGCGTTGAATGATAATAATCGAGATGCCCTATTATGCTCTACTGCAGGTTAAGAAAAGAAAGACAAGATCCTCTCGCAGAACCCCCCCCCCCCCCCCCTTTTTCCGCTTTAGTATTGCGACAGCGGGAGAGGAGGTGAGTAGACTCGCCTTCTCTTCAGCCATCGCTCTGCTATAGCCTCCTATACAGCTTTTCTACGTGGGCGTGGCCGTATTTAATTCCGGAACTTCCGGTATGTGTGAAAGCATCGCTTTATTCTCGCCTCGACAGTAGAACGCGTGAACATTTTAATTGCAACCCTCAGTCGTTCTTGTTATGACCCCTCTATACTTTTTTACTTGTTCGGGGTTGTAATCTCTTGCTTTTTTTCGGAAAGCATACCGGAGAGGGGGACAACGTGGCTGGGTGCGAGGCTAAACGAAACAGGTGTATACACTGATAAAGCCTGGCACATCACCACGAGAAGTGGCCGCAGAAAATGGAAAAGGTGGAGCAGCAGACAACGGAGGAGGGGAGAGCCTAGAGTTCCTCGATATGCTCCCCCGAAGCATATCGAGGAACTCTAGGCTCTCCCCCCCTTCGTATCTCCTCTCCTGAATTCATAGCCATAGCCTCCTATATACTGAAAAAGCCTGGCTGATCGCCACGAGAAGCGGCCGCCGAAATGGAAAAGGTGGAGCGGCAGAGAACGGATGAGAGGAGAGCCACGTGACTGGCGCCCGCTGCGGCGAGACACCGAAACACACTTCTCCCGAGCCAACAAGTGTGCTTCGGGTCCTCGCCGCTACAAAATCTGTGCGCTGACGTCCAGGTTCCCCGAAAAATGGCTCTTTGATGCTCTGTGCTTCCAGATCTTCGCGCTCGAGATCCGCAACCGGGCACTCTATGGCTCCGTCGTCCAACTACCAGGCTTTGTGAGTATAGAGGGGGCTATGGCTCTGCTAAAGTGGAAAGGTTGTGGGAGGAGCTCGATCGGATTTTTTTTAAAACCTGAAGCACAGTATAGTCGTTCTGTTAAGGTTGCTGCTACGGTTAACTATCAGTGACCAATTCCCTTAGAATGATTAAAACCCCATATGTATTAAAATAAATATTGGTGCTGTGCACTCTAAATATCGTCACGTACGAAGAATGACCATGCATAACTGGGAAAACTAAGTGTTTCATGAGGCGAATGTGTGCCAAAACAAAAATATAATACCTTCCGTCGCGGGCGGCGTGTCGGCGTAGCAGCATGATCGATCGCTGGCGACGGACTGACCCAACGCAGCGCGCTATAGCTGATTTTACATTGGCTGTGTGTTGGGGAACGCTTTTATTCCGAACACTCAATAAACAAAGAGAATGGGCTGGAACCTTCCAGTGGCGAAACGGAAAGAAAAACCAATATGGTGGGATACGGTCTTGAGTGTTCTGCACAGGAGCCGCATGCACTGCCAAACCAACCACAAACTTTTTTTTTTATTTAGTTACGCACGCGGCAATATTACTTTGTCAGAGGGGGAGGAACAACAAAGCTTCAAAATAGACGCATATAAAACTATCGCCTATCTTAATTAACCAGAACGCGCAGAGATTACGATTCTTTGTTTAGTCTTCTGTGGTACGCAGCAGATATACCGGGATCAATTAGAATTGCCTACTAAATGTCTGGCCAGCAGGCTGGTAATAGTTTTCCTGGCGACATGTATATGGGCACGCTCCGTCCGCTAGGAGCCACTACCGATCGCCCAGCGAACAGCGCCGCGCGCGGCCACTTTTGAGTCATCGTAAAGAGAGCGGTAGAGAGCTCCGCCACTGCTCCCGCGCTTCCACCAATGTGGTAGGCCAAGCAGGTATATGGACTTTGCAACACCCACCTGTATACCACTGAAGTCAAGCTGCGACTGCCGAGGTCGCTACCTGGTGAGTATGCGCGACGCCGCCGCGAGAGGCGCGCGTATCGGCACTGTGTTACATCTGCAGGGTGCCCATCGTAGTTAGCGGTAAGCTAGTGTCTGAATATCGTTACAAAGTCAAGCTTCATTAAGGTAAACAACAGAAAGTGTAGCTCTAATCTTGTTGGGCGAAACTCGTTATCCATTCTACCCAAACCTTTCACATTTCGAAAAAAAGAAAGGGGCCTTGCAACCATTTTTGCATGCATGAATACCCGTACTGTCGAGCGGTCCTGAAAACAGATGGAAGGTCCTTCCGTTCAAGCATCAAACGTCATGCCACCCAGTTTCTTGAGTGCGCCATGGGGGTCACCTATGAAATCCCCCTGTTATGCGGTAGGGTTTACATGGACCAGACGGGGAGGTGCATCAATGATAGAATTAGAGAGCACTCAGCCAACACCACCTAGACAGAAGGCCTCCACACGCGTCATCATAGTCAGATCGATCGAGGCGAGAGATTGGGCACGAGTGCTGCGTCAGTGTTCGGCTGCGGCTCGTGGCCAATCAGCGCGTCGAAGGTCGGGCTCGGGTCCAATAGCCGACCGAGCGCGATCCGACTGTGATGACGTTTCATAGAGGAAGAGGAAACCATGCGGAGGCCCTCTGTCTAGGTGGTGTTGACTCAGCCGCCACCAGGCAATCTCCGTCTGGCCATTCGGATGTACACTGCGATTGATGTGAATGCCAACCGGAGTTCCAAAGAAAAAGCTTGCGGGAAGATTCAAAACGCAACTATACACCAACTCATGTTTACAAACAAACCGGAGCGCCCCTAGCGGACGCCACCGGCGCCGCGCATGCGCGGTGGACGGTGGGCAAGAAGCCTGCCGTCGCCCATAAAAAAACATTGAATTGCGTTGTTGTCAGCGTCGGTGGGAGTCCCCGTGCTCTTTTTCGCGTTGGGATTGTTGATGCTACGTCCTCCTAACAATGTCTGTCTACTTGAGCGGCTTCAGCAAAACTAACGAGGCAAAACTTTGCATGAATAATCTGACGTCCGGCGATTCATTTCACGTGGACGCCGCAGAATGGGCGCTAAAGCCTGACTCCCACGATGAGACTCTGCTCGCTGTTTTCAGACGCGACGTTGCTCGGACTGCAAAAGCATGGACCGTAGCTGAGATGGTGGACGTCGATACTGAAAAGCGCAAGTAGAATCGGGCATTACAAGTCGGTGATGGCCACCGGCAACAATAATGATAAGCATCTTCTTGTATCTGTTCACACTTAGCCTACTTACCCCAGCCAACCTTGAAAAGTGTTTTGAGGCCTGCACTTAGTTCTTATTGCAATTACCGGGTCAACGTTTGGTTTACGGGCCGCTGTCGTTTGAACGAGCTGACGACCAAAAGCAGCCAAGTTTGAAAGAGCAGACAACAGTTCGAACGCATGCGTAATGGGGTACGGGCAAGAAGCACCGCGTCCCGCGTCAACAAACCACTCGAATGTCACGTTGTCGGCGTCTGTGTGAGTCTGCATACACTTTTTCGCGTTGGAATTGTCGATTCTACGTCCTCATCGCAATGTCTTACCACTTTAATCGCCTAAGCGAAATTATCAAGGCTCGTTACGCCGCTAAACTTTCCGTAAATAATTTGATGTGCGGCGATTCATTCGCATGAACGCCGCAGAATGGACGCCAAAACCATGATGAGATTCTTCCAGCTCTTTTCGGTAGCGACGTCGCTCGTGTTGCAAAAGTGTAGAAGGTAGCGGCGATGATCGACGTCGATACTGAAAATCGGAAGCGGACGAGCAGACGACAAAAAGCAAACAAGTTCGAAAGAGCAGACGAAAGTTCGAACGATCAGGCGGCCGTGTGAATTTGAAGACGCACTGAACCCGCGGGTGGTCCGGACAACTTGGCGGTTTCCTTTCGTTCATGTTGGAACACAACAACTACATCTGTCCAGCACAAAGTGTTGCCTGCACAAGCAATCGTAGTTCGACAGCGTCTAGTTTGCCCTTGTCACGGCTACTATCCACATTCTCGGACGAATGGAGGGGCAGAAACACATGAAAAGCGATCTTCAAACCTTTCCAGACTCTCTTTGCAGCATTTTGACGAAAAGGCAGGTTTTTTGTCTGGTTTCTCTCAAAAGAACGCAGGGGCATGTCTCGCACCGCGACTTCTGCCCACCAACACAGACCGGAAGTGCGCCCGACGCGCCACCACCGCGGCGTGACGTAGGAGAGTTGAGTACGTGTATACTTCGTTTCACCTTATGTGCGAGCGCGGACGATGTTTTGAGCCGAAGGGCCAATCAAACAGCTCAAAAAGCGCAGCGTCATGGCGTGCTCTCTGTGCTTGATAGGACTAGCCGGCGGAGGAGCACGCACGGAGAGACGGCAAATACCGGCTGGTCCAATCAACTGCAGAGAGCACGCCATGACGTTGCGCCTCTTTCGCTGTTTGATTGGCCCTTCGGCTCATAACATTGGCCGCGCTCGGACCGAAGCTGAAACGAAGCATAGAGCGTGAATTACATGAGGCCTTCATGATAAAGGCCCGTGGTTCGAATGTTTGTATCAGCACTCCCTCCATCGCCCTCTCTGATAAGGAGCACGCCTTTATCAGTCAGCTTCAGACACCCACCAATCACATCTGGCTTTTTTTTTTAAATCTTAATGTATCCGGTTTTACGTATGTTTTATGTTTTACGAAATGCATCCTGTTCTAAATGCGATTTTATTCTTTTTATGAGTGTGTCCATTAAAATTCAGAGCAAGTTGCGCTCTATGCTGTGTGGCTCTCTTCTCTGTCTTCGGTTGTTTGTTTTTTTAGCGTATTTTTCATTATGTATTAGAACCAACTAGCCCAACTCGCAGCCCTCATTCCGGTCAAACCAATTTTATTCAACCCTAAAATACAGGAAGCGAGAGGAAGAAGCATGGTAGGGGAAATCTGTTTTTGTATTTTGTTCCTACCTCACTTGTGATTCCGATCATTTTATTAGTTACATTGTTTCGCTTATTCGCATAAAGTTATTAGCAATTCCTGAAAATGCCAATAGGCATGACATCAATTCCGAAATCACGCCTATATTGAAGGCAAAATTATTATAATAGCCGGTTTGCCTCAAAATTTGTTCCACATATTGTATTCATAGGCACATCTCAGCTTGCATCCCAAATCGCAAGTTATAATTTATTTTCGCGAATTTATTGAATTCATATAGGCTCAAATGACAACACTGAAGACGTGGCGGCAAATGAATATGGGGGCTGTAGAGCTTCCTTTCTCGACGGGTGACAAGAGGTATGATGGTGTGAAATACATGCTGGCGAGCTCACGCCATATCATGTTTTAGATATTGTGTTTTAGACCGCCTAATCTAGTTGCAAGTTATAGTACATGTGACGTCACCCGAATGGAGAGCGCGAAAAGGTTTGAGTGTTTGTTTTTGGCGGAGCCTTCATTTGTCACTTTTTGAATAGCTATTTTGAATTCAAGAATAATAAATAGCATGCTGTGAGAAACAAAGCCTGGGTCTTCCGAATATCCGTTAAATTTCGGAAAATACAAAAAAAGAAGTTTAATAACGGGTGTTTAGTTGGCCAGCATGCAGCTACCAGTTCCGACAAATCGTATACCTATGCTCACCACCGTCACAATTTAAATTAATGTTTTGTGAATGTTTTTTTTTATATATATATCAGCAGAACATTTCAATATACGGCACAATAAAACTGCCGCGAGAAGAGAAGAGTTATCGCATATCTGAAGCCTTCACTGGTATGTATTTGAAGCAGAGAATAATAATAATAATGTTTATTGGGCTCAGGAGAGTCGTGCACAGGGTTTGCATCTTGTCATTCGAGTTGCCCGCTATAGGATGAACAGACATGATATACCAGTCTTGAAAATCCTATTTTGCATACATCCGATTTCAAGGATACTTTGTTAGATAATGTTTCTTTTTCTTAGTTATTTATTTTTCAAAAGAAGCGTGGTAAAATAGCGTATGGTGTCAAGTTCGTTGATAATGCAGGGGTAGACTGATTTTATGAGACGTATTAGACCTGGTTAAAAGAAAAATATCGTACGAAAAGTGACATCACTTCAGGATGACAAACAAATGAAGGAGTGTTTCAAAAACCTTTATGGCAAGAATAGAAATTCAAAGCAGTTTTTGTCTCAAGCGTTTTTTTTCTCTCATTTTTGCAAGAAAGAAAATAAAGATTGTCAGCCTTTTCAATGTATTTTTGTTTTTGTTTTATTGCCGTTCCCAGGGGAAAAAAGTACCACCTCGCTTTTGCATCTGTGATGCGAGTTCTCAAAAACGTGTGTGTTCGAGGAAAGAAAGGCATAGGGTGTTGTACGGAATTTGCCAGATTCGTTTTTATATATCTTACTCAACTAGGACTTGTGAAATTCTGCGTATATATTAACGTTAGGGGTGTGCGAACATTAATATTTTCGAATACGAATCGAATACGACTTCGATATTTGAATACCTTCGAATATCGAATAGTCGAAGGCAGTTGCATTTATTTACAGCATTTGTATTTTCACATGTCGGAACTGCAGTTATATTTTTTTTATTTTTTATTTATTGATTTCTGAACTGCAGAACTGCAGTTGATTTTTCTGCATGACAGCTTATTATCTGCACTACAAGTAGAATTTTCGTTTTTGTGTTTTTATTCGCGTTAACACCAGTGAGGCACTGGTGCTAACGAGAATAAAAACACAAAAACAAAAATTATACATAAAATTGAAAGAATAAAACACAGAGGACAAGCACAGGACAACCACTGGATCTCGCGTCATTAATCGCCAGTTGAAGCGTATGCGCGAAGCACGCTTTTTCAGTCCACGGAAGTCTCCTTACTGCAGCAAGGATGTCGCGCCCGTTATAGTTTACGATGAACGTCGCAAATTCATCGGGTGCCTTCCAGTCACGGCACATTTCGTACAGCATGGTTGCAATGTTCACTGAACTGTGAGTCTGTGACTGGCAGCAATGTGTCGAGTGTTCAATGTGAACCGCTTCATCGTGAATTTTGGGGTGAGAAGATGGCAGGTGAAGCTCACGTAACTTTCGTTAGCGCGCGATGTCCACATGTCGCTTGTGAAGGCAACAGCGGCAGCGCCGTCTTCAAAGGCGTGGTTGAGCTCTGCTTTCGCCTTGTTTCGGGTGTCGTCATACATCCGTAGCACAAGCACGCGCGAGAGTATAGATCGGGATGGTAAGGCGATGGTTGGGAACGGCTTCTGTCAGTTCTTTGAAGCCGCTGTAAATCAAGCGCCACCATGGCGGCCACCTTGTTATTTAGCGCTCGCACCCTCTTTTCCGACAGGGGCTCCATGCGGTGCACGAAGTCCGTCAGCGTCGGTTGATCTTTTCCTGGCGTACCAGTGGTAATCCTATGACACTCTTTCAACAACGGAGGATGTACTATGAGATGGTTTACAAGCTATCGAGGCCGTCACCCTCGCAAAATAATTCCAAATAGCGCTCTTCTCTCTTCGTTTTGGAGCCGTTTCCCGCTCGTTTCTCCGCTTCGCAGACGGTTCCCCTCAAACACTTCCATCCGTCAAAACACGGGTGGGCGAACGCGAAAGTGAGCAGTTTAAAAAGTCAGGAGTCTCAAGGGTACAGAAACTTACAGATTACCGCTACCGACACCGGCGCCACCAGTTTAGGTTGAAGCCACCATGCAACTATGTCGTTGTTAATGGGCCTTACTTACCGAAACCGAAGCCGAAAGCAAAACTTACGCTTGCGAATACGTTCTCAAATATTCGATTAATTTCAAATATTCGTGTTACGACGAATATTCTAAAAATATCGGAGACTTAGTTTTCGAATCGAATACGAATAATAAATGTATAATATTCGATTCTTATTCGACATTTCGAATATTCGCCCACCCCGTATTAACGTGTAATCCATCCCGGGTTATTTGCATAATTTTGCATGGTATCTATAAAGGAAATAGTCGAAATATACGAATGAGCGAGCCGTACTGATTGAATAGGATAGTTGTTACAAATCCGTCGATGGACAAAATCCCGGCTCCGCCAAAGATTTTCTTGGGAGGCTTCGTAACAATTACTCCATTCGTTCAGTACGGTTCACTCATGCGCATATTTCAGCCATAAATTGCGTTAGGTATTGTCTGTAGATACCGATAAACCTTGAAAATTAACTTCCGAGCTGGCTTGATCAAAATCGCGCAAAAAAAAAAAAAAAAGAAGAAAGGGAATTTGAGCTTTCTTTTACAAATAAATACCCAATCTTCCAGCGGAAAAAAAAAACCTTCAACTACATTTTTATTTAGTGTTTACCTTGAACACAGCCACACAGAATTGTTCGTGAGGCTACTTGTTTATTGGGAAACCAGACCCCTTATCTCGTTTCTTTCTTTTATTGGTACCGCGACGCTTCCCAAGTATTCCGGACACGAGCATGTTCTCTGAAGATTGAGGAATTTTGTGCCTACTGCTTCTTCAACATAAGGCCAGATAAACACCAATTTCTTGTCCGACACCGAAAATAGGCATCGAAAAACACCGAATCCGTTGGAAAAATAAACCCCGAAAAAGACCAGTTTCTGAGCCTTTTGTGACGGCTTCCGACCGGCTCCGCAACAAAAGTACTAAAGTTTTTGCGCTCGTTACGTCGAGGGAGCCTTCATGTAGACAAACGTCCTTTTTATTTTATATATGATCTCCCGTTATTAATTCAACCTTTCGTGAGCGTATGTACGAAACCGCACCCCGAGTTTCGCTAGTGTCAATGGCTGACATCCGTAGCTGCTGCGTGACGTCACAAAACGCAAAGGTTTGTCAGGTAGTCGAGATAACAAGCGTTGGTCGATGGATGCCTTGCATTTTGTTTCGAATTATATAGTCTCCTAGGCTGTACCCTACTAAAATACGGTTCTTTTAATGCAGTTCCCAAGCGTGCGTAAAAAAAGTCACGCCTTTTAGCAGGATATTACTCGAAAACAGCCATAAGCTTCGAGCAAACGTATACCGTTTCGCGCAAACACAACTGCGACGGCCACCGATCGAAGTAGGAGCGCTTGACAAAGCAAAGGATGCGGATTTCGCCTCTGAAGCGGCAACTAGGTACACGAAGCGCCATCTGGGTAGACATTTCGGCGGACCCACTGGACGGTGATGAGGCTGCGGGTCGTTAATTCCCTCAGAGGCGATGCCCGCGAATCGAAGGCAAGCGGCGAATCGTTCAAATGCATGTCGTCACTTGACTTGGACGAGCTTGGTGAATCGTAGCCACTCTCAATTTTCACCTGCGGTTTAAACAGAATTTGGCTGCACACGTGCTAAATACAACTTCTGGGCCGGCTTGCTAGAAGAAGTGTCTCAGTTGAGACTGCTCAAAGAAAGCGCTGCCAAGGCTCGGGCGCGCGAGCGTCTGAGACTCGGCTTAAGCTCGAGCGCTAGCCTTGACAGCGCTTTCTTTGAGCAGTCTCAACTGAGAATCTGCTTTGAGCAAGCCGGCCCTAGTATCGTTTCCAGGTGGCCTAGCTGTTGGTTTCGGTTTCGCTGCATAATCAAATTGATTGATCCGATTTGGGCGAGGAGTGGATGGATTTAATATCGTCAACACAGCATCACACCTCAGCTTACGAGCCTTCTGTCCGCTTGCGGCTCAGCTCGTAGCTCTCTTCTGTTAGATGATTGCCGCCATAGGCGCAGACTATGGGGGGGCGTCGGAGCTGGTGCCCCCCCTGGTGAAATCCAGGGGTGGCAGAGCCCCCCCCCCCCCCCCGTCCCCCCCGGGCCCAGGCCATGATCCTTACCAAGACGCTGTTTACGTGCCATGTAACGAGCTTCTAGTAGCGGCATGTAAACAAAATAACGCCCACGTTGCCTTTATTGACAAAATACATGGGAAATGGAATCCCAGCGTGTTTTCATTAGCTTCAATCTCCAGTTCTCGCCAAAAGATAACGCGCAGCAACCCCCCCCCCCCCCCCGGCCCCCCCTCCCCCGGGGAAATGAAAAGTCTACGCTGCTGATTGCCGCATAAGCGGGATCTCGATCTTGACGGGAGCCCTTTCCTTACGCACAACGACGATCCATTTTGCTCATCACTGCACGTCTCGCGGAAAACTGTGGAACTTCACTTCTTGGCTCGTATGTGCTGCCCGGTGGTTGTGGCACCCAACCGCGCAACAAAAATCTCACCCAACCACGAAACGAGTCGAGCACAACAACAAAAACGAAGCACGCTGAGGCGTTCACTCGCAGCTAAACGACGAGACAGAAATGCTCGCATTGTGTTGTGTGACGACAGAGCTACAATGTTGCCACCGAAAGCAGTGTTTACTCTAGGGTGCGATTGGAGCAGGGTGCGATTGGAGCCTTTTGTGACGGCTTCCGACCGGCTCCGCAACAAAAGTACTAAAGTTTTTGCGCTCGTTACGTCGAGGGAGCCTTCATGTAGACAAACGTCCTTTTTATTTTATATATGATCTCCCGTTATTAATTCAACCTTTCGTGAGCGTATGTACGAAACCGCACCCCGAGTTTTGCTAGTGTCAATGGCTGACATCCGTAGCTGCTGCGTGACGTCACAAAACGCAAAGGTTTGTCAGGTAGTCGAGATAACAAGCGTTGGTCGATGGATGCCTTGCATTTTGTTTCGAATTATATAGTCTCCTAGGCTGTACCCTACTAAAATACGGTTCTTTTAATGCAGTTCCCAAGCGTGCGTAAAAAAAGTCACGCCTTTTAGCAGGATATTACTCGAAAACAGCCATAAGCTTCGAGCAAACGTATACCGTTTCGCGCAAACACAACTGCGACGGCCACCGATCGAAGTAGGAGCGCTTGACAAAGCAAAGGATGCGGATTTCGCCTCTGAAGCGGCAACTAGGTACACGAAGCGCCATCTGGGTAGACATTTCGGCGGACCCACTGGACGGTGATGAGGCTGCGGGTCGTTAATTCCCTCAGAGGCGATGCCCGCGAATCGAAGGCAAGCGGCGAATCGTTCAAATGCATGTCGTCACTTGACTTGGACGAGCTTGGTGAATCGTAGCCACTCTCAATTTTCACCTGCGGTTTAAACAGAATTTGGCTGCACACGTGCTAAATACAACTTCTGGGCCGGCTTGCTAGAAGAAGTGTCTCAGTTGAGACTGCTCAAAGAAAGCGCTGCCAAGGCTCGGGCGCGCGAGCGTCTGAGACTCGGCTTAAGCTCGAGCGCTAGCCTTGACAGCGCTTTCTTTGAGCAGTCTCAACTGAGAATCTGCTTTGAGCAAGCCGGCCCTAGTATCGTTTCCAGGTGGCCTAGCTGTTGGTTTCGGTTTCGCTGCATAATCAAATTGATTGATCCGATTTGGGCGAGGAGTGGATGGATTTAATATCGTCAACACAGCATCACACCTCAGCTTACGAGCCTTCTGTCCGCTTGCGGCTCAGCTCGTAGCTCTCTTCTGTTAGATGATTGCCGCCATAGGCGCAGACTATGGGGGGGCGTCGGAGCTGGTGCCCCCCCTGGTGAAATCCAGGGGTGGCAGAGCCCCCCCCCCCCCCCGTCCCCCCCGGGCCCAGGCCATGATCCTTACCAAGACGCTGTTTACGTGCCATGTAACGAGCTTCTAGTAGCGGCATGTAAACAAAATAACGCCCACGTTGCCTTTATTGACAAAATACATGGGAAATGGAATCCCAGCGTGTTTTCATTAGCTTCAATCTCCAGTTCTCGCCAAAAGATAACGCGCAGCAACCCCCCCCCCCCCCCCCCCGGCCCCCCCTCCCCCGGGGAAATGAAAAGTCTACGCTGCTGATTGCCGCATAAGCGGGATCTCGATCTTGACGGGAGCCCTTTCCTTACGCACAACGACGATCCATTTTGCTCATCACTGCACGTCTCGCGGAAAACTGTGGAACTTCACTTCTTGGCTCGTATGTGCTGCCCGGTGGTTGTGGCACCCAACCGCGCAACAAAAATCTCACCCAACCACGAAACGAGTCGAGCACAACAACAAAAACGAAGCACGCTGAGGCGTTCACTCGCAGCTAAACGACGAGACAGAAATGCTCGCATTGTGTTGTGTGACGACAGAGCTACAATGTTGCCACCGAAAGCAGTGTTTACTCTAGGGTGCGATTGGAGCAGTGTAAATTCAATTACTCGTGAAGAGGGGCATGCAAAATTCAGATATTGCACGTACGATGCGTCTTGACACAATAACAACAATATTCAATTGTTTTCTCGAATACAAAATTTGACCGGACAATCCCTTTAAAAGAAGCTTCAAAACCGGTCCTCTCGAGGTCGGCCGTAGTTTAACGGAAGAGTGTGAACGGGCCTTTATGCGGAGAGCAAGTCGTCTGCCTCTTGTGCAGACGCCAGAACGGTGACAAAAGAATGACGCCGAGTACTGATTAGCTTCGATTAGAAGTATAGTCGGAAGACCATGGTAGACCTTAATGCTAGATGCCTTGAGGTCTGCTCACGGTGTAAGATACACTCAAGGAGGTTATAATGGGCAGGAGGTGGCGTCCCTATCCCCAATGCATGGAGCGAAGTGTAACGGAAGTAGGCGTGGCCACGAGCCGCAACGAGCATTTCTTGACCAATGGGAAGCCTAGTGAGTGGACGCCGCCATTAATTTCGGTGCAAACAACCGCGTTGCCATGACAGTTCCGTGGCAACGCGATTGTGTGCACTGAAAGTAATGGCGGCACCCACTGTTATTTGAAACAGCGCTGAACGGGAGGAATCGTAGGTCCGAGCGGTCCGAGCGGAGCCGGAGCTTCGAGCACGAGCATACACTGCAGCTTTGGACAGTGCACAGATCGCACGAGCGCGCATGCAAGCCAGGAGCGCACAGAACAACGGGCTCGCGTTTCCAATTCTGACTTCGCTTGCACATAATGTGGAACTAAGTATAAACACTCACGCTGCAAAGCATTTGCATTGTGGACGCCCACGGCGGACGCCGACCGCATCGAAAGCTAGCCTCGTGAAGCACACGCCGGAGCAGATTAGAAAGCAGACGAACCGCCGGTGCGCTACCCCACGGCCTCGGAACGGGTGCGCAAGGCAGTCTGGGATTAAACGCCTCTTCCGGCTTCACTCAGGCTGACGTCATGCCGGGTCCTGTCTGTTTAAACGTCCTTGGCCTACACTCTTTAGATGAAAACACGGCGGGCTGAACGCGCGGCGCGAGGAAACAGATAGCGTTCATTCGACGGGCATCCGAAAGGCTGCATCTTTCGGCGGCCACCGTGCTCGCGGCTGACAGTGCAGCCGGCGGCCAAACGGCGAAACTGTGGGAGAGCGAAAAAAATTGTCATGACACCCCGGTACACCGTGGTCTTTCTGCACGTGCGACAACCTTGCTGGAGCTCTGCGCGTGTGGAGCATGAGGCAGCACGCGCCGTCTTGTGCACTGCTGCCTGCCTCCTGCGTCTTACACCGTGCCCGTGCCCACGGGTAGACGAGTCATTTGCCGGTGCCGCTTGAAACCATAGTGAGAGCGAGAAAGAGAGAGAGTGAAAAGCGAACTTTATCGGCACGTCGCGAGGAGCGGGCTGTCCTCACCTGAAGAGTATTATCTTTCACCGTGGGTGTACCCACTATGCTTTTTTTTTTCATTCAGCCAATAAGAGCTTGGCGTTCTGACATCTCTCGCAAACCCTGTGCAAGAAGAAGACCTTGCGCTCCGCGTAGGGAAGGCTATATGGAGAGCAAGTTCACCTGCTGCTTGTAAACGGGTCGCTGTAATGGCATAATGCCCAGCTTTAATTGGCTGACTAAAAAAAAAAATAGTAAGTAGACCTTAAGGCATTTACTTCGAAGCCTGCCCACTATCCTTTTAATGAAAGCCAATTAGAGCTCGGTGTCTTTTTGACGTCACCGTAACTCCTACGTAAGAACCAGACAACTTGCGCTCCGCGTATAGAAAAATACCGTGCAAAAAAACGAAATGAACAGAATAATACGGAAGTGATGTCATCAGCGGTATGGTAGTCACATGACCTGACGTACATTTTGCGAAACTGTTAGCGCAAACAAGCTATCGCCGGTTTTCTCTGCTTTTTTTTCTCAGTAATGATCAGGACTGTCATCAAAACTACTATAGGGGGGAAAGTACTCAGCTGGGGCACTAACTTTCAATGCCCACCAATATTCTTTGGAAGTAAATTAAAAAAAGCGCCGAAGCACCGTGTTCACGCTAACAGTGTCACGCAGTCTACGTAATGCCTTTTTGTGTGTTATATGTACTATAATTTTGTCAGCTATCGCCAAAACAGTCTACAAGATTTTTTTTTTCAAATTAAAATTTGAGAAACATTTTGCCTTTTTACTCTTGGTAACGAGAAAAATATTTGGTGGGTCTATCAATTGATTATAATCTCTATGCTGAATAAAAAGCAAGAGCCTCACCTGGATAGGTAGTGAGAGGTGAGCCTCCGACGCGAATGCCTGAGCGCCATGAAGAGCCGCGGGTAGCAGACAGCGAACAGCAGCACGGGCATCAGCCCAGCGCCCACGTACAGGACAGTTCTGTACAGCACGGGCTTGGCGTCGGCACAGCCCGTACCACACACGGTACAACTCCAATCAAGAGCATCGTAACCCATTCGACCCCAAAGACCCGAGGTGGCCGGCAGGAGCAGCACTGCCGGCAGCAGCCAGCATCCAGAGACGAGCAGCAGGCAGCTGCCCTGACTGAAGATTCGGCCGTACGCACGAGGCCTAACCACGCTCACGTAACGGTTCAGCGTGATCAGCTGGATGCTGGCCAGCGAGCACCCAACAGCCACGTGACGAGTGGTGGCGGTCAAGACACACAAGGCGCGACCGTACGCCCAACCGCCGTTGTAGAAGACCGCAGAGTCCAAGGGCCCGTTGAAGAGACTAAAGAGCAGATCTGCTAGGGACAAGTTGAGGACGAAGGCGGTGGTGGCTCGAGACCGAAGTCGAGGGCTCTGCAAGAGTGCTGCGACCGTGATGAGGTTCACCACTATGCCGGCGATGGACAAAGATGACAAGAGCACAAAGTGGATGTCCAGAACGCCCTGTGGATTCGTGCCCATGGTCTGAAGCAGCCTCGAGCTGTTGTCGTAGACTACGGTCATCTTGAGCGTGGTTTCGTTGGCTGACATAGCAGACGGTGGGTCTCCGTTGCCCTTGAGAGTTTCCGTATCGCAAACCTGGCGTTCTTGCGGAAGTGTCTCTGCTCGCTCGGGTGAATGGCCTCTTCGAAGGGGCGTTCTCGGTGTGGGAAAGTTTAGCGCCGTCGGATGGTGTGATTCCCAAAAACATACACTGACCTGTTGATTTCGGCGCTTAAAACTCCTACAGGAGATACAAATTATGACAGATTTATAGAAGAATTTTTCATGTTGGCTCGATTAGATGCGGCGGACGGGCTTGCTTCTTCGACGTTCTCGGTGTTGGAAACTTTCGCTCCGTCAGAGGGCGTGTCTTCTAAGAAAAAGCGCTGACCTGTTGATTTCGGCACTTTCTGTAAGACCCGTAGAGAATGCACACGCTGTAGCAGCTTTCTACAAGAACCTTTCGCGCTATGTTGGCTTGGTTAGATGCGGTGGACGGGCCCGTTGGAACCGCTGATGGCGAAAGTGAAGTAGCCGAAGACGGTGGGTGCGGAAAGCATGATTGCACCATCGATGGGTGACAGCGTTTGAGCCGTCGTGGAAGAGCTGACAAAAGATTCCAAGGCTGCATTCGAGGAGCCGTCGCGTCGAAGAAACAGGTCCGTGTTATTTCCGCCTCTGGCGTCACCGGATGGGCTTCCGCCATCAACCACCGCTTCCGGTTCGAGATGAGAGCCCGCTCGATTTTCCAGAAAGCCCGAGGGGCGATAAACAGCGCCGATTACTTCCAGCCAGAAAGAAATAAAAGAAAGAAACTTGTGCAATGTGGCAGTGTTATTTTGTCAAATTAAAGCGGGAGGGCTGCCCTCGAAACATTTTGCTACAAACAATGGACCCTTTTTCAAAGAACGTGCCGTCCAGTAGCTTTGACGAGGCCGCCATATTTTGGGCTGGAGGATGGGCCTGCATTTGACCACGAGTCGTGCCGCATGCGTCAGCCTTCGGCGCGCATTCGGAACCACTAACATGTTTCGAGCAGGAAGCGGTGCCCGAAAATATGGAGGCGGCTAACGTTGCTTGATGTACTTACGAAAAGAGTATATTGCAAGCATGGTGTCCCGGCTTGTGCCCCATGCGTGAAAGCACGCTCAGCCCGTCCATGAATGTACTTTTTCCAGGCTTGCCATTGCACATGCTTCCTCGAACGAGTATAGACATGACGGCGGCCAGGTGACCTGCTCACCATCGAAATAAATTCTGGTCACCCCTAAAGTCTGAAGCACAATCTTAGCAGAAATCGAGTCGCATCGCGCCGCCGAGCGGCGTAACCATAGCAACCGTCGCTGACGTTATCACGGGACGGCGCGGCATTGGGCCATGTGATAGCGTTGCCGCGAAGCGACGCGATTCTTGCTCACATGTGTTGTGGTCGTTGGGCCTGTCATACGTCTATTTTTCGCCACCTGACGCTCTCGTCCGTACCCATACGCGGAGTCTCTGATACGTCACGCCGCAGTGGTAGCGCGTCGGGCACACTTCCGATCTGGGGCCGTGGGCGGAAGGAGCCCTGCAGAACGGGCATTCCTGCGTTGTTTTCGAAGAAACCAAACTAAAACCTGTCTTCTCGCCAAAACGCCGCGACTGGGGCAGCACCAAAAGAGCCGGGAAGGGTTTGAAGTAGTTCCGTCGATTAAAAGTTTTAACCCGAATAATTGCCACCCTTTAATCGATTAATTAAACGAGTGATCGATTCCGTTCACTTTCATGCAAATTATTTTCTTAAAACATCTATTTTTTTTCCGCTGATTTTGTGATAAACGGCGCAATATGCAATTTGCGCCGTTTATAATAAATAATACCTACAAATAAATATTTTGGTTTTATGCGTTACATCAGTGAGAGCGGTCGTGTTCCTTGATAACACGGGGAAAATATCGATGCTTGCAAGTGCTGCCGAAACCAGGTTCTCACGAACAGTAAGAATTAAGGCCATGCATAATAGGGTGTTTGAATGCCCATACACACAGTTGCTTTTTAGTGCGTTTGACTGCGCTACACCAAGAAACGGAGCAAGTAACCGGCACATCTATGTTTCGTATGAAGCGTGGAATTTAATTAAAAGAGTAGCTTGAGGGGGCACGCGAAATGCCAAGCAGGGATGTCCTGCAGGACATCCCTGCTTGGTATTTCGCGTGCCAAGCTTTTCGCAGCCGCAACGCAGTCAAACACACCCAAACGCCCCCAAACGCAACTGCTTATGGGTTTTTAGAACAGCGTTACCGCTGCCTACCGCGGCCACAGTGTACTGTTCCCGGTACAGGTTGTGCCAACGTATACCTATCCAACTGGGTATGCCCCCAGCTCCGCATTGAGGGTATCACGTGATACCCTCACCTGGGGCTGGGGGCATATCCAGATGGATTGCTTGCTGTTGCTTGCTGTCTCTCGGTGCTTTTGAAGTAAGCACGAATGATTGTAAGCCTCCCAAAAGATACATTCGCGTGCGTGATTCATTCGCTTGACGTCGGTGTTGGTTGTTTTTATAAGTCACTCTCGTTGGACTTGGGCATGAGTATAGCGATCCCGCCACTGCCCAGAGCGGCAGTACAACAGGGAGCTCGCGCTCTTACTTCGAAGCATGCTGTATCATCATCATTATCGTAAACTTTAATATTCAAAAAAAAAAAAAAATTAAAGGAGCTTGCTATGGTAATCTTGCGGTCCCTGGTCGGTGCCCTTAATCCAGGGGGGCTATGTTGCACGTTTTGGACTCCCAGGAGACTAGGCAGAAGGAAGTGACGTCAACAACGCTCTTTGGATGTTGATTGGTGGAGTCGCTGATGACGCGTTGCGTGGTGCTGCTAAGATACGTTCATTCACACCTACGTCACTTCCTTCTCCCTAGTCTCCTGGGGGTCCAAAACGTGCAACATAGCCCCACGGGGCTCCGTTTTCCGCCCAGATTCGGCGGGCTCGCTCAACCAGTCGCTGCTGGTTACCGAGCTCTGTGCCGAATAGGGCCGACTCTCTGGAGGAACAGATAGGGAAAGGAAAGGGGGTAAAGATACATTTGCGTGCGTGCCTCATTTGTGTTTGTGTGTGTGTGTGTGTCTATACTGCCTGGAGTTAGTCTGCCTCAACTGGCGACTTGTCTCTCACCAGTAGACGAGTAATATATATAGTTAGTGCAGTGCAACCGCTATCTTGGTCTTTTACGTGCACCACGGAGTAGAAATACACGACCGCACGCCGGCAAGACGCTTATCCAGATCGAAACGGGCAGGGGCGGAGATTGATTGTGCCCATTGCTCGAGGCTTATTGGTGTTGGTTCTTTCTTTTTGTCACTCAATTGAACCAGAGCATAATAAACAACAACAATTTGTGTCTTTTTAGAGCGCAGCTTTTAGGGGCCCGTTCCCGGCTTGAGCGGCGTCGGCGTCGCCGTCGGCGTCGCCGTTGGCGTCGGCGTAACCAAGGTCATCCCAAGGTCACGTGACCCCTCCCAAGGTCATTTCAAGGTCACATGACCCCAAGATGACCCCACGTGACCCCATGAAGGTCACGTGACCCATCTGAGGTCACGTGACCCCCGAGGTCACGTGGTCTCCACCCCAAGGTCACGTGACCCCTCCAGGTGACGTGACCCCCAAGGTCACGTAAACCCCTGAGGTCACGTGACCCCTCCCAAGGTCATCTCAAGGTCACGTGACCCCCACGTGACCCCCTGAAGGTCACGTGGTCTCCTCCCCAAGGTCACGTGACCCCTCCAGGTCACGTGACCCCCAAGGTCACGTGACCCCTCAGGTCACGTGGGGGTCACCTTAGGGGTCACGTGACCTTGAGGTGACCCCCACGTGACACCTAGGTCACGCCTCCCCGAGGTCACGTGACCCCCCTCTCCGAAGTCACGTGACACCCCCCCCCCCGAGGTCACGTGACCCCCCCCCAGAGCATATTAAAGAATGAGGGGAGGAGGAGGAGGAGGAGGGGTCTACCCTCTCCTCAGTACCCTTCCCTCCTCCTCCTCAAGAGCTGCGCTCCAATTCGGCGTTACAGGGATTTGTAAACGGCTTTCACTTTTTTTCCCTCTTCCACTAGGAGTAATCTTTGGGTTTCTCCTTATTTGATCATGTCATCTTATTTGGTAGCGGAAGTGTACGTCCGGAGGAAATATTCCTTCAGGGTACGAGAGTGCAAAGCATTAAAACCGGAGTCACATGTAACATCTACAAGCACTGTTCGTAGCTTACATGCTACGAACAGTGCTTGTGGCAATTGCTCAATGGATTCATTCGAAAGCTTGACCTCTGTTGCAAGCTGTGGAACCCCTGCACAATTACGGTTACAAGCATCAGCTCTTTGCTTTCGATTGCACGTCAGCTGCAACAGTACTCGTGCAGCGGTAGCTTAAGTCAAAGGTACAAACAAGCTTGCCCGCTCGCAGCATTTTTGATTATCACACAAATTTTCAGAATCCCACGTTTTGCAATGTCGATTGTTTCGCCATTGTGTAGTGGTTCAGACGACGTCCACCTAAGTCTAACATTGTCAGAACAAATAGAAGTAAAGTTGTGGACGTATGTGACATATATAAGTAAAATACACGTGGCAGAAAAAAAAGAGATTATTGTTTAATTTTTTGCTGACAAGTTTTTGTTTTCATTTAAATAAATCCTAATAGTGTCCACACCGTAAGTTTTTGTTTTGACAATATTAGGTTCCGGTGGCAACCTGAACCTAATACTGGATCGAAAGATAAAAACGAGGGAAGATATTTCTCTATGAACGACTTCCGAACCTCATTCATAGAAAAATATCTTCCCTTGTTTTTATCTTTCGCTCCATTTGACGTTCTCCTCCCACTTATTTCGGCTCTGCCGAGCCGAAATAAGTGGGAGGCGTTCACTTGATCGAACGCCGTTCTAGCGAATGAAAACGAGACCACGACGTTTCATCGAATGACTAGCGAATGGGTCTAGTTACATAGACAGCTCGGATTAGCTTTCTTTTGTAATGTGGCGCCTTGTCTGCCGCTGCGAAGCGGCGTAAACGAGGGCTCCGAGTATGTTAGCACGCGTCCCCCCCCCTTCCCCCCCCCCCCCCCACACACACACAAACAAACACACACTGCGAGCGTCTGGGTTCGAAACTATTAATTGCCAGTTCTAAAGGATGGTACTTACTTGAAGTGGGAGCTGGAATTCTACGAGGTACCAGGAGACACTTACTACCGGGCAACGAAGCAGGGTGCCTGTGGGGGCGGAGTCTAGGAACGCTACTGATTAATATTGTGACAGGCCATCAGTTATGATAGCAGACGAAACTTCGACTCGTTTGTTCAGAAGTTTGCGGTGATATTTTATTAGCCCTCGTTACAGCACACCAATGATCTTAGGCAGTGAAATTCACATCACGCAGGCTCGTCCGTCGTAGTCAAATGAGCGCAGTCGACGACGAGGTGTAATGAGCTACTAAGCTTCACAAGGAAATTGTGCGTGAGAAAGAGTTTTGGAGGCAGTCCAAAACACCGATCCAGCAGACGCACGTACGTACGTTTACTCCGGACTCCATGAAACCGACGGCGCAAGATCAAAGCGATCAAAAAGCACCGCCGCCATCGCCACCCGGGTTTCTCTACACTTTGCGCGACAACGGCACTGCAACGGAGGGCACTCGCCTCGACGTTAACAATCCGCGAAATAGATTAATTTCCCACTCTTGAAGTCATTCCAAATGATAAATGAAAATACCTTGGCGTTGTAGAACATCTGACGACAAACTGTGCCGAGCGCCTGCTCAGCATCTTTGTTGCTCGTAAAGGCCTGTTTATTTGTAGTTGGGACGATGATTGCACATCTTTCGTGCCACTCGTGGTACTTGAAATTACTTCGAAGGGCAGAGGAATCTTCTCACGAGGACGTTGAAGACACTCAACACCGGAGCCACCAAAGCGATCGCACAAACCGTCGCCATGTTTGCTTCTTCTTCGTCACTCGCGGCGCGGTCAACTCGTCGCGAGATGTTTTCTGGCTCGGCTAGATGAAAACCAACAGCGCGAAAATGGCGTATGGACACACGGCTCTCACATTACGGGCACTATACTCACATACCGTCGTAAACAGGACCGATGCCGGCGAGACTGCAGTCGGCACACCAGCGATGAAGCCCTCAACGGGAAGCGGCGGCGCAGGCCGACGCAGCCCCCCCTCCCCGTGAGCTTCTGGCTTCGAGAGTATTGTTCGCTTTTGCTCCTTGCGATCGAGGCTAAAAAGAACACTTCCGGACACTGGTCTATAGTGTGCAAAGTGAGAAACATTCCAAACCATGCGCAATTTTGCCCATGCGGTTACTCTCCCAAGCAGCACAGAGTTGGCCAGTCATCGGCCAATGGCTGGCAACGGTCCTTGGCCAAGTGGCCAGACAGTGGCCAGAGACTGGCCGGTGACTGGCCTTTATCTGGCCATTGGCCAATGGCCACTGGCCATCAGCCATCGGCCAAGCATTGGCCAATGAATGGCCACTCTCTGGCCACTGGCCAAAAGACCATTGCCAGACGTTGGCCATTGCTTGGCCAAAATCCGTGCTGCTTGGGCTAGCTGTGCACCGTCCCTCGCAGCTAACGATAACGCGCATGACGAACCATATTTTGCTGGAAAGAACACGGCATTTTGCTAGTTCCTCCGTTGATATACGCCTTTCCGATGCTTGTCATACCAGAGGAAACGGCCGAGTCACTGGACGCACGGGCAGCGCCCGGTGTTCCGCAGAATAAAGCAACTGCGCACGCTCAAAAAGCGTTCCACAGCCCGGTAGACAAAGATCGCAGCGCACAGAAGGCGATTTTTGGAACGCTGTTATTCTCTATCCGAAACATGCAATGTCACGTCAGCCGACCCCGCAACTAATTTTGCTATCCGTAGGAAGCACAATGGGCGCGCGCGACGGCCGGGAAATTAAAGCAACAATGGGCTATCTAATACCATCTTAGTTCTATTGTAAGGAGAATAAAAGATGTGTGCATACATTATAGTTTCACTTCAAGTACAACTGCAGCCGACGCCACAATCCGATGCAGCCAAGCAAGCGGCTCTAAAAGTGCAGCGTCACGGCGATCATCGTCTTTGTGCGTTCGTTACTACTGGCTACACCATCGCAATCACAATGAGTCGCGATCCTGCGCTTTTTATATGTGCGTGATTAGTTTTAGCCGGTGATACCAAATCCGCAAAGACGACGACATCACGACATTCATATATAAAAAAAATAAACTTAGTAAAAAGGCTCGTATGTTTCCGTTGTGCGCACGCGCAAATGGAAAGGGTACATTAGTCTGTCACGCCCCCGGGTATTGACTGTCGGTTCCTTTTGCGGTCATAGTTTCACGCGCCATCTCCGGCCCTCTCATCGTCACGAAGGATTAAACGGACCATGGCCTCAAACGGCGCGGCAACGGAAGACGGCAAGATGTACCGCAGCATCACGGTGGTCGACAAGGCATCTAAATGCATCGGCGTCGTCGACAGCTTGCTCAAATGCAGGATGCTGGGACTCGACGCCGAAGGCGTCGCCCCAAGAAGCAGGGGACCGATCAGCATGGTCACACTGGCCACACTCGGACGGCACGTCTACATCTTCGACGTCAAGGAGTCCGAGGAACTCTTCGAGGAAGGCAACCTCAAGCTGCTTCTCGAGTCTTCCAAGATGCTCAAGGTAGTCCACGACTTTCGGAACATCGCGGAGACGCTCTACAACACGTACGGGGTCAAGGTCAGGCATGTCTTCGACACGCACGCGGCCTACCAGACAATCGCTATCCAGAAGGGCATCATAGAGAACAAGGCCCTCAGCATGGATGAACTGTTCGTCCTGTACACCAGGACGGCCAACCCGGAGAGCCCCTACATCAAGCGCTGGACGAGCGCGAATTCCAAGTGCTTCACGTTGCGACCGATCACCAAGTGCGTGGCGTACTACATGGCCTTCAACGTGTGCTGTCTCCTGGCCTGCGTGTTCGAGGACCAGGTCAGACTAATCCGCCTGAACTACTGGCCCCTCCTGGCCGCGCTCAGCGATGACCAGCTGGGCAACCGGACCAACTCCGAAGATCTGATCGCAGAGGCACTAGTCCAGTCTGTCAAGGACCAGGAGCGCGACCTGGAGTGCCGTTTCGGCTAATTGTTTCCCGAAGATTACGAAGCCTGATCACGGGAACAATGAACATTGGCCCGTTGAATTGGATGGTCCGGCGCAGCGAGATTTCACCCAAGGAATGTTCTTAGCGAAAACCAAAGGAGATTTCACCCAAGGAATGTTTTAGCGGTGTGCGGTCTGAGTACATGATGCCACAGTAAAGAAATCGACCTTGATGTCTCCTTTTTTATTCTTTGCGGGGGCTTGTTTCAAGAAGACTACTTTTAAACTATTTACTAATGCGAAGCACCTGCTTTTTCGTTTGCGGTTTTTTGTCTCTTGGAGAAAGTACCCGAGCGGATACAATTTGAGGTTACCCTCAGTTTGTTTTTCCTTACTTCACCGTGCTTTGCGTGACAATCGCGTCGTATGATGGCGTTTTGACCATTTACGGTTTTGCATCGATCATTTTGTACAGTCGCGGTCGATGTAAAAAGCCCAAGTGAGCGCGTGGCTCCGGAGACCAGGCGCGTATGAAAGCTGAGCTATCATCGAGGCTATTTACGCACGAGAGCATCTCGGCGGCCGTTCGTTTTTCGTCGTTATGCTGCTTCGGCATCATGCTTGCATACTCGGTCAGACGTAATAAAAGTCGCTTATAGACTCATCCCACGTCACAAACTTATTATCAAACTCTCGAAACGATATCGACCAGCTAACCGACCTGGTGGCTTCAGCCGCACTTGATTTTTCGACTTTTGTTGCAAGGTGTCTTTACATTGAATTCAGCATTGACTCAACGACAGCCGGTCAAGTGGGGAGTGACGACCAAACTTTAACAACCACTGGAGCCTCGGTAATGGTTAATATTTCTGCTGGTATATTACTACAGGCTTTCGAAGCCACGCCCTCGCCTGGGCTTTTTGTTATCGTCCGCGACTGTGCATTTTTTTCTTTTCAAAATACATGCTCTTTGTCATTCATTATGTTTGCTTGTTTGTTTTTGCTATCCAATGTAACGAAAAAAAAAAAACTTGCCTTAAACATTCTCATGAGCCCAGAGAACACAGAATGTGTCGTGCGTGTATTTTTGCGTGATTTGTAATGCTTGGCTGCGGGAGATTGGGTGGTTTTGGATGCGCTGCACAGACAACACACTCCTGGGATCTCCGGCTTCCCCAGAATGATCAGGACAAGTTTAAATATTTTGAGGAGTAAAATGTGTTGCGAGCACGTTTTCCATGGGTTCTGCTTCTTGGAGGGCACGTGTAAAGCCTTAAATCCACAGTACTACATCCTAGATAAAGGCGATGACAGGTTGTTCAGAGTCCAAAAAGTAAAAGCGCTCGTATTAAGACGAGGCGGAACATTAAAATTTACTTTGCATAAAAGGTCGGAGTCTGTATCGTTATGAATTACTTCACGTGTCAGCCTTCTGGCGGATAAAACTTGAAGCTCTAATTTAGCAAGAAGTTCATAATAATAAAAATGTCTTGTGCCAAAATGTCTTTCATAAGCTATGCGTACCAGGCGTCTCTGAACAGAGTCTATTTGTGCACTAAGAAAATTCCACACTATCGAATCAAATTCTGATCTAGACCTGATAGGGGAGCAGAACAAGCGGAGCAAGCAAGCATGACCCACAAATTGCCGAGTTATACGAGCTATCATTTCCAGCAATCTAACTGTGGAACAAACAATCTGGCTGACGTGGTAGCTGTACAATAGCAAACTATCAAAATGCACGCCGAGATCACGAATAAGAGACACTCGTGAAATAATCTTACCGTCAATCGAATACAAGTATGACACAGGTTTCCGTTTTCTACTGTACGACAAAACCTTAGTTTTTTTTAGGATTAATTAATAAAAGGTTTGCCATACACCAATTAAGCATACGCGACGCATCATTCTGAAGAAGCACACAGTCATCCCTCGAACAAATTCTCAAGAAGAGTTTGACGTCGTCAGCAAATATCAATGCATTTGAATTAGCTATGCAATTTTCAGTGTCATCGATAAAAATCAGAAACAAAAGTGGCCCTAAATTGGAGCCCTGGGGTACTCCAGATGGGGGAAAAGAAGGATCAGAAAAACCGTCTGAAATACGAACGACGCAAAGACGGTCAGTCAGATAGCTTTTGAATCATTTTACGAGCACAGGGGAAAATCTGTTCTGGGATAGCTTATGCAAGAGCAAGGCATGATTATTTTGATTAACTATGTCAAACGCCTTGGAGAGATCAAAATAAATAACGTCGACCTGACCACGACCATGAACGTAGGGCGCCGAATAATCGAGAAAGGTACATAGATTCGTCTCAATTGAGCGTTCCTTACAGAAACCATGCTGAAAGGTGGTTTTAATCCAGCATGGTTTCCTTACGGGAACCATGCTGAAATAAAAAGACACGTGTGTGCACTAAAATCTCAAGTACCTTTGCGAAAGCAGATACCCAGGGCGATAATTGTTTCAGAAGTATTCCCAGCCTTATGTACTGGGACAGCAACCGACTCCTTCCAAACAAATAAAAAAAAACTGTACAGAAGGAAATATTATGTGTTCTAAGACAAGTGCAAACAAACTCAAACAACCCTTGACAACAAAATTGGGAATCGAATCTATGCCAGGTTAATAATTTCGGCTGCAGTTTTTTTATGGCCTCCGTAATTTGGCGAACAGTGACTCTGTTAATCATGAAGACGTCTGAGTAATGATGATCATTCAAAAATTCACTATCTGCAGGAACATCCAAAGAAAAGCAACCTTTAAAGTGACAATTGCGAATATGTTAGCAACGCCTTTAGGGTCAGGCAGATATCCTGAAGCACTCTTTAGGCTGATACCCTGCCCACTGCCTCTCGTGTGCTCTTTGGCAAATTTCCAAAGTTTATCTGGATTGTGCAACAAACTATCTTGTTCTCCGATAAAGACGCTGGTCATAAATAAACAACTTTTTTCACGAGAGAGCGAGAGATGCTAAACCTAGCGTACCACATTTTTGCTCCGTTTTTCTTGTATATTTTATGACAGTGGGCTTGTTTTGTGGATATAGTGTATTCGATCTTTGGAATACTACGCAGGGTACTTTCTGGGATTGGATGATCGCTGAGGAATATACTGATCGATTCCATTTTTTACTGCTGTTGAGAATGACTTCGCCGCTGAATCAGCTGAAACGTTCTCTAAGATGGGCAACCAATTATAATCTTCAAAATACTTATAAAGTCCAAAATAGTCGCCTTCTTTGAAAGAGTAATACCTGCAGCTTTCACTAGCTGCTGCTTTTAAAGAACCATAAAAAGTGACAGTAAAAGGTGGTGATAGATTTCAGCCTTTACAAGGGGAATTTCGGCCTACGTTATGCCGTGAATGGGAACATTTGAAAGTAAGAGGGCTAGTACATTTCCAGCACTATTACCATAGCTGTTGAATTGGTACAGCCCGTTAAAAATGTATAACTATCAAAAGGTGAGCCGATTTGCTTATTGTTCGACTATTTTTGATATTGATAACTCCTGCCGACCAATCAACACCTGGTAAGTTAAAATCACCATAGATATGGATACAAAACTTTGTAAAATTAATTCCGTTTTCGAGGATTTCGAATTGTTCAATAAAAATATGGCTATCCGATAGAGGAAGGAAATAATAATTTCTGATTACCTAGTTGCATTGTGAATATAATTCTACGTCATGTCTTTGATGAGAGGCAATTGAATTATCGAGGGCAATTGAAACACCTCCCCCAAATTTCTGTCCAGTCGCAGCGTAGTCTATCACGACGATAGACATTATAAAATGAAGGAAAATAGCTGGCATTTGACATCTCTTCATTAAGGCAGGTTTCGGTCAGACAAATAACATCAAAATTGCAAGACAATACATTTGGCAAAAAGGTGTTGACCTTTGTTCGCAGACCACGAGGATTTGGGTAATATGCTATGCTCCGCAAGCAAAGCATATGCAGTTACTACAGGTGAACTGAGTTGTGCAGCGCCCGCTGGGGGAAGGCAGCATGAGACCTTCTTTTTCAAGCCCGCCACCCGTCGGTTTAAAGCGCCGTTTAGAGGTCGCACTTCAAGAACTGAAGACAGCGGCTGTCGTACTACGCCATGTGTGACGCGAATAGGCGTCACGACGGTGACGCAAGGTCCGACAAACGTCACCTGTATCAGCGCCGGCAGTCGGGCGGCATCCTGTCTCCCGTCGGTATCTGCCGTGTCCTGCACCGTGCAGATGCCCGGACGTAACACACTTCCCGCCGTTCTTAGTTCAAGTGGGCTGCCTGGACGCGTCTCGGACTGGTGTGTTTATACCGCGTCCAAAAAAGTGGTATTTCGATTTCTTCCGTATGACGCCACAGGAGTGCGATGCTTGCACCGGCCGCAATCCGGGCGGCAGACACCTGTTCCGCTGCAGGTCGCTCTTCAGGTTGACAGTCCACGGAAGCTTCGGAAGCTAGCAGTTGAGACGCCACGATGACAGCGGAACTTGCGTGTGCCCGTTCTTTTTGCCCGCACTTCTATGGCCAACCACCAGGATCGCGGCATCCGACAGCGTGACACTCCGGCTTCTGTGACGTCATTTGTTGCCACTTAGGTAACACTTTCGATGCATGGCAAGAATAAGACGCTAAACGCACAGGTCGGAGAAGCGCTCCAGGCACCGCAGTTCAAGTACACGGTGCATGGAACTGAAGGCGTCTTCGACCGCTGCGTTTAATGTCCTATCTGCCCAGGCGTTAAAAAAAAGAAAAAAAAAAAAAACGGTCCCGAAGTGGAAACAGGTTACGTCACAGGTGCCGGTGTGCCACGCTGTCGGCTGTCGCGATCCTGGCGGTTGGTTTGTATAGGCAAGAAGTTCCGGCGCCTCAGATCAAGTCAAGTCAACATGTGTTTTTATTTGTAAGCAAGATGTTAGATAATGACAGTTATTCAGACGGAGCCCCCAAAGTTTTCAAAGAAAACTGTTCAAGGGACCCCTTGGTAATAAAGGGTTAGTCAGCGATCAAGCTGGCACCATTATATTAAAAAATTTTAAAAATGTAGGAAAAAAAAAAACGAAACAGGATAGCGGTATGTACATAATCAAAATATAAAACCGACCAAAAAGAGAGAGAAGAAAAGCTAGAAAGTCAAGGAAAAAAAGAAAGACAATATCAGTTAACCATTTTGTTCTTAGCCCGAGACTGAGGCAGGAAAAGAGGAAAGCCTCAGTCTCGGGCTAAGAACAAAATGGTTAACATCCACCAGCTCGCCTGCGCAATCACTACATTATCATTGACAATATCAGTGTATGTTTGTGTGTGTGTGTGATTGGGGGAATTGTGTGAAAGGAGTGCGTAGGAAAGAAGAATGAATCGGAGGGGGGGGGGGGGGGGGGGAGGGGGCCATAGAAATTGTTGATGAATCATGCAGATTGTATGTGTGCACGTATGGCTTGTTTAAAGATATAGAATGGTGACATGGCAGTTAGGCTGTGTTGTAGGGAGTTCCACGTTTTAGTAGCAATATAAATGAAGGTGAAACGCGCCATAATTAGTTCGTATGTGTTGTACAGACAGTGACGCTTGGCAATGTGAACGCAGAGGATAGATAACATCTTGATGCGTAAAACTAATTGAAGATCACGTTATCTGATTGGTGATAAACTTAAATGTTAATAATGCGATACGATAATCGAGGCATTGATGAACTGTTAAAATGTTGAGGACGCGGTATGCAAATTGCATGCTTTCGCGACTATTAACAAATAGCACTGCTCGTAGTGCTGTGTTCTGGGCTGTTTCTATGGGTTTTAGTGTTGTTTTATATGTCAATTTATAAATGGATAACCCGTACGAGATGTGAGTATGAATAAAGCTGTGATAAAGAATTTGGAGGGTTCGTAAGGAAAATATGTGCGTAGTTTAATAAAATTGGTATATTTTGATATATCTTGTTAGTTGTGTCTTTTACGTGTTGATGCCATATTAATTGATGGTCAAATGTTAGTCCTAAAATTTAGTATGGTACACTCGGGTTAGGTTCATACTTGTAAACGAAAGCTGAGGTGTGTTTAAAATTAGTTTGTCTTTCGGGGCAAAAATTATCTAGTTTTTTTCCCGCTATATTGGGAACTAATTTGTCATAGGTTAGCCATTTAGCTAGCTTTTCTAAAGTGTTATTAGCTTGCATGTATAGTGCTGTCACGCTTGCATTAATTATAAAAAGTATTTGTATCGTCGGCATAAAGAACACAATCTTTTTTGTAAATAGGCTGCCAGGTCATTAATATATGTTAAAAAGAGAAAGGGACCTAATATTGAGCCTTGCGGAACACCGATGGTAATGGGTTTAGTTGTTAAAATGGTGTCAGATAAAATGACAAATTGACATCTGTTAAAAAGATAACTTGCCATAAAATTGAGAGCAACACCACGAACCCCGGAAGCACTTAATTTTTGTAGTAAAAGATCATGATTAATAAGGTCAAGCGCGTTTGTTAGGTCTACAAAGGTTCCCATTGTTAATAACTTCATTTCAATGTTTTTGCTTTTATTTTTTTCTGCCATATTGAATAACGCGAGTTTTGTTGATTTCCCTTTAAGAAATTCCTATTGTGACGGAGTGACCAAATTATTTTCAGAGAAGAGCAGGTTTAGTCGCGTTAGTAGTAGTATCTGAATCACTTTTGCAACAACAGAAAGTAATGCGATTGGTCGATAGTTCTCTGGTTTTCGTTTGTCTCCTTTTTTTAAATATTGGAATCACTTTTGCTACTGTGAGTGAGTCAGGGTAAGAGCTAGTCGTGAAAAGTTTGTTGATAATATCGCCCGAAGGCTGTGCGATGATGGAACCACATTTTTTTTAGTATTATCGTCTGTCTGTCGCACCCCGACGACGAAGTATTTTTTTAGCCTGTTAATGGTATTATGAACTTCTTCTGGATCGACAGTGTAAAGGAAAAAAGTCGTGTCATTTCGAGCTATGTTTGGTGTGCCAGTGGATAGATTTGTGCATGAAAGATACTGTACGTTTGTAGTGATAGTTGAAAAGTAGTCATTGAGCGCTTTAGCAATTTCTTTTTTTTTTCTTTTCTTGTTTGTCCGTAATTATGCCTTGATCGGTGCTTAAGGCTGATACAGTTTGTTCGGTAGTGCTCTTGTTTAGTGCAGAGTTAATTATTTTCTAGGTTTTTTTGGGATTGTTACTGGCGCTAGAAAGTTTACTAAAAATACTGCTGTTTAGCTACGTTAACTAATTTCTTTAAACAAACATTATACGATTCGTATTTATATTGAAGGCTTAGATTGAATGGATTGCGTTTTAGTTTTTTTATACATATTGCTTTTGTGATTGGTAGATCGCTGTAGTCCGTATGTTAACCAAGGGCTTTTTCTGTCTGATCTGCGGGATTGGGTTTTGGCTTTCGTACCTTTTTGGACTGAAGATTTTAGTGTTGCTAAAAAGTTGTCTAGATTTAGGTCTGCCGTGTGCGCTTGATATACGTTCTCTCATGACTTCGTGTTTAATGTATTTATGATTACGTTGTTATCGTATATTTGAGTAGTTTGGTGTTATTTGAGTAGTTTGTATATTAGAAACAGCGAAAATGGGTGTATGGTCGGTTATGTCGGTTTTAATAGTGCCAATTGTGAAGTTTGTTGAATGATAAGACGTAATCATGTGACTCAAACTGCTGTGTTTTGTGTCACTAAGCCGGGTAGTTGTCGTTAAGCATTGTCGTAGTCCGTAGACGGCTAGTGTATCTAGGTATCTGTAAGTGACCGATGAATCAGCAGAAGTGTCAATGTTTATGTCGCCCATAATGATAACATAAGAATTAATTTGAGAAATGTTTTTGAGGGTTTCATTTAAGCTGCCTAAGTGCTCATTATGACGCCAATGATTGCATTTTTTTTTTTGTTTTATCGGGAACTGCCCTAGGTGATTTGGGATTTGGCGGAATTTCTATAAATAGTGATTCAGAAAGGTTAGATGATATATGAATGTCATCTCGAAGTCTGAAAGTAAGTAGATTTTTTATGTAAAGAGCAACTTCCCCGTGCGATTTAGACGGAAACATTACTTCTTGTGGTTGGCGAGGACCATATATTGCCTGATATAGCCAGGGATATTTAAGTTGTTATTCGTGTTATTGCTGAGCCATGTTTCAGAGAGAGCGATAAAGTGGAAATCATGTTTTAGGGTAGACAATAAGCAAACAAGATCGTCATATTGACTACGTAAGCTTCTGATCTTCAGATGAAGTACTGATAACTTTGATGAAGTGGATATCTGTCTGAAAAAATACATCTGGTTGAAACAAGGATACGTTCATAAGGAAAATAAAAAGGGAGAAACGAAGAGTGCCACAGAAAGATTTCGAAGCAAGACAAAGACGCTCATATCATCCTGAGACACGACCTTGTCAACTGAGCTCCCATTAGTTTTTCTGGCTTTGATAACATATTGTTCAGTCCACAGGTGCACCCTGTGGACTGACCAATGTGACAAAACTATAATCCCATCCACCTCAAGGACCGTAGTAAAAAAAAAAGTCCGGCTTGTCGCGAAGCGTTACCAATTTTCATTTCATCTGTTATTTAAGTGTTAAATAAGATGTATGCAGATTGCATTCATGTATTTTATGAAGACATACAAGTTTCAAACGCCAGAAAGCCTTCTTTCTTCCTTCGATAACCGAAATGCGTAGGAACTAGTTCAGGCAGCGCACAAATAATGCGCAAAACGTCTTTATTTTTTTCTGTTGATGTTACAACGAGTATAGATCTTTCTCGAAGGGCGCCGCCGTCTTGATTATCGTCCCTTCCAGTACGGGTGAAAACATTGTTTTGCAGTCGCCAGGCCAATAGAATACACGTACGATATAAACGTAATCGTCCCCTATTCTCGTTTGACCTCCCCTCTATTTTTTTTCTATTTGCAGGTTGAAATGTTATAGTATATTTGCGTGGCCTATACCGGTTATGCCTATCAGGTGGCTGGGGACGAGAGTAAGCAAAGCATGTCTATGCGGAGAGAAAGTTGTCTGGTTCTAGTGCAGGATTTGTGGTGACGTCAGTACGACGCCGAGCTCTGATTGGCTGTGATTGAAAGAATAGTGGGTAGACCTCAATGCTAGACGCCTTGCGGTCTACCCACAATTTTTTTTTTCAATCAGCCAATAAGAGCTCGACATTCTGACATCATCGCAACCTATCCAAAGAAGCAGACGATCTTGCGCTCCGCATAGTTTCTCTAAACTGTCAAACTGAAGAACAAGCTGGGGAAACGGCCGTCTGTCCTATTCACCACCGCGCTGGTCGGTCACCGCTGGGATCGCGGCAGTCCGGCAGCTTGACGCTTCTATTAATGATGTCATCGGGTGGACATCGAAGAACCACACGTAGATAGGCGGTAAACGCACCGGTCGTCGACGAGCTCCAGGCAGCATAGCTGACAAAAATTTGGAGTTTCCAAACAGGCGCTCTGTAATGGGAGAATTTACAGTAAGCATGTTGAAATAAGGGTTATCTGAGCAGGCAAGGTTGTAAGCGATCCTAGTGGGAGAAAAAAAGAAAAGCTCTCGAGACTAGGGACAAAAAAAAAAAAGGGGGGGGGGACAACACAACACTGTCCCAAATAAGAGAGGTTGTGTTGTTCCCTTTTAATCTCAAGACGGTGTTGTGGTGTTGTCCCCCCCCCCCCCCCCCCTTTTTTTTAAGGGAAAGACTTCTTTGATTACGCGAAGAGCCGTCGGCGTTGTCCCCAGGAGATGGTCATAAAACTGCGTCATCAAGCACGCGCCTCAGAAATAAAACACAAAGAAAAGCACAGCAACGCAGATGCTTTGTCACGGAAGCCGTCATGAGACCGGCACGGTTCGCGGCGCGTGCGCAGTGGGGGCGTGATTTCACCGCCGGAGCGCCGTGCGCGAAAGCAAGACATGGCACGCTGCTTGTAGGAATGCGCTGCGTGTAAGAATGCTTTCCCATTCCCACAGGTAAGAAGTGTCTTCGGCGAGTTTTTTTTTTCTTTATCTTTACACACGCGCCAGAATACTGTCGCCATTGCTGACCTTCTCCTGTTTTACCGAGATGCCGAGCCACTGAAGCGGGTGTTGACGAGCCTCCAGAAAGGCCAATGCTGGGAAGGAGACAATGGAATCTAAGATGGCAAAAACCGGAACTGCTATGGTAATGACGAAGTGAAGAAAATGGAATAAGAGGAAACAAAAGCTGAAGGTCAGTTATGGCGGCGCCCATGCACAACTGCTGCCAAGCGTCTATTCCCAATGTGTCTTTTCTTTTTTCCACAGTGAGCATGGTCGTCTTATAGCTGAAGCGACCGGCCTCTTTCTCTCAGCAATGATAATTTCAGAACCCACTCACCAGCCCCAGCCAAACGATGACGCTGCGTTCGGCTTTCGCACTTAATCTTTGCCCCGTGTTTATTCTCTTCAGTTGACGCAGAAAATTCAGCGCTATTTCTTTGTTGTCTATAGGAGGTGCCGATTATCTTCGTTATCCCGCTTTCGCGGAAGAGGTTATATACTTCGTGCCACTCTAAGCCCGTGACCGTTGCCCACGCTATACGTACCGATAGGGCCAATAAAGCAGCCGCGTAAGTGCATATTCACTGTTCTCGTGGTCTTCGTGGATCTGCTTGCGCCGGTTCAATGATCGCATTTAGCGTGCGTGGCGTGACTGGAGTGTCACGTGACCCAGAGCCTTTTATACTGACGAACCTCCCCCCAATTGATTCCGTGCAGATAGCAAATCCCTTTTACCAGAGCCGTATATTGGGAGAGCCTGGCCAGTGAAGACAGCGTCGAAGTACTGACATTTTTTCTGTCACCAGCGAAGGCCCATATACGCTGGACACAGATTGGAAACGAGTGCTGCGTCAGCGCTCGGCTTCGAGTTGAGTTTGAGCCGAACCTTGGGGCAGTCGTCGTGTCCAGTCCGTGGCCAGCGTTGGCCTTCTCTGTCGACGGCATCTATTTAAAGGGATACTGAAGCGAAACTTGAAATACACCTATTATGGTCAGAAATAGGTTCAATATGATCAATGACATTCATAAATCATAATCGCGCGTTTGTATTTTGAACGGATGGCTATATTTTTCACCCTGATGGGCCCGGTTGGGCGCGCGCTCAAAAATCAGCCATCGGAGAGCGCGATGCGTCTCGGGATATTGGGCGCATTCGTGACGTCACTTGTGCCGGTCGGGAAAGGCTACGGCGTGAATGTTGTGGTTACGAGCGTTGCCACTTGGTGGCGCGTCGACGATTAACTACCTGTGACAACGTGGCCGTTTGAGATGTGCAAGGACTGCACGCACGCTGCACCACGGGACCACGGCAAGTCGGCAACCACGGCAGCACTGACAAAACCAGCTCTGAGGCCGGATTCTCAAAGCGAATTCACGACGAAAAAAGTGCGTAAGACAAATTTGAGAGAAAACCCGTGCTCTCGAAACGAAATTGTCGTAACCTTTGCGCAGGTTACGACAGAATCCTACGACAGCTCCGAAGCTGTCTTACGCACTTTTTACGATCAAATCAACAAGGCCGACAGCGTCGCTCAGTTACTTGGTATCGGCCACCAACGGACATTTATTTTTCTTCGTGCTCTTCTCGTGCGTCCCGTCGTCAACCAGCAAGAAAAAAGGAAGGAGTACTTAAAACAGACCACGACGATCAAGAACGCAGGATCCACAAACACACGAGAAGAGCTACAACAGCCACGATACTGCCGACCGAGCGAGCTCGGCAGAATATAGTAGGCCTAGCAGCAACATCGACTCGGCGCACCGTTGCTCCGGCGGTCCTTGGCCAAGACCGTCTGTCCATGACCGGCTGGCCTGCTGAATGGAATATGCCCGCGCGACCCTTGTGGACCCTTACCGGATGAGTAGTTTGATCCCTGAACTAAATTTCAGAGGTCAATATTTTCCCCTTGTCATCTCGATCTCCTTGTTTTCCGAGACAGCGGTGACGAACGCTGTCGTCGAAAAGGGACTCTCATTGATTCTATCTCCTTGTTTTGTGTGATATAGAGCTCAAGTAAACGCCATACGGATTACCTTGGCAACTCGGTATGTACACTCTGTTATTAGTATGCCATTTTTATTCTGACTCGACGCTACGTCAGTGTCGAGCTATAGCAGTTCGTGGGAGCTACGCGATGTCGGTCTAACCTTTCTTTGCCGAGTGTCATGTCAGTATCGAGTTGCAATCGTAAAAGATCGGTCCAGAAGCGCTTACCGAAACGCGGTCTAAAAGAGCGAATCCAGCACTTCGATCAAACGCGCGTGTCCGCTCCGAGTGTGAACAGGTATTTGGCATTTGCGTGGCTCTTGCTGACACCCTCGTAGTTCAAACATATCCTTTTTAACGTCGGCTTGCAGCTCGCGACTCGCAGCACCAGAAGCATGCTCGGGCCGTGTCGTGCAAAGAGCCGCAACGAGAACGAGCTCACTGTGGCCAACTACGCTTTGGCTTTCTCCGCCAAGGCTTTGCAAACGCGTTCAGGCCTAGGCGAATTCTGCCTGCACGCCGTATTGCCGCAGAACGGCGCTGCTATTTTGGCACAAGTGATGTCACGAGAACTTCCCCCCATCCACCAGATGAGAATTTGAAATCGTTTAATTATGTTTAAAATTAGTTCTCCTGTGTTTTACAGCGCAATATTTATATTTCCGAGGTGGTGCCTGTCCCTAGCCCATATTTATGCAACAAGATCGGCGCTAAAATTTCGTTTCACTACCCCTTTAAGCACTAGGGATTTGTTAGCGATAGACCATTCAATCTAGCGCTCTCAGGGCGGCGCCATTTTGTTCGACCGCAGCGTCCTCTCCACACATCCGGGAAATTCAGCAGGTTCGGCGGGGTAAAACGAGAGAGAGGGCACGCGCCCGGCTCCGCCAGCAGACGACAAACCGGGAGGTTGCCGTTCTCCAT
Organism: Ixodes scapularis; assembly: GCF_016920785.2. NCBI lineage: Eukaryota > Metazoa > Arthropoda > Arachnida > Ixodida > Ixodidae > Ixodes > Ixodes scapularis. Next base: position 165,375 of record NW_024610114.1, on the reverse strand, counting down.
CTTTGGGCTGTACCGGCGGGCTGTACCGAACATCGAACTCTGGCTCGTGGCTGCCGTTATGAAGTGGTTCCCGTTCTTAGAATATTTATGGCAACACCAAAATCAGCCTAGAACTCTCTGTTGTTCTCTTTCAGTAAATGATCAACTATCGTATATTTGTTCCGTTGCTTCAATAGCAGTGGAGTCAGCCGGCAAAACCACTGCGCTCATTGCGTCAGGAGAGCACGTTTTTATTTATTATTTCAGACTTCCATTCATTGTCGCTAAAGGCCTACACTAGTACGAATTTCGTACAGTAAAATAGCTACAGCAACCGGATTTACTTTTCGCCGGAGCGACCGGCCACTCTGACAGTTTTTCCTTTTTTTTTTATTCGCACGCAGGTAACATTGCAATGAGACTCGGTTAGTTTTTTTTATTGAGCGTAGCATTACACGAAAACTTGCATATCAACATTCGCGCATCTGCGCTTGAAATCTCCAAAATGACGTGATTTGAACGCCATCCGGATGTTAGGTACAGCCCACTCGGCGGAGCAGACGACGCGAGGGGCAGGGCATTTTTTCTCTCCGCTCTTCCTAGTGGAACGGGAGCTGCTGGTGTGGCGCGCGTTCCAAACCAACGCGTCTTTGTGCGCCCGTAGGTCGTGCGCTTCCCGGAAATGGCGTATTTCGTGACGTCGCGCTGATTCCTTGCGCTTTCCGGGCGCGCATAAGAAAGTTGGATGATTTCAACTTTTTTCTGAACGCGCACAAAAACGCGCTGTGACGTAGTAGAGCGCTGCTCTCCCATATCCTCCCCGGCCAATCGGGTGAGGGCACCAGTTCCGGCTCCGCGTTTCTTCGCCGTCTGGCGCAGATGCTCTTCGCTCGCCCGCAAGCGTACCGTCCTAACCAACGCGCACGCTTGTGACTCAGAAAGCGCACCGGAAACAAAGACGTCACGAAATGCGCTATTTCCGGGAAGCGCACGACTTTCGCGCGCACAAAAACGCGTTGGTTTGGATCGCGCTTAAGGCGCTGGAGAGGAGAAAAATGGAGGAGAGGGAGGAGACCCCCGAAGGTTCGAGAGAGGATGGAGAGAGCAAAGAGGAAACGAACGCCATTTTGACGCAACACGCTTTCCGTACAGAGCACTGTAGAAGCTACGCGTCGTCTGCTACGGGCCGACTTCTTTTACGCCTGAATAAAATTTTGAAGTCAAACGTCGAGAAAACTTAATTCGTTAGCTTTTTAACTCACCGAGGAATATATCTGTATGCAATTTTCTTGCCAGAGTCATCGATATAAAAGCCGCCGGGAGTTCACGCGCATACGTAACGAAAACTAAACGAATGACGAAGTACATTCTGTCGTAAAGTGGAGAGTTAAGCTGGTTGGTAACGTTATATCATAATAAAAGAAACAGCGCTCACTGCTTGTGCGCTGTTTTTAATATGATATCACATCCAGTGGGAAACAAAATGGCGTCATTCAGTTTACTCTTCTGCTGTGTACCGCCATACGCTTCGTAAAATCTGCACCGTCGAGCAGTTAGCGCTTCGAAGAATGTCCCTATATGTAGGGGCCTCTTATCCAGGAACTTTATTTGAGACGCCCAGGCTCGTTCACACCTGAAACTTTCTAGTACCTCTTACGACGAGAGGACACACTGGCGCCATCTATTGGGTAGCAGTCTAAACTTAGCGGTCCGGCATATTTTCTATTTCTCTCGCGCATTATCCTTTCTTTCTTGGCTCGAAAAATTTTCGTCAACGTTATAAACGAGCCTTTCTTATAGGTATTACGCACATTTGACCTCGGAAATCCCGCAAGACCTTGGCTCTTGTGAAATGCAGTTCCAGGGTCATCGCATAGATGGCGCCAGCGGGCCAGTGCGTTCTCTAGTCCTAAGAAATTTTAAGAGGTTTTAACAGGTCTCGTCTCTCTCGGTCGTACTCGGTCGCAACTGTCTGAACGGGTACGCTCGCATCGAGCATAAAGCACCACTGCAGCGTTCGATCATGCACGTGACACAGTCGCTTACATGCGTGCCTCAACATCGGTTCACGCGCGGTAATAGACCGTCGAAAAAAAAAAAAAACTAAAAAAATACAGCTCGCGCTGCTCTATGGGGACAACAAGAATGCTTTTTTTTAACTTCTTGTTCTTGTTACTTTTTTCGCCAAATTCTTTTTCACAAATGAAATTCTACCAGCTTAGCGTCCACGAGCAACTCGAGAAAGCGCATCGACAAGCAAACGAAACGCGACGGAGGAATATTCGATTTTGCTCGCTGGAGGCGCTGCCCACATTTCAGAGCTAGAGGTTCTATGGAGTTTTAGATGGGCACCCCGTGAGCCAGATTTGCGCGTCTGTTTTTCATAGAGTGCATGCTCTCATACACACACGTGCTTTTGCCTGAGTGTAGACACCTCAGCCACCGCTTTTCCGCCCAGTTTTTGTGTGTCTTTTGAGGTGCGTGCAATCCGGTGGGACTCAGCTCGAGCATGTAAAGCCTTGGCCATAGCCTCCTCTATACTCACAAAGCCTGGCAGTTCGACGACAAAGCCATAGAGTGCCCGGTCGCAGATTCGGAGTGCGAGGATCTGGCAGCGCAAAGCATCAAAGAGCCATTTCTCTGGGGAACCTGGACGTCAGAGCACAGCTTTTGCAACGGCGAGGACCCGAAACACTCTTGTTCGCTCGGGAGAAGCGTGTTTCGGCGTTTCGCCGCAGCGGGGTGCCAGCCAGGTGGCCCTTCTCTCATCCGTTGTCTGCCACTCCACCTTTTCCATTTCGGCGGCCGCTTCTTGTGGCGATCTGCCAGGCTTTATCAGTATTTAGGGGGCTATGCCTTGGTTAATGTTGGCCTTGGCTAATGCTTAGACGCCATATTACCGCTAAAGTCGCGCATTGAGTGCGCGAACGGGTCAACGCGCTGCTGTGATCCAAAGCGTGTCTTCAACCTGAGACAGACGGACATGTAGGCCCCCTAGTTTTCCACGCTCCGCCGCACCGCTATTCGCCAAATTCGATCACGCGATAAACGAAAATCCTGAGCTGTACAGGAAAACCTCCTCTATAGCCACTCCGCAGCTTCGATGGCAGCTGGTCGCTACCACTTGACAACTTAGTTCATGTTCTTTGCTATTGGAAGGCCGTACACCATCCATTTCTCTGAAGTTTTCGTCATATATGGATGCAAAAAATGTGCGCAATAAAACCCAAGAACACGTCTGCATCCAACGCCTGATGTACAGGGTGTCACAAAAGAAAATTTACACGGTCTTTTTTACCGCAGAAATAAACAGGCATCGCCGAGCGCTCACTCTCCGCCCGAAGGTAGCTCAATAGGTCACAAAGAGATGCCCAAGTTTCAGCCCGATCCGATAACTTAATTAAAAGTTATAGTTGATTTTCTGAAAATTCCAATGGGAAAATGGAGCCCATTTTTGCCCGTTTTCGGTTTCTGGTGCCATAGAGCCCCATGTATTCGAAAACTCCGTCGGCCGCCATTTTTCCATTGAAATTTTCAGAAAATCACTTATAACTTTTGATTAAGTTATCGGATCGGGCTGAAAATTTAGGTATCTGGTTGTGACCTCTAGCGCTACCTTTGGGCGGAGAATGAGCGTTCGGCGATGCCTAGTTTATTTTTGCGGTAAAAAAGACCGTGTAAATTTTTTTTTGACACCCCGTACTTAGGGTAGGAAGACAAACATAGGGAAAAGAACGTTCACATAAAGAAAACTCTCAAACAAACTGGTTTGCTTTTCACTTCCGATGTCATTACAGATCACGAAACGTTGTATCCCAGCTGAATTATCATATAAAATCAGTTTTCTTTTCTTTACTTTCTTTTTTTTTTTTGGGGGGGGGGGGGGGGAGGGGGGAAAGTTCGTTTTTACGAGTTCGTAATTTCGCTGATTATTTAGGGGGATAAACTAAGCAACCAGAGTTTTCTTTTAAGTACTCTAATTTTGGCATTTATCCCTTTTTTTTAAGTAGATAACCAGCACCACGCTTATATATTCGATTCCAGTCCGTTATAAATGCTAAACTGCAAATTAGTATTCAATTTTCACTGAGTCCTCAATGTTACCAACCCGGCATTTGGCGTCAGCAGGCGTAGTTAGTGAGATACTGTAATAAAGACTTTATGGTAATTAATCGACATCGCCAGAGCACAAAACGATGCACGGTTGTTAAACTGAATTTGTCGGGAAAAGTGTACGTGAAAGTTACTTTGCGTGACGTGTTGCCTGGCGCAATTTTTTGAATACCTGGACGAGATATTTCCTGGTGGTTCATAATGACGTGCAATTTGGTCTCCAAAATGAGAGCGGAAGGAACGAGCGCGAACCACACGCCGCATTCGTCTGAGCACGGCTCCTCCACGTGGGAAGAGTGGCTTTCCCGCATAACTTTGGATTTCAAGATGGATGAACGCGAAACTCTGCTCCCTGCGGGAGCTTATTATATGCAGGATCTCCATGGACAGCTACAGGCCTAATGTCTTTGGGGGCCTCAGCGTTGTGCCTTTTTCACTATTGGAATTCTTCGCCGATTATTGCCCTAGAAATGATTTGGAGGAAGAGAACGGCTTCTAAGTTAAAGAGTCTGAAAGCAATAGCAAGTTATCCTTTTATAGAACCTGTTGTACAAAAGAGTAACAACCCTAAACTAAAAACGTTACAAAAAAAAATTTAAGGTATTCGCTTTTTTTCTTTTTTGTACACAAACACGATTTGCCGTAGCACAAAATATTCAGCTTTTAATTATTTTAATCAGGAAGGGGTGGGCAGCGTAAAACCCATTTCACATGGTGCAACTCCGCATTTCGATTTTGGGTCTCTTTCGGCAGGAAGACCACGGACACAGTACACACTTGAGCTACCGTCCACGGTTCATTATTATCATTATCTCCTTCTTTCTTTTTTTTTTTATACGTATGACGTTTTAGCAACCCAGAACCTCAAGAAGATTTGCTCCACGTGGAGCGGGTTCGGGGCCTCCCTCCGCGTTCTACACCGAGTTCCACCCCCCGCTCTTCCATCTTCGCGTGGGAAGAAGACGCGTTCTGCAGTCGTCAGGATTCGCTGGCCAAGCGGCCCGCGCACTCCCCGAGCTTCAGGACGCGGCCCAGCGACACCGGCGACTTCGTGGGTGGTCCTCCGGGAACATCGCGCGCGCGGACACGGGAACGACGTAATGCGCGTGCCCCGCTCATCACCAGGGGCTTTTTGGAGGCTAGAGATGTTTGGGGAGCATTTATGCCACGTCTGTTTGCGTCTGTGCGGGCGCGCGTGTCTGTGTGCAAGAGTGACTGCGTGTGTGGGATAGCTGAAAAAGCATGGTAAACGCTATAATAGCGCGAAGGAGAGCCGAGGACAAGAACACAAAGACGTGACTAAAAAACGAAAACGAATTAGTTGTGACTTGTTTAGATAGCAGAATTTTAGTTTGCTAGAGCATGGTGGCATTGTGACCCACTGTAGATGAGCAATTTAGCCAGGGCAGTACAACCGCTAGCCGGGGGTCTCTATACCGTGTATCACGCAGCAGTGATTCGCAACCGCACGCCGGTACGATGCTCATCCAGATCGAAAAGGGCCGGGGTAGTGGTCGAGCCCGGGAGGGTGGGGAAAGTGGCAGATTTTAGATTTAAGGGGGTGGGGGGAATTCTCTCTTCAAACTCCAAGGACAAACGTTTTTTAATTAAAAAGGCAGAAGTATTGTTTATTTTTTAAGGTTGAAATTGCTGAAATTTTACTTACTTTCGTCTGGGACGTCACATCTATCCGTGACGTTATATTTGTTCGTAACGGAACATCTCGTTGCAGGCATAAATCCAACCCTAACCCAGGAACGCTGGGTTCGGCAGCGCGAGCTTTCGCTTCAGATCATCCGGATTCCGGACTGCGGTGCGCGAACACACACGGCCTCCAATCATATCTGATGATAATTAATGTCACTGGATTCTAGGAAAGTAGCGCCAAACCGTATCCCCAGCATTCCTGGTCACGGTCTCCTTGCGCCCTCTCTTGGCTATTCTCAGCAAAACGCAGTAAAATGATAATTTCAGCCAAACTACTGCAGAATTCCGTAAGTTCCCCGGGATATCTATAGAGGGCATTATTACACTCTTGTTTAATACCAACTTGAACCTCAGGATTGCATACTTTGTATTCCTGGGCCCGATATAATATTGTTCCATTGGGTCCTAGGGGCCACTTTGACAAAACTTTAATTTTCTTCTCACTGAAATGAAGAATCGTATAGTTCCCGAGGAATATGATAGCTGCTGACTCATAGCACACACCGGAGTTAAAATTTAGGTATTTTAATTAATACTTTTTATTCCTCGAGACTTTCAAATTCGGCCCGCTTTTTGCCCCGGTAAAGTTAGCACTCCGCCGTGCATCAAGAAGCTTGCGGCCAAGCTACCTTTACATAAGCTTATCGAAGAAAAGATTTGTATGATGCGTTTGTGACAGCATATTGACTAAGAATGAGGCGGTTATAATATGGCTATATAATAATTAGATGCTTACAATCAAAATTTGTGCCCTGGATTTCAAATATAAGCAATTGTTATGTAGGGTCAGAAACAGTTGCATTATATATATTTTGCTTAGAATTTGCCTGTGTACGTAAAGTTTTAGCTCGGTTAAGGACACAAACTGAACACAATTCTTTCAGGCCTGTATAACTAGAAATAACTAGAAATATAACTAGAACGGCGCGCCGCTGGCAGTTCGGTTCTGTGTCTTTTTGTCTTTCTTATTTTATTTATACATATACTGTATACGCGTATAAATAAAGAACAAAACGACGACGACGTTGAGAGGTTGACGCACCGGGCGACGGCGGTGCCTCAATCTGAGCTCTGGTTCCCCGGAAGCGGCAGCTTCTACTTCGACTGGGCTACCTCCTTGGAGTCGGATGCTTCGACCCCAGCGGACCCCAGTGAGCAACAGCACTTTCATGTTCCTGGGGCTCCTTCATGCAACGATCGAACGGCGTGCCAGATCCCCATGGCTCGCTGCTGACCCTCCCAACCCACCTCCACGAAATATCGACTTCTGCGAATTGGACTGCCATCCTCCCCAATACAGCTCTAAGTTAAACAAAGAATTTTCCTATTTAATATGTACTCGTTTTGCACAGACTTGCAGCATTATTTCAAGAACTGATTACTTTCCAGAAAAATTAAAAATCGCGGAAGTCTGTGTAATTCATGAAGGCGGTAACAAGAAGAATGTGAACCAATCTGGATCAATATCGGTACTTCCGGTATTCTCCAAAATAGTTGAACCCGTTATTTACAAACGCCTAAGTGAATTTTCTGATGAGCATAACATTATTACAGACAACCGATATGGATTCCAAAAAGGTAAATCAACCAAAACGACATTGCTAAATAGAAAAAAAAAATGGCGCCCAGTGAATATACAAACGTATATACAAACGACACGATTTTTTTTTTCACCGGAAATGTTTTTGGATGTTTTAGAGAGAGATGCTTTTGGATGTTTTAGAGAGAGATTTAGAGATACGTGGCTGGACCAACTTTACTAGTGGTTAGGTGCTAGTCAGAACTGAATAAGTCCGAGACAAATTAAATAATTTTTAGAAAAAAAAATACACCTATTACTTACACAATTAATATATCCTTTAAAAACTCCAATATTGAACGCGTGGAATCTTTTAAAGTTCTTGGTGTCAGCTTTCATGGAAATTCGTACTGAACTGCTCAAGTGAATGATCTCCGAAGAAAGATGTCTAGATTAATTGGTTTATTCTTTAAACTAAAATATCTTCTCCCAATGTGGTTAAAACAACAACTATACATCCCTGATTCCACCGAGGTTGCATTATTGTTTATTGGTCTGGGGGACGACCACAAGAAATATTGTTAAACAAATATTTACATTAAAAAAACGCGCGGTTCGGTTAATTGATAATCTTCCATGGTTCGATTTAACCTCCCCTAGTTTTATTAAAAATAAAATACTAATAGATTACCTTTTCGGTTTAAGGGTAGCTACTTTAATTCATTCTCAAATTAAAACCAGTCCTTTCATCTTTAACGACAGATACTTACCTAAGCAAACAAATTAAAATTGAAGACGTCCGCAGTTTCCAAAGCCTAAAATCAAAACTGATTTAGGTACCTAAAAATTATCCTATCAGATAACGAACATTTTAAACAAACGCCATCGAGTCTATGAGTTGGCCAAAAAATCCCTTCCATGTTCTTAATTTCAAAAACTATCTCAGGGATCACTTCAATGTTTTCAGTGGATATGCCTAGCAAGTTATGTTGTAAATTGTTTTCCTTTGTAAGAAAAAAATGTGATTCTTGTTTTGTGGTGAGAGATTGTGTTATTTTTATTTTTGTTTTTTTCCCTGCTGTTCAGTGGTGTAAGAGGGGTTGGGACCTAGCCAGGTGATTTTATTCGCCTTTTGTCGAAGGCCCCTTGAGGGTTGTGTTAAACATAAATATTAAAAAAACTGGAACCTCTTCTGGCGCTTTTGGGTTAAGCAACTAAGGTCAGCAGTTCGACGGCAGCATGGCAGCAGCGGTGGCTTCCCGTAGGAACACGATGGCCCCGCTGAAGTCCCACGCCTTCGACGTCTCTGTCCCAGCCGGGACGCCGCCTGATGCCACGCTCAACGCAGCGACCATCCTCGTTACGCTGCCAGAGGTCTACCCTGTTCAACACTTGGGAGGGGTAAAGTTCTAAGTGGTAGTCAACTCTAGATCGCCAATAAGCAAGCTGGCCGGCTCCAGAAGTCTGGACGTCGGTGGCCGCCCCGTTCCCCTGGTTCTTGTCGGCCGAAAGGCAGCGCCAGTCACTTGCCTTTTTTTGCCGACCTACATATATGTACCTGACGAGGTCTTCATACGACGCCTTGAGCCCGACGGAAAAATCTTGGAAATAACCTCGGTGTCTACAAATACCACCCTACTGTGAAAACCGGCATTCGAAACCTGGAAATTGAAATGAAGAAACAAAATCCCTTGCCGAACTTCCTGCGAGTTAGAGGACATGGAGTCACTTCGGAATATCGCGGCATGAAACGCGTCTGCCGACGATCCAAGACAGAAGGCCACTTGAATGCGTAGTGTGTGGAGGATTACTGCACGCGCTGCGCCTTGTTCAGGCGCGCCGCACCCACTTGCGGAGGCCTGCCACCAGTGCGGTGCAACGTACGCAACAGTAGATTGTGCACAGTGCGGCACAGCTATTCCGCCGTAGCCAGGACGACGCAGGAAAATTTCGCCCTTCTGTCCGTAGCGGAAGCAGGCCCGTCGACAACACAGCCGCAGACTGCGCTTTTCGAGAAGGCACCCCGACAAGTACCCCCCCTTCGCCCCCTCCTCCAAGAGAAGAGGTGACTGCCGGAGTGGCTGACATTGCCGTGTCGGTCTCCCCGGAGAACTGCCTCCGGAGTCCCACGTGCCAGATGCAGCCAACACCAAGCCACCACAACGTGTGACGGAACAAGACCTGGTGACCGGTGTCCCAACTGCAGCGGGTCACGTGACAATCAACTCGAGCACGCTGCTTCAGCGGTGCCTTTCTACCCAGCATGGAGCATGGTGAATGACGACTTGTATCTATCGTCAAATTCTGACAACCTCGTGATGTACTACAGAACTGAGCAAGACCAAAAAAAGACACCAGAACTACCGAAGGACAGGTCGCACGACACCCAAGCTACTACGAACTCGGCTTCGAAAGCCCTCAAACACAGAGCCAGCGAAGACCTACGCTGCACAGGCAGGTGCTAAGAGGAGGCTACTTCAGAATCTGCGAGTCTTCTGGTAGGAAGAAACTCTGGCTAAAGCCTCAGAAGTAACCGAAAGTAACCCAAACCGCTGACCTCCCCTCGTCGTTTACGTCAGGCGATTCCGAAAATAACTAGACGTCGTTTTATTACAAGCATGGGCAGTTTGATACTTTAAACCCATGTTTAAAAAAAAATAATAAAAAAAAAAATCAGGGCGCAAAATGGTTTTCTTCTTCCCCCCCCCCACCCCCCCCCCCCCCCAAAAAAAAGCAAAAAAAAAAAAAAAAAAAGAAACCAAGAAAACAGGCTATTTGTGTAAGGCTCGTCAAATTATGAGGCGCTAGAGAAAACCAGCCCACTACGTTAAATCCTTTTTTCGAACTCTTTTTGTTCGCGCTCCGCCCATCGAAAAGCAAGCGGGAAGGACCTCAGCACGCACATCGTATCGCTGCGCCGCAGTGAATTCCGCAGCAAAAAGGCCGTCTGCCTTCATGGCCGACCATGGCAACAAACGCCGAATGACCAATATACCACCAACTGGCTTCGTTGTAATGGTACAACAGCTCTTGCGGTCGTTTTTTTTGGTCGACAAACCGGTGAATGTAAAGCGCGATCCAAACCAACGCTTCTTTTTGCGCCTGTAGATCGTGCGGCTGCGGATGTGACCAGTGGCGTACCAACTTGTTTTTGAGTGGGGGGGCAAACCAGGCACCCTGCTACCCCCCCCCCCCCCCCGCCCCTCGGGGCCGGCGGACACTGAACTTTGTTTCTATTAGGGAGGTAGTTTCTATCCACCAACGTTTTTCTAAGCACTGAGGTGAAGACAAGCTTTTACACACTACATAGTAATGGTGCATCAGGCACGTAGCCAGGATTTTGTTTCGGGGGGGGGGGGGGGGGGGGGGTGGCCATGGCAAAATGCTGTATGATGGGGAGGGAGAGAGGAGGCCCCATCAAAATGGAAAATTTCGGCGGGGGGGGGGGGGCGAAGGGCAGGCCCCATGCCCCCCCCCCCCCCCTTCCCCCCGCCACCCCCTGGATACGTGCCTGGCGCCGATCATATCCAACGTTGCTATACCCCGTTTACCCGTACAGCGCAGCGGAGGCAAAAAGCGTGAACTGGGCGTACACGTCTCGAAGCTGCGATCTCGTGCTTAATAGTGAATGGAGTACAGGAGCGATCAAACCTATGTGTGTGCTCTGTTTGGTTCTTTTAATATGGCAAGAAATGTGTCCCTGAGTACGGGACCGACGAAAAAAAACAGCCTTACCACTTTTCCTAGTTACTGTTACATTTTTCTCAGAAAGGACCTCCGCTATTTCAGGGGGGGCAAAACACATACCTTGCCCCCCCACTCTGAGAAGTGGGGGGGCAAGCGCCCCCCTTGCCCCCCCGGTTGATACGCCCATGGATGTGACGCATTTTCGTGACGTTTTTGCTGTTTCCGGGCGCGCTTTCTGAGTCAGAACCGTGCGCTTTGGTTTGGACGGGCCAGCTTCGGGCGAGCGCGCACGCGCGCAACAGACTGGCCGGCCAGGCCAGTCTGTCGCAGCCAGAAGGCGGCGAGAGAGAGAGAGAGAGATCGTGTTGTTATGTTGGAAGAGAATAAAAGTGGGGGGAGGACAGGGCCAATTGTGGATGCGCACCGGGCGCTTTTGTCACTTGCTCTGAGAAGGCGGCGAAGAAACGCGGAGCCGGAACTAGCTTGCCCTCCACCGATTGGCCGGGACACAGGAGCGCTCTACTACGTCACCGGGCGTTTTTGTGCGCGTTGAGAGAGAAGTTGAAATTATCCAACTTTTTTGTGCGCGCCCGGAAGGAGCGAAGAAGTGGCGCGACGTCACGAAAATACGTCACATCCGCAGCCGCACGCCCTACAGGCGCAAAAAGAAGCGTTGGTTTGGATCGCGCTTAATAAAGCCGGTGATTAGCTTAGCGCACCCACAGAGAGATTTGAGCTTTCCATGCTTAGTACTCTTTCACGAGTTTTTGTGTGTGAAAAGAGTGCTGATAATCTTGGATGGCGAATCCAATCCTGAGCGTCCTCTTACTTGGTATTTTCTCGGGCCCCACGGGAGAGATTTTGCGGCCGAGGCCATGAGCAATTTGTATCTGGGTTTCAAGGTGTCTTCTGATTACTACACTCTAAAAAAAAGCCCGTCCGTCTGCTTTCCCGCAGAACACTCCGAGAGTCAATCACCGCAACTTACGGAGGCAGCTCAGCGAATGACGATGCCGAAACATATGTTTAGACAAAAAAACGCAGTCTGAGTTGTGACATTAAGCAATGCAAGCGTGACGTTTTTCATTGCTTCATGTCACAACTCGGACTGCGTTTTTTTGTATAAACATATGTTTCGGCATTGTCATTCGCTGAGCTGCCTCCGTAAGTTCCGGTGATTGGCTCTCCGAGTGTTGTGAGTGAAAGTAGACGCACAAACTTTTTTTAGAGTGTATAAACACTTTGTGACTTTGTGATGTTAGTAAACACTTTGTGTTGAACTGCAGATGTCGGTAAACACTGTGTTTACCAACATCTGCAGTCCTGTGCCCCTGGCTCAGGGTTGGACGTCAAGAATAGTCCAGCAATGCGTTTGACGGAGTCACTCTTGATAAATATTCCGCCAAACTGGAGAACCGACATAGAGGGATTCCTGTGGGCAGCATGGCAGATTTTAGACTGACATTTCATGCTCAGGATTTTCAATGGAAAAGGGACTGGTCCGCGTCGCCAACTAAAGACAAAGTGCAGAAATGGGGGTTGGTTAAGGATTCTACCTTCCCCCCAGCTGTGAACACACAGAAACTAATCAGCACGTGTTTGCGGACTGCCAGAACGTTTTTGCAACGGCTAGCTCGCGGATTTCGGCAATCGACGCACTCGGCACACCGGTCGCGGAAGACTACCCCGCGCGGGATCTTTTCCCAGGTTCTTTTTGCCGTTGGTGACTATGCCCTACGTAAAAACAGGCGCCGTGGTGCAATGAGAATGGGACGACAACGGGCGTTGTAGCCCATGCTGGCCGGAGTCGGAGCCGAGCTCTTGTCAATTTGTTATGTGATAAGTGGTCATGTGGCCCTTCAATTCCTTCCGATTGATTTTGTATAACGGATTACGAGGCTCTTTTGAAGACACTGGTTAGCGGCATCACCGGATCGTCTGCTGTTAAAAGTGTAATCGGTTTGCCGGTGCTGTGCTAGACCAATACGTTGTCCATGGAAATAAAACTATTTCCATCACCAGTCAGTGAATCACCTTGCGAGGTTTGATCATCTGTGTGTTAGTATCTGTTTTTGTCCCGATAGCTGGCGGGGAAGGCAATGACGCCACTTTCCCAGAATTCAGTGACTTTATTAGGAACTAGAGTGTTACTCTTTATACGATACCGTTACTCTAGTGGTTCCGAACGGACAGCTTCATGACGAGCCGGCCTTTGCGGCTTGCGAGTCATATCTCGCGCCCCTTCCCAGACAGCCTAAAATAAAATCCGATGGTAAAAGAGCCCCTAAGGGTTCTTCGGCTTGTCCATATTTTCAACCCTAAAAGTCCGTTTAAGCACCCCTTAAAAGGGTTATTTGTGAAAAACCTATTCCAGGGTCTTTTAAGCTCCGTTTTCATGCGAAAAAGATTTTCATCGCCCAGTGCGCGAGGGGGCGACAGTGCTCAAGATGAAGCCGTTCTTCACGAGCTGAAAGAGTTCTTGCGGCGTCAAAGAACCTTTCCAAAACGGATTTTTTTTTAGAGTATAGTTTTTATTCATAACGTTCGCCCGTGGGTCGCCCGGTTAGCCTGAGCGCAACGCAGCAGGGACAAAGGGCCGCAAGACAAGGTTGTAATCTGCCAGTAGAGCCGGTAGAGTTTTTGTAACGTGCGCTAGAGCTTCAGCTGGCGCTAGTGTCTACATGGCTTCCAGTTCTAAACTGCACCAGACAGCAACCAGTCAGGTTTTATAGTGCTTCTTTGCATTTGTGTGTGCACGAACATCTCGTCTCATCGACCGAAAATTACAGAAATCATCTTTGTTATTTGAATCGTACCGAATAGAGTGTAACAATATTAGCCTTACAAAAGCGTAATTTTTTTAGTTGGAGTATACTCTTGTTATTAGTAAGCGATGTTTAGCTTCGCAGTGTTTCAGATCCAAGCCCATGTTCTAGAGCAGGTGTGTAAAGACAAGCGACGAATCCAAGAAAAAAGAGTAGTTGAAAGGAACGTGTTCAAGGAGCGTCAGCATCCCATTGACACATATTTATAATTTGCAAGATTTATATGTCACTATATTAGAATGACCTCGTGTTGCAGCTTCGATACAAAATACTTACAACAGTAAAAGTACGCATATTATAAGCGATGGATCTCATTTTATATTATTTTATATACAAGGTTGTTTTTATTGGGCGCCAAGCGTTTTCTATCTTTTCACAACAGACAAAGTTTTCGAGTATGCGGATATAATGTTTTGAACACTATAGAGCGTAAGCGGAGAGAATAAACTCTCGCACTCTAGCTTTGAGCCTCAGTTTGATCTTCTGCATGCACAGGTAGTTACTGATCCAGTGTTAGTGCGTAGTCCTTGACGGCCCTTAGGATTTCTGAGATGTCCATCGTTGCTTTCACATGTAAACACTTCTACAGAAAATCGGCGATGCCGTGTTCGCGCTAACAGTGTCAAACAGTGTATATAAATGCATGTGTGAAGCTATTTTAGCACTGTGCATAAGGCCATGAATTCGAAAGAATAACGCCGTAACTCACTAATGTTTTTCTCTTCGGGACTGAGAAATATTTCGAGCTATTTATTACGTTCGAATTACTTGTAATAATTGCTCTTAGAATCAAAACGCAAAGAGTAAACTGCTTCAATTCGAAACCGCGAACTATCGCCAGTTGAACATCTAGCGTATTCATTAGAATAACTTTATGGTAATGCTATACCATGAGACGGAAGTTGGCCGTGAGAAAACGCAAAAGCTCCGCCGCCACGTGATATTGCGCCATTGACACAAATCGACACTGTCCGTGAACACCACCAGGTGCCGCGAATCGTTATCGTTTTTCAGACTTCCCTGCTATTCTTTTACCTCTATTTTTATATCGTGTTTCTTTAGAGACCTTCCATAAAATCTCCTGGGAACCTGCTCAAGAAGGATTATATAATACAAAATACTTATCTTTTTTTTTTGTTTTTGTTTTTTAGGCGTACGTCTCATTGCACTCGGGGCGTCGAGAATAATGTGCTACCGATTCGTATTTACTGTTCATTAAAGGTGGAAGTGGACGCTACAATCAGTGCAATTCGCACTGTTGCATACGCGGGTCAGAGGCAAATTTGAAGTTTTTTTGTTTTCTTATTGTATTATGTCGATGTACCTATCCATTTGTTTGTTGGAGTCCGCGGTGTTGTTAAAATAAAATAAAGTGATATCAAATAGCCGTACTATATCTCAGTGAACAACCCCACAACACCCTGGATGACTCGTCAAATTTTATGCGCACTTCAAGAGAAGAACATGTGGCAGCAGAAACTGAAACGTCATAAACATAATTCTTACTACTTGGCACAATACAAAATGCATCGCAACCTATCTCTATCACTGATGAGAACGCGTAAAAAAGAATATCACTCTAAACTTATATCCGAAAGTCATGGGGACTTCAAGAAAACGTGGAATGTAATTAACTCTGTTATTAAGCCAAGATCGCAAAAGCAAACAACTCCTGTTATAGTCACGGATGAGACTGCAGACGCATTTAACTCTTTCTTCATTAATATTGGAGACCACCTAGCTAACAACATTGCCAGCGGCAGTGCACATTCCGTTTCTCTACCTGACTTCCTTCCAAAAACTTTTGTTTTTGAAGAAATTACGACTATAGAAATTATAAATCTAGTTAATTCAATGTCTAATAAAAAATCTGCAGGTTCTGATGGCATCTCAGTTAAGGTCTTAAAATGCAATATTGATGTACTTAGCTCTCCATTGGAACATATCTTTAACCATTCTATAACAGAAGGTGTATATCCAGATTCACTAAAAATCGCTAAAGTCTGCCCAATACATAAATGTGGGAACGTTAATGAACCTGTAAATTATAGGCCTATATCAGTTTTAAGCACGATTAATACACTATTCGAAAGATTAATTGTACGACGCATTAACTCATTTTTAGAAAAATACAATATTATCACCCCGCATCAACATGGATTCCGTCCAAATAAGTCAACTGCTAGTGCTGTTATCTCTCTCTCCCAGAAAATAAATGAGTCCTTAAATGACAATAACATTAGTATCGGTGTATTCTTAGATATTAAAAAGGCATTTGATACCGTAGACCATAAAATTCTTCTTAATAAATTACAACGATATGGTTTCAGAGGTCACTCTTTAAATTTCTTTACAAGTTATTTGTCATCTCGTTCGCAATTCGTTTCTTTGTTAGATCATAAATCCTCGATGAGACAAATAAACACCGGAATTCCCCAGGGTTCTGTACTGGGACCGATACTTTTTTCATTGTACGTTAATGACTTACCTAACATGGCTTTAAACTCTGACATAATAATGTACGCTGATGATACCGTCTTAATTTACACGGACCATTCATTGCATAACTTACAAAACACAATCAATCAAGAACTTACAGTTCTCCAGGAGTGGTTTAATTCTAACAAATTGACTTTAAATATAAATAAAACTAAGTATATAGTTTTTCGTTCCAATAAAAAAGATGTTAATACCGACAGCTTCCGAATTTGCATCGGAAATTCAATCCTGGAAGAAGTTAGTTCATTTCAATATCTGGGAGTAACATTAGATTCTCATCTTCATTGGCAACAGCACATTATAAATACATGTAAAAAGTTAACGTACGCTTGTTATGTCTTACTGAAGGCGAGACAATGCTTTGACACTCCCACGATGAAACTTATATATTTTGCTATATTTCATAGTCATTTAACATATTGTATTGAGGCCTGGGGCGTAACTTATGACACTTACCTTTTGCCATTGATTAAATTACAGAAGAGAGCCCTCAGAATCTTGACATACTCTCACTATTCCCAACCGTCTCATATCATATTTCAACTTCACATTTTCACATTTCTGGAAATTAAACAATATAAGATTGCTTGCTTAATAAATAATATTTTAAAATCAAACAATCCACTGCCAGCGAACATCTTAATTAAGGGTAACCGATTAACAAGGGCGAACACATCTGGTCACTTTAACATACCACGGTCTCATAACGTATACGGCGAGCGACTGATGCAATCATGCGGAACTAAAATCTGGAACACTTTACCATCTTCAGTCACCCAGTCAGGCAACTTTAACAGCGCTTTGAAATACTATATTTTTTTAAATAGAACATGTCTCCCACCATCCTGAAACTCAATCGCATATTCTGTTATTGAATTCATAAAAATTCATTTCACTTTGAATACACTCGTGCTCCTCGTGTTTTTATTATATAATGTATAAATTACCGGATATAGTTGAACAAGTCACTTTCTACGTTTATTTTCTATTGTCTTTCTTTCTTTCTTTTTTTTCTTTTCCTTTTATTGTATTTCCAGTAATATTTCTTAAGAGTGCTGCCTTCCTAATATGTTATTATTAAAATGGGCCCAAACTAGCCAAAAGGCTATGGGCCCAGATGGTTCTCAATAAATTGTACGATGCAACTCATGACAATAAACTCGATTGATTGATAAAAAAAAAATACACGTTAAATTTTCTTTCCAACACACCATGTAACATAATGACTAAAAAAAAACAAAACAAACTTGAGATGTGCAACGACGCCGTGAAGCCGATTTCGTAGATCTATGACCTGCAAAAAACCAGGATTGCCCGAATACAATTACACGATTCTCAATAGCAGTTCGTTCTTTCAAGGAGACATGTATACGCGTCACTTTAAAATAATATAACTAAATACCGTTTCTTGAAACCCGCACACAAAATAACTAAATATGTTACCCATGAATGAGATTCACAAAGAAACTAAAAAAATCAGATTTCTATGGTACTCATGACAAGTAATCAAATTACTTGTACTTGATTACTTTATGGAGTAATTATGTAATCATTTGATCACTCTTATTGGGAAGGAATCGCAAGAGTAATTTAAATATTTTCGGACGTACCAAAGATACTTATAACCGTCACCATTTTCCTCTGTGCCCCATTTCTAATGGCGGCTTTTGTATCTACAAGTTTCCTACCTATAGAAATCCTCGAGCCAAATCTTTGACGGGAAAATGGTTTACCAAGGATTGGCGAATTAGGATATAAGTAGTTTATAGTTCGGTTGTTCTAATCCAATAGGGGACAGTACAAAATAGCATTTTCCAAACCGGTAGTAAAATTCGTCGTTTTAAACATCCGATGTAATCGGAAAAAGTAACGATTACTTTTTCCAAATAATGGTCAATCTTTTTTTTTTTTTTCTCTAAGGTAATCTAGTAATCTATAGCTGAATATATTTTACCCAAGTGTCATTGTAATTGTAATCGAATGCTTTTTTTTTAGTAACACGTGCAAGACTGCTCAGCTGCCGATTTTCCCATTAAAAAGCCGATCAAAGATCGTGCCGTGTCTCTCTTTCTGTGCCGTGGCGCAGAACGCCCGGGGATGCCACCGAACGGGAAAGCAGCAGGGTAGGGCACGCGGCAGTTTATCGCGGGTGACGTCTTCTTGGCAAACTAAGTTTTCGAATGCAAGCGTATTTGCAAATGCAGTCTTCCGGGAAGCCGTCATTCGTGATTAGCTGTAGCGTGCGCTGCCCTGCTGCCTTCCCGTGCGATGGTGTCCCTTGGTGTTCTGCGCCCTACCGCAGAAAAAGAGGCGAAGCACGATCTCCGATCGGATTTTCATTGAGGTAATCGGCGGCGCTTGAAAGCAATTTCCGTTTTTTTTAGGGTGCTTAGAGCCCGTAGATTGAGTTATTACTATAAATAGACGATATCAGAATCCGCATGAGGTCCCCTTTAACTGTCATTAAGCCAAAGTCGGCTGACTCAATGGTGATCGGCCGGAGTTACACGGCGGCGCCAGCTGTCATTGAGCCGCTAATGATCACTGGTTTCAACTGAGCTGGTCAACCTCAGTTAACTGATGGGGGTTCGCTCCCATAGAGCTAGAGATGGTATCATTTTCTGTATACCAGCGCCAGCGACGTACTTACTATTGCAGAAGATTGGGGGAGGTATCTAGAAAGTACGGTAGCAGAAAATATTGTCGGAAGAGGTAGGACAGAGGACCCGGGCCCAGAGCTGCCGCTAGAACGATCACGGCACGTCGCGAAAGCCAAGGCTTGGCGAGAGTGGCCATTGGGATGTGGGTGCCGATAAGACCGTCGTTATATCTCTCTGTGTCAAACGTTGTGATTTGTCATGTCCTTTACTATAAAAACAAAACAAAAAAAGTTCATTTTGGTTTGTTTTAACGTTCATAATGAATAAAAAGTGTGCATATAATTCATGGGCATCACTTTTTTAGAAAAGATAATTTGGCATCAGTTCTGGTTTCGTTCTGGTTTCAACTGTCACTTGACGCGCATCTCAACTGGGGTTGTTAGGCCTATGTACCGTGTAACACCGGATAACTTATTAGTTGAGCTCAATGACAGTTCGGAGATGTGAACAACTGTTGGATTAATGATAGTCGAGAATGCTAGTGTAACTAGAGTGGAACTTTACGCTTTCTATGCACAAAGACCGCAATTGCAATTTGTATAGTGAAATGCCACATCACGTGATATGTTGATTGGAAGAATCCCCTCGGGATTTGTGTTGCTGCGATCGTAATCATCTGTTATGGATGTTTACTTAAAAGGATAGACATGACAAAAAAAGTGTATGTACTAGTTTTGATATGTTACCTGATTTTTAACCTAATTGTCTCTTTTCAGCAAGATTCTTTCTTAGATAAAGGCCCGTTCACACTCTTGCAACCGAGTACGACCGAGAGAGACCAAACCGGTTTTTAAGCCTCTTGCGATCTCTTAGGACCAGCTCCGCGCTGCAGCGCATCCGGTCCTAAGAAATCGCAAAAGGCTTAAAACCCGGTCTGGTCTCTCTCGGTCTTATCGCAAGAGTGTGAACGGCGCTTTAGACTGCATTTGCGGGTACAGCTGAAGCGACGGAGACGTCAGGATGGGTATCACTAAATCTCCTCTATCCTGGGAAAAGTGGCGCCATTCATTGTTGTGGAAATGCTGGAGACACGTGCCGCGTGCCACTTCAGGGAAGAACAGGGGGTCTGAAATCTAGCTCAGTGCTGCGCTGTGCCGCCATGATCTTCCCAAGGGTTGCCGCTGTGCCGCCATGATCTTCCCAAGGGTTGCACGTTGGACGTGCCTCGTTCATCGACGCACCTTGCGCTACTTTTGAAACATGAAGGGGCTGTAGGTATCACTGGTACCCAGAAACGATGCCCGCCGTACCCTTTACGCGTTCCATTTTGTTCCTAAAAAATAAAACGATTCCTTTTTTTTTTATAAGATTGAATTTTGCAAATCCAAATTCCGCGAGCTTCATTGGGTGGATACTGGTTGGCAAGAAATGTGTTCCAGAGAGATTTTTTAGTTATGCTTATCTTGTCCGTGTCGTACAGGAAAGCGGAGATACAGTTTGCTAATGCCTGGCGCACACTACAGTGAGAATTGGGAACGACCCTTGGGGTGTGGGGACAGATCGGAAGAATCACGAGCAGGAAGATTTGTGTTTGCGAATGTCCCGTCTGTTCCCACATTTCTGGATTAAACTGTTGTACGTCGTGTCTCAGACCGCTTGCACCCCGTCCTTGGCCTAGTTTTGATTGCCTTCATCTGTAAAATTCTCTCATTGAGGGAAGCTAGACAGGGCAGAGACACAAAGAATGAAAAAAAAAAACACAAAAAAAAACATGATTTATCCGACCGAACTATGTTATGTTCATTTGGTGTGGGCTTATCCTGAGGAAGGGGATTATTAGACAGGTTTAGTTGAACGTACGCTAAAGCTTTGCGTACGTGAAGAAATTTCAGGTTACAGTGCGCATGCGAAGAACGCAATAGAAGGGCTAGCATATTGCTTACGCACGCAACGCTGGGGATTTTGCTTTGCGGGCTTTGCGGGAAGCTATTGAAAGATTTCGGGCTCAGAGAGATCAGCTGTTTCAAGATGACGGTTACCTCGACTGGCGCAGTAAAGACGACATGGTGTTCGGGAAGTTCAGTGTTACGTGAAAGTGCGTGGTATTCAGCTCGGCAATTCTTTCCGGGACCTACCGCGCTTGAGTCAGATTGCCGTGCAGCTGAAGGACTGCACAGTGAAAATGTTCACCGCTCGCAATGGGCGCGAACGCTGCGATCTGCTCAACGCTAAGTCTCTTCGCGCAGTTCATCGCCGACGGACGAACGACTCTTAAAAAAAAATTGTCGAAGTTGTCGGTGTGCACTGGTCATCAGTAGGTCATGGACTTTCACAGCGAAGGTGAATATAACTCGTTGGTAGGATCTTTTTTTTGTGTGTGTGTGTGTCGGCGTCCTCACGGGAAAAAATAAAGAAAAACTTTAGCGATTGAAGTGAAAAGTGCATACATCAGGCATACAACATACAGCACAGCATTCGTTTCAATAAAGACCAAGCACAAAACAAGCCTTCAAAACAGATAAGTGATGATAAGGCGCTCCTGATAACAGTGCGAAGCACGTAGCGCTCACCGCATACGTTTCCCGGTAAAGATTATTGTTGCGCAAGCTGCCGCGGCGACGGCAGCTTGCGACGTATCTATCCACAAGTGGTAACTTTAGTGCACTACTACGCTTCTCATGGACTTACATTTTTTGTGAAAATGACTGATTTAGTGGTTTTGGTGACGCTCAGCATGTTTCTCATTGAAACCATATGTCTGTTTTCAATAATTAAGACGTTAATTATTAATTCTAGTGAATTAGCGAACTAGTTAGTAAGTATCGCGTATTTTCTGATGTCCGCCACCACGAGTATTGGGGTTCCGAAAAAAATTATGCTTTTACCTCAGATACACTAATTTTAGGAATATTTGTCATTCTTACGTGAAACACCCTGCATATAAAAGGTTTTGGTACAGTGCATCTACTTTTCTTTCGTCAATCATTTGGTATAATGCAGTGGGCAATAGTTGTAGGTGATACCGCAGCTTCGCTGAGCAACCACCTTTACGGCGTCGATTGGAGCCCAGACTTCTTTTCCCCCGACAGCATTGATAAAAGGTTCCCTTTCCACGGGCACTCCTGCTCGTAGCCTCGGTACCAGTAGAAAAGTACGCTTGGCGAGGCAGCTGCGGCTTGGTTTAATTTGAAATAAAATGATTGGAAACATTTTCGTTTTCAATATTTCTTTTGAGAGGCATGGTGGCGCTGTAAGCATGCGGAATTCTACGGCTTTGGTGAATTTAACCAAGATCTTGCGAGGTGTTCACTCGGAAACTTAACGCACAACTGAGATCGGTCCGAGCAGGTGCAGTTTTTAGCGTACGCTATGCTACTGCGTATTGCGTGCGTAAGAGTCAGCAACGCTATACTAAAACTGCCTATTACCTGTCATAAAATTGAATGAATAGGTCCAGGAACATACGGCGGCATACTGGAATACTTTGTGAAAAATTTTATTGTCTATCTGGCCCTTCTTAGCGGCGAAAGTCACAGGCCCGAGCTGGAGTGAACACCAAATTGGGTAAATGGTGTTTTTCACCCTTTAGAAGTAACCTAATACGTCACTCGTTACTCCATTCAACAGCAGCGAAAATGCCCTATCATTTCTTATGCTGAGAAGTAACTAAGCCTGGTTATTTTGTTGTAGAAAAAAAGTTACTACATACAAATAACGGGCTATCAGTAAGGCGTTACGTACATACAAGTCTGCTTACAGGTGAGGCAATCGTTATAAACAGTGATATTTCGTATGCAGATATCTAAAATTGGCAATTTTATAAGGAATATTATCAGTTATCGTTTGAATAGACAAAAGGATTCATTTTCGAACAGTCTTGTCTCTGAGTTTTATATGAAAAATTTAGCCAGCTCAGTACCAGAGCCTGGAGCTTCTAACGTGAATTACAGAGTAGTGACACGCGACCGCAAGAAGGTACAATGCTCATCCAGATCGAAACGGGAATTTTTCCAAGCCGCAACATCTGTCACGTCAAAACACCCATCGAGTCAAAACATCAATTCGTAAATGTTCGATATCGATGGATCTATTGACGCGTCCGACGTTTTGACTCGAATGGATGTTCTGATTCTGGATGTTTTGACTCTATGGATGTATAGACTCGGATGGATTTATTGACACGATGGATGTTCTGACCAGAAGCACGAAACGTTCAGGGGTGGTGATGAAAGCAGAATTCCTGGATTCTGCAGCTCAAGTTTTCGCACCACGCGCTCCGAGCGTTAGCGCACTCGGCCACCAATCCTTTTGTTTAAACAAGGTGAGTAAACTTAGCAACCGATCGCCCTATTTGATTAAGAGGCACCCATAAATGTAAGGAAACCATATGGTCCGGTTTTCAAAAAGAGCTGGAATAACGTTCACGTAGTGCTGGTCTTGGCCGTTCTCTCAGCCCCGCGAGCAACTCTTGATATAGAGTGCCTTTGCTGCAGATCACGCAACAGAGTCATCGTGGGTGTGTCGCGGGGCGACGGCAACTTCGGGGCAAAAACACTACCCTCCTCGCAGAGCTGCTGCTACGAGAGCTGTTGTAGCCCGCTCCACGCACGATGCCTTTCGCCGCTGACAGCAGAGTAGCCTATGAACCAATCAACCCACGGCCTTCTACCGATTGACCGCATTCCCCACAACCGCTGACACCCGGAAACAACTCAGTCACGTGACGTGAGGCCTACGGCTCATTGGTCCGCCCGAAAGCGTCCCCGTCCTCTCCACTTTCAGCTCAGGCGATTCAACTCCGCTAGTCGGTGAGCTGACAGCGGAACGAAAGCCAGGTGGGCTTGTCGGACCACTCAAATGACAGTTTCGTACCACCGGCCCTCCGCGTCTCACCACGAGGAAAGAGCGTAGTAATGTATGGACCAGCGCCGATTGGTGTAGTTGAGACGTAACTTCCACTCCAGTGTCAGCTGTAGAGGGCTCAAAGGAAGCTATGCCGCTGCCGCCTCCAAGGACAGGACCACCCAAGACGACGCGGGAAAAGCAGACGCCCCTCGACAACAAAAAATACTGGCATCTTGTGCTGCGGCTACGCTTCTGAGAGGGGGGGGGGGGGGGCATGATAGACTGGAACGGTGAAGAAACAGTCTCTCGCGTGAGCCCTCTTGCCTGCCTTTATGCGACTTGCTGTGTATTTTTTTTCCTTTGAGCGGCAGGAAGAGTGAGGTTTTCGATGTCGCCGCAGGGGGGTTTGTTCCATCTCGGCCGTCAATACGTTGAAAGAGTTATTACTCGTCGGGGTTCTCTGCCGCAGCCCGCTGACCGTAATTTACGGTCGAGCACGGCGGTGACTCATGTCGGTCAGGGAGAGCACTGGACGTGGCGGTCTGATGGCGGGCATGGAATTCAAGGCTCCCGTGCAGCACTAGCCATGCGTGTCCCTTCATTTTTAGAAGTTCGACATCGTTAACCCTGGGAGGAGTGCTTGTTACGTTATTTGAGCACTTTCTTATTTTTTTAGTAGGAAAAGAGGAAAAGGTGAGTTTGAAAGGTTTCAATCATAGTAATAAAAGTACCGAGCGCTTTTAATTCAAGAGATTAATCGAGACAAAATAACCACTATTGAAACCCTTGGACTCGGTCGTAACGCAGTTGGTCCCACCCAAGCATAAATGTCTGAGCTGCCTTCATGCATCTTGTCTTGAAAGCGGTGCAGTGGACCAGAGAGAAAGAGAGCAAAGGGATTTCGAGCCGTTCGTGCATTGATCTGAGGAGGAGATATATTGAAGTGTTCTGCGCTTATATCTTGTTAAGATACATCTAAGCACAATTTTTTCCTTTTTCGGCTTTTTAGAGGTTTTCGTCTTGGTAGCCAGTTCCTCAAGAAAATATGTGTAGACTTAAAGGGGTCATGAAACGATATCGAGTTGGAATGGTCATGACTTTGCAGAGGTGTACTGGTCCTAATCTTGAACAAATATACTCGCACAGACCGCCACTAATTCAGAAGCTTTTTTTTTCGGTCAAATTGCGAGGATAAAAGGGGACTATTTCTTTCAGTCTTGCCTTCGAAAAGCTTGATGACGTAATTGTGGGGTCACCCGTACGAAAATGTCAGATATGGCCCTGATATATTTTATATACGGCCAGATATGATAATATAAGCAGTCAAATAGGGCTGTATTCCGCCATATATGGGAGCAAATACGGCCGTATAAATACTGCCAGATCTGGCCGTATAAATGCGTAAATACGGCCGTATATTGCCATATCCGCGTGCAAATATAGCCCCTGATAATGATATATGTGCCCGTTTCAGTCGTGCAAGCAACAAGTTATATGTACTCGCTAAGGCACTAGTTGATTGATCTATATTGCACGAGTCTCATGTAATTGGTTAACTATTGTCAACATCCTTAAAGTGAAGTTATTCTAGGTATTTGGACCAATTAATCAATTGCGCATTTTGAAGATTGAAAGACAAATAAAATTTGGTTGTATGTTTGATGTGTGACAATATGACGAAGTGCTGAAGTCTCCGGGCCAAGGTCCTGCAGTTGCTGCATGCGGGGCACCCTGGCGTGGAAAAGACCAAGATGGTGGCACGGTCACACGTTTGGTGGCCTGGCCTGGACCAGGACATCGCTCACCAGGTGCAAGGCTGCCAGGTCTGCCAGGAGAATCAGCGAGCCTCGCGCCACGTAGAGATCCCCCCTGCACCGTTCCCACAGAGGCCCATGGTCCCGCTTGCACGTGGATTTTGCGGGACCCTTCAAGGGCCACTACTTCCTGGTGGTAGTGGACGCCTTCTCAAAGTGGGTGGAGGCACTGCCAGTCACCACTCCATCAGCAAGCGCGACCATTGTGGCGCTGCGGCAGGTCTTCGCGGCGCAGGGATTGCCGGACATTATTGTGTCCCACAATAGTCCCGCTTTCCTCAGCGCCGAGTACCTGGACTGGCTGCAGAAGAATGGAATCCGCCGGATGCTGGTTCCGCCGTACCACCCCGCTTCCAATGGTGCAGCCAAGCGGGTGGTACAGACCATCAAGAACAAGCTCAAGAAGAGCCAGCCCGGGGATTTCCGTACGCAGGTGGCCCGGGTACTGTTCCAGTACCGGACCACACCCCATGAGGTCACTGGCCGTGCCCCCCACGAGCATCTGCTGGGCTGGATGGTCAAGACACCCTTGGACGTCTTGCATCAAGACCTCCGGTCCACGGCGCTCCTGAAGCAGCTGAAGCAGAAGCTGGCTGCTGACTGAGGGTGCCGTCCCGGGCCTTTGCCGCAGCCGGGAGCGTCGGTCTACGCCAGCAACTTCCGTCCTGGCCCACCCTGGTCTGCTGGACATGTGGTTTCTCCAGCGAGTGCCTCGTCGCTACTCGTCCGCATGCCCGACGGGACCACCTGGCACCGGCACACCGACCATGTCAGGCCTCGCTCCGGGACCTCGCTTGCACCCTCAAATGTCGCTTCGGAAGGCCAGCCCGCAGGGGGACCAACGACACTACCAGTCTCGGCCAGCGGAGCCCCAACCACCATGGAGGCGACTAGCGTCTCCAGTCCTGTGGCGTCAGTCGGACCGGTGCCACTCTCAAATCCGGTCCCTCCTGCTCCACTGGATGGAGCGCGACTGGTACAGGCAGCGCCCGGCGTTGCCACAGCTGGCCCGTCGACACCAATGACCAGGCGGAGTACGCGGCAGCAAAGGCCACCTTACCGCTACTCGCCGGGGTAACCTTCGTCGTCGACCAGCTAGGACTTTGCACGACCAGACGCCGAGTTGGTGTCGGCCGTGTGCGTTGTGTATTCATTTATTTTGTTTTGTACAAAAACAAACTGGGGGGAGGGATGTGACAAGCACGTAGCGCCCTCACCCGCCCACCCATCGACCGTGCATGAACTATTGACGTCACGAGCAGGACACGTTTCGCGTTTCTCGCTGGCCGACTTTGAACTGAGGGGCAGAAAGCTCGCGATCACGTCATTTCGTTTCCGTACCCCTCCAAATAAACACTGACACCCCCCCGCCCCAAAATGTTTTCATCGTACCGACGTGCGGTCGCGGAACACTGCTGCGTGATGCACTTTAAAGACCCCGGCTAGCGGTTGTACTGCACTGGCTAAATTTCTCATCTGCAGATGGGAGACTCGTCGCCCGTTAAGGCAGACCAAGTTCTAGGCTGTATAAACATGCACACAACACAATTTTTTTTTTTTTTTCAGATCGAAACAGGCAGTGGTGAATTGAACCCAGGATCCCTGGGCTCTGAAGCGCGAGCTTTCGCTCCAAGTGCTCCGAGCTGGTGCGCGCGAGCTTTCTGCCCTTGCTAACACAAGCAGGGGTTTCCCCAGGAATATAAAATAGAAGGAGTTTCTACATTTGTAAGGGGGGGGGGGTTAGGGGAATCGATGGCCGAGTGGTCTAGCGCACACTAGAGCCACTCTATGAGGCAGCGTAGCTGCCAGAGTAGCGCCACGCTTTTCCTTGTGCCGCTGTTGATGTTGAAGCGATGTTTATTAGGAAATCGACGTTGTTGTTAGTTACGCTCTGGGCGCACTTGTCACTGTCGATGGGAAAGGGAATTAAGGGAAAAAAGAGATAGAGGAGGAGAGAGGGGGAAGGGGGAAGAGGATTTCTTTAGAGTGTTGACTCGCGACTCCTGGAACTCCCGAAAACCTCTGGATGTAAGATCTCCAAGAGCCCCAGGAGCCGCAACAACCCAGATCTCTTGGAAGTCCTAGAGGATCTCGAGGAGTTCCGCGCTCCTCAGGAAGCTGACTACACTCTTGAGTGCCTTGTCCGTAGTAGCTCGTGAGGCTCTTGGACGCAGGAGTTCTTCCAAGTTGGTACTATTAGCGCCGAGATGTTTCGGTGGCGCCCTCTTATGGTTTCCATCCGTGACGTCACGAGTAGAATATGCCTCGCCGTGACGTCACCAGTTGTTATCCTGGCTACTTACCATCAGGTACGACGGCGAGTTCGATGGTGTGTTTAAAAAGCACAGTGGAAGCTAGGAGCCGTCGCAATCGGAAACTAACACCGTCAAAGTTGACAATCTGACAATGCTCATATGCCCATAGTTTGGCCAATCGTGGAAAACTGACCGCAGAGACGCTTTTGGTCGCGCACATCGGATGCAACCTAAGAACAATCTTTTAGCTCCACCCACAAGCGCATTGCGCCCATCTGAAGTGCCTCCGCCGTCGAGAAAGTAGTTTGCTAGCAACGTTGCTTTTTCTTCCTCCAGGAAACCTGTCTTAAACTACTACAATATTTATTTAATTCATTCAGGACATTTAAATAAGTTAGAATACGTTTTTGTCAACGAAATAGCTGTTTAGTAAAGAAAGAAAGAAATTCATGTCCAATGTACCGTCTTCCCAATTCATTTTCTGTCCAAGGTACTGTCTAACATACCGTCTAACATACCTCTCAGCAGTGCTAAGCCTCGCGCCCGCTTCGAAATTTTCGTTGGCGATAGCGTCGCTGGATTCTCACGTTGTCGCGCAAAAACTGCTGCAAACGAAAGCCGATACCATCAAGATTTCGTGGCGTAACCTCGGGCACGTAAAACACGGTGCAAAAAAGCAGAACCTCGCGTGAATTTCTATGTATGTGTTCTGAATAGACAGTTGATAGTCAGCGCCTCGTCCTGTGTGTTCCTCCTTCTTGTCCTGTGTGGTATTCGCGCTGTTTTTCAAAATGAATTCATACCAACTCGCCCAACTATCCATTCTAATAATTAGAGAGTTTTAGCTTACCGCGTACCGGGCGACCGCCGGGGTTACCGCGACCGCGACCATCGAGCCGGTACCGGACCGAGAGCGTAGCGGGTAAAGAACGTTTTAGCATACCGTAACCGCGCCTGACCGCGCCTATGGAAGTTTCTTCTTTCTCCAACGGCTGGAAAAAGTCATGATGATGATAGTGAATACCGGCGTGGTTCGTTTTTAAAGCGGTACATTTATTTGGACAAATGCCGCATAAAAAGCCAAAAAAAAAGGCGGTTACTTGAAGAGATTTGTGGCAACTGGTAATTTATTGGAGCGCGCAAATGAATAGAAAGCTTATTGGAACGAATGCAAGCCAAAAAAAAAAGTGAAATTGGTCGTTGTGTGAATATTTACACAGCGCGAGGTTAGTCTGCCTGAATTTGGCGATACTGTTTCTTTGCTGTAGATGGGCAGTGTGGCCAGTGCGGTACGACCGAAAACCTGGAGTCTTTAACGTGCACCACCAGTCATGGTTATACGAACGCAGCCGGTACGATGCTCGTCCAGATCGAACCGGGCAGGGACGGGGATTTGAACCCGGTGCTCTGAGTTCTGCAGCGCGAGCTTTCGCTACACGTGCTCCGAGCTGTGGTGCGTTAGCCCACTCGGCCACCGTTCTCCCACGAATGCAAGCAAACAGCATCATCCTGTACGCTGCTTGTTTGCATTCGCAGCTCCATTGCCATCAGCACCAGTCTCTGATGTCGGCTAGGTGGCTCAGGTTGCCGCCCGAAACAAGGGGCATAGCAGTTACCATCCATCTATTCAACCGGCCTGTCCGGCGGCCATGGAAGCCCGGATTTTCGCTATGGACCTCGGGTAGGCGAAAGCCTTTATAGGCCAACCAGAGCCGCTTCACTTGCCCTTTCCCATGTTATGTGGTGCGACGACTGTTTCTAGACGCCTCCACCGCCATTCCAAAACAGTAAGTGATTAGTCTACGCCGGCCGTCGGAGCCGATGCCCGGCAGTCGCCATTGACGGTAAACGCGGTAAACCGAGTAGCGTGGCATAATTGGCGCATGCGCAGTTCTGCAGTGACGGTCGCGGTAACCCCCCGGTCGCCCGGTAGGCGGTAAGCTAATACTCTCTATTGTCACGAGAAACTATAGCATCGCGTTGCTAAGGCCAGCAGCCATGTTGAGCTTTTTTTTTCAAAAGGATCGCGATTGGTCCACAGAATCGTGACATCATGAAAACAATTGGCTGGCGTTTCTCGGCGTAGGATTACATTTTCCTCTGAGAGGCATTTCCGGTTTTTTCTTAGCTTGCAACCGACTATAGGCAGCCCTAGGTGGGAAAAAGCATCACGGAGGTTGGTGCGCTTCTCTTCGTGATCACTGCAATGCAGGAGGAGATGTTCGGCGTCGGCCGTTTCCTCGCAGGTCTGGCATATGGGGTCAACATTGAGTCTGAAGCGACTTATCCACGCCGGGGTGAAGGCGCTTCCGGTCCGTAATCTGTGTATTGCTGCGGCAGTTTGGCGGTCGAAGCCGCGCGGTACCCGAGCTGGGAAGGCACCCGCCACCACAACAGGGTCCGGGTGCTGTAGGGCGATGGCTCTTCTCACAAGGAGCTTGGCGTCTGAGAAGCGGGGAACGGTTGAAAGCGGGCACTCGGGGTCCTTGTGAGCCCGCACCGCTAGAAAATCAACGACTTCATTGCCTCTAATGCCACAGTGGCTCGGGAGCCATTGGAAGGCAATGTCGTTGCCTTCTTGCTGAAGCTCGACTGCATCCTGCGCGATTGAACGGGCCAGCGGCGTTGCCCGTTCGAGCCTAGATAGCAGCTCGAGGGGTGATCTTGAGTCGCTCAGGATGACCCAGCGTAAGGCCTGTGTGCAGCCTGTCCGAATACCCCAGAGTGCGAGCCGTATGGCTGCTAGCTCTGCCGTGGTGGAGGATGCCTGGTGATCCAGGCGCTCACTGGTACTTACAGCTGCTGCCTCGAAGAAAGCCGCTGCTGTTGCTGTGCCTCCGGTGGGGTCCACTGATCCGTCGGTGTACACTCGGGTCCACCCATCGTACTGGGTAACTAAGTCATCTTCCGTGAGCTGCCTTGCTACGACCACTGCTACGTTCTTCTTGGACCGCAGTCTAGGGATATGAAGGCTGATCCGCAGGGGGTGGGGATCTTTGTGCAGCTCTGGGAGTGGAGCGAGTGGTCCTCGTGTGCCAGCTATGTCACCAAGAATGCAGAGGTGCGCTCCTAGTCTTGATTCAGCCCGCTCGGCGATCCTCATTAGGAGCGTGATGGTCGAGTCGCAGTTGCTCATTCGAGTCAGATGACCCAGCGCCCGTTCTTGCATGATGTTCTCTACAGAGTTAATCCTGGATTCTGTGAGCGTATGTCGAGACAAGGCTGTGCGGGGAACCCCGAGGCAAATCCTGAGTGCCACGCGTTGCGCTTGTTCAAGGTTTTTGAGGCTGGTTGACACTGAGCGTGGCGAAAGGCAGGGCGTACAATGGGCGGGCCAGGATGAGCCCCCTACAGAGTTGCAGCATCATGTGAGATGAGGTTCCCCAAGTAGTTCCGCCGAGCATCCGGAGGATGTTTGTATGGGTTCGCATCTTTTGAAGCACTTCCCTCATTGCTGGGTCCCAGGATAACCTCGAGTCCAACGTGACGCCAAGATATGTGGCCGTTTTCGCCAGTTTCACTGGAGTGTCCCCAATGCGTAGTGTGGGCAAGAACTTGCTTGGCCTCTTTGGAGAGTAGCACAGCGCAATCGTTTTTTCGGCTGATACTGCCAAGCCCAGTTGGTGGAGACGATACACTGCATTTGTCAGGGCTCGCTGGAGAGCGTATACCATACGTTGCCTTCTGTAGCTGGGGGCAGTGGACCAGAGTGCCACGTCGTCTGCATAGACGGCCATGCGGATAGGGTACGCCGGCTCTTCTCCAACCCTTGCCGCCCCTGGGAGTGACGCGATGGCCAGAGCAAAGAGTAGCGGGCTAACAACGCTCCCTTGGGGAACTCCTCGGATGATTTTCCGGGGGTTGCTCACCGGGTTGTCAGCCTTTACACACATAGTGCGTTCACTAAGAGACGCACAAATGTATTTCAGTGGAGGTCCATTCACCCCGAAACGGCGTAGAGCTGAAATGACGGCCTTGTGGAGGAGGGCATCAAAGGCTTTGCGGACGTCCAGAAAGACGGCCACCGCAGACCAACCCTGCGCTTTTGCCTCTTCCAGTGAGCTGACGATATCTCCCAATGCATCTGCTGTGCTCCGATGGTGCCGGAATCCCGAAAAACAGTCCGGTAAAGCCCTTGCCCCTTCCAGGTGGTAAACAAGACGGCGTAGCACCATACGCTCCATCACTTTCCCGAGGCATGATGTCAAGGAGATAGGCCTGTATGAGCTTAGCTGGTCTTGGGGCTTGCCGGGCTTCAGCAGTGGTATCGTTGTTGCTATCCTCCAGGCGTCTGGCAGCTCAGCTGTCCTCCAGACTTTGTTGATGAGAGCTAGCATCGCTGGGAGTGCCGACTCGTTGACGTTTCTCAGGGCCTGGTTGGTGACTCCATCCGGTCCTAGTGACGCGCGGTGTCTGGGAAGGGAATTAAGGACGTACTGCAGCTCGTGCAGAGTGAAGTCGGTGTCCGGTTGTTGCATCAGAGGTGCCGTGGGATGACGGAACTTGTCCCAATTCTCGGGGGGCGGTCCCGCTGTCGGTACCAGCGGAACGTTAGTGAAAGTATCCGCGAGGAGTTCTACCATGTCTGTTGGTCGGAGGTTCATGGCCACGGCCGTTCCAAGGACTGGGTTTCGGGGAATCGGGCGGCCCGCCACTGTTCTCGACATCCTCCAAGCCCGGCTTCCTCCGGATGGCCTGTCTAGAGTACAACACTTGAGGCGCCATTGTCGGCGCGCCAGTTTCTTTCCGTGTTTCCTGAATCTGGCATCCAGTCGCCTATAGGCCAGGATATCCTCCGGTTTTCCGGTGACCCATGACTTTCGCTGGGCTCGCCGTCTTCTCGCTCGGAGTTTAAGCCATTCGAGGTCAGGGTTAGGACGTGTTAATGACACGCTGACTTCACGGGTGGCTTCTTTGAGGACGCGCGACAGTGTTTCTGAATTGAAGGAAAATCCCCCCTCTAGTGCTTCTCCAAGCAGTGTCCTGTAGTGGTCCCAGTCGACTACCTGGCAAGTCCTAAGGGGGACTTTCGGCGGTCTTCCAATGACAATTGGAAGGTGATCACTCCCCCAGCTGTCCGCCTGAGGGGTTGCACTGAGCCTCAGGGTCCAAGTTGTGAAGGTGAGATCAATCACGCTTCCTGTCACTCCAGGGCGGATAAATGTCTGACTCCCACTTGTGATGTTCCTCTGGTCAAGTGCTTCGACCGTTGCCTGTAGCTCCCGTCCCCGTGGGGAGTCTTGCTTGTCTCCCCAAGACTGCGAGTGCGCTTTAAAGTCTCCGGCTACTATAAGGTCTCGCTTGGCTCGGACTCGAATGACCGCAAGTACATGGGTGTCCCAGGGTGCGTTAGGGGCCGCGTATGCCGAGACGATGGTGAGTGGACGTCTTCTCCATTCCACCGTCACCGCCACAAACTCCGCACTCTGCATAAATCATTGAGGTCCACCTCACTTTGTGGCAACTCTCGACGCACTAATAGTGCTGCCCGCGGAAACCCTCTTGCCACATGTGGTATGCTGGCGTACACTACATGATCCGCAATGCGCATGTCGCCGGCTGACATTCTTGGTTCTTGAAGAGCTACTGCATTGTAGGCGTTGTCCAATAGGTGTTTGCGGAGCTCAGGGAGTCGCGTTCTCAATCCGTTACAGTTCCATTGAAAAACTGAGCAGGAGAGGGGTTGAAGATGCTTAGTGGTCCTCCTATTAATGTCTCCCATCGTGGATGAGTTGGTGTGGGCAGGCGAATAATGGAAAATTGCTGTCCTGCAGCATTGAGATCTGTGATACATACTGGTGTATGAGGTGTTTGTGCCTTAAATTATCTGATGAGAGCGTTTTACGAAGCGTATACCATATAAATTTGTAGAGGGCTTGTGATTAACAGGGTTCGTTCCACTCCATTGCAATAGACTCAGTCTCAATATGATCTGGCTCATCTGTTCGATGCCATTTAGCTTTCGAGTTACAGTGAAGAAAATATCCGTACTGACAAGTAAGGCTTTCTTGGAAACGCTCTAGCATAGCATTGCAATAATGGGTTCTAATGTGAGGAGGGCTTTGATCACTTGATGAAGTGTTGATGTCTGTGACGTTGTGGCCAGTATCTTGTGAAGAGCAGTGAACATAAGTGGGATTATGGATTTAAACACAGAGTCACCGCCGAATTCAGAAACCTCACTCAAACTACACTCAAACTGAAGGGCCCCTCCACTTCCTCGAGGAAGGCGCGAGTGCCGGCGCTGGCCAATCGCGACGGCGGATCCGTCCTCGCGATTGGCCAGCGCCGGCCCTCGCGCCTTCCTCGAGGAAGTGGAGGGGCCCTTCAGTTTGAGTGTAGTTTGAGTGAGGTTTCTGAATTCGGCGGTTAGTCTTTGTTCCACTTTCTTGGTTGGGTCCGGTCATCTGCACGTTGGAGGTCTTATGTGAAGTGATGTTTTTGATGTGTGGTTTGTCCCAAAACGAAGGTTTCCTAGAAACTGGCACTGTAGTTGTTGCGGTACATTTAGCAGTGACCAGATTTGCAGGCGTGCTCTCTACGTCTTCGAGAGGGGGGAAGTCTTGAGCAGTCAGAGGCAGAGTATTGTTGGCGGAGGCGCTAGATTCTTGTATGTTGTTTGAATCCGTTGTTTTGTTTGCCTGTCTTTTTGCATGCACAGCACTTTTTGCCTCACGAAATGTGGTGTTGTGCTCTAACTCGTACCTCGCTACTTCTGCCTCCTTGCCCTCACTGGGCACTCAGGTGCGTTGGAGGCGTGATTTCCGTGACAGTTGACGTAGCAGGGGTTGGCTTCGCACTTGTCTTTGTGGCCTTGTCCACACCGAGAACATAACTGGGTTTCTTCTGCGCAGGCAGCTGCGATGTGGCCGAATTTGTGACACCTGTAGCACTGCAAGGGGCGTGCTCGGTAGGGAATTACTTCCGTTCTTACAAGACCGACATTGACATGTTGAGGAGCTACTTTTGTTGCGAACGACACTCGCACAACGGGTGATGTCTTTCCAAGGCGCTTCACTTCCGTTATGCAGGCGGTTGACTGTAGTCGCGTTTTTATGTCGGTCTCTGTGCAGTCAGGGTCGATGTATCGAAGGACGCCATAGCAATTTGTGCGGTCGCTGGGTAGAAAAGCACGCACCGGCAGTGCGCATAGCTTGGTTAGCTTCAGGAGTTCGGCTTTGAGTGCAGGTTTTTTAACGTCAACCGCAACGATATTACGAGCTTTGTTGATACGAACTACACTCACCATGTCTGGTGCGACGTTGTTCAGGTAGTCAGTCAGTTTAAATTTGCTGAGCGATGCAACCTTGCTGGTGTCAGTTGGCATGTACAGTACGGTGAATCCGACTTGTAGGTTGGTTTTCTCTTTAGAATGCGATGCTGAGCTCTGGCTTGTCTTTCGTCTTTTCTTGCCATGAACGACCTCGTAGTCACCGTCGTCGGAGTGCAGCTCGTCGTTAGTAGACACGACTGTCGACGAGGAACTGCTCATTGTTTCAGCGGTGCTGTGTATGGGCGGAATCTCATAGCCGTCTTTGATGATCGTCGATGCGCTTGCCTGAGCTTCATCCATATCAATGGACATCGGAGCGTTCGATGACTTGATGTCCAAGGTCATATTTGTTGATGTCCTGGCCTCCCTTCAGGAGGTCCTTTGCGCACGAAGATCCTATGTCGTTCTGTTAGTTGCTAACCACCGAATGTACTGTTTAAACACGCAATTTATCGGCTACGTAAGGAAAATTCAGAGACACGAAAAGGGTTACCAGCAGCAGTGTCGTCGTCGTCTTCTTCCTCCCTGTGCCGCCTCTCACCGCGATTGGTCACACGCGGTACCATAGCAACGAACCGAGCTGGCACCGTGCCCATAGCGACTCATGGCGAATTCCACTGGTCGTTTTGAAGCGCGCCGGGATCGACTTTTCTGGAGCGAGCCTATTTCACTGGGCGATCGGGATTGAGACCGACATGTTTCACTGGTCGTTTTGGATTAGCTCCCGCTCCAGATCTCGGTCTGGATCCGATGGCGAATTCCACTGGGTGTTTTGGAGCGCGCCGGGATCAGTTGACCAGATCCGAAATGGAGCTCACAATCCGAACGGGGTCGCGCCGGCGATGGATCCCCCGTGGAACATGACCACTGGTCTGGGATCGGCATTTGCCTTCATGTCATTCAACTGCCGGGGAATCCTCTTTCCGTGGCCGCCGCGGTCGTTTCGAAGACGTTTTCGCAATCGCGGCGCTAACACGTGTTCGACGCACGAGCGGCAGGAATGGCTCAGTAGCTTCTAGCAGAGCCGTATATGTAGAGAGTTTGGTCAATGGGAGGTGCGGGCAGAGCCAGGGCGTGCGGCAGACTCGGAAAGAGGGCTTGGCATGCTCTCTTGACCAACCAGAAGCCAAAAAGAATCCCCTAGCGGTGGTCGCGAAAAACAGTTCTGAGCCGATCGATCATCGAAGGTCTATGTTCGTATATGGTTTTAATAAGTGCGTAAGAGTGAAGTGTAGTGACTTTTTGTGGTTGAAAATAGGGTGCACGTGTTTTTTTCATCATGATCATGCAGAAAGATGTAAGAAACGAATGCGCCGCTCAACTCTGTTTTGCGCGGACAGAGTGTGACCGCTCTGACGGCAGATTCCCGGCTGTCGGCGTTTGGCGTACGGATTATGTCGATCTTTACGCTAGTCGCATTCTTCTACCATCATTTTGGATGAGCGTGATTGAAACATCACGTGTACCATATTTTCAGCCATCGAGAGTTACTCCAATGCAGTTATCAGGTTTGTTTCTCGCGACTACCACCAGGGTATTATTTCCGGCTTCTGGTTGGTCACATTCGAATTTCTGAAGACGCCCTGGAAAACGCCCAGCCCACTTTCGGCCAATGGCGCCTCATTTGTCTCCTATACTTCCCAACGAATGGCCAAACTCTCTACATATACGGCTCTGGCTTCTAGCAAAGATTGCCGGAATGCCCGTAGCGCGGCAAAACCTTCTCTTCTCCTTCCTGGAAAACGAACCGGCTGTCGAGCCAAGGGGTAAAGGCCCTGTCACACTGAGGGGACAGTTGGACAACTCTATCCGGCAACACGGGGAAGTCGTGTTGCCGGCGACCCTATCACATCGCGGCAACAACAACAGTCGGGCAACATGTTGCTGCCGCCCGGCAACAGTGTTGCCCGATTTGTTGTCTGACAACCCTGTCACACCGCGCTGACGTCGAGGACAACACGGGGAACACTCCGCCATCTTGATTGTTTACCTTCGTTCGTGTGCGGTGCGGAATCGCTGGAAATGTGAAAAAAAAATTGGGTTGTGTGTGTGTTTATACAGCCTAGAACTTGGTCTGCCTCACAGGGGCGACGAGTCTCCCAGCTGTAGATGAGAAATTTAGCCAGTGCGGTACAGCCGCTAGCCTAGGGTCTTTAACGTGCATCACGCAGTAGTGATACACGACCGCACGCCGGTACGATGCTCATCCAGATCGAAACGGGCAGGGGTGGGGCTCGAACCCAGAATCCCTGGGTTCTGCAGCGCGAGCTCTCGCTCCACGTGCTCCGAGCTGGTGTGCGCTAGACCACTCGGCTACCGATCCTTTTTTTTTTTTTTTTCTTTATTGCAAGATTTTGACAGTGAACAAAGATTCACAATGCACGATAAATTTCACTTGAACATGTGCAATATTATATTGACGACGCTAGTGAAGGCGACGATAGAACGTCACCTGTAAGGTTTGGAGAGGCGGTGAGAATTGTTAAAATTCTCTCATCATCGACAGCTTCAAAAATGCCGGCAACCACTCCAGTTCCAGACATACTTTCTCGTAGACAGCTGCTATCAAGTTTATATTTTCAATGAAATAATACCGTACTGGATGGGCATCCAGATCCGCGTGACGAACTGCCATCCTACATCTCCAAATAGCATGCAGGCCCAGTAAAAATACAAGATCATATGGGAAAGGCGTCCCTTCCACAGACAAAAAGCGTATTCCCCGAGCCGTGAGCGGTAGGTCTTTTTTAAGAGTGCGTTGTAGCACGTCCCAGAACAGGATAGCATCCCAGCAGTCCAGGAACACGTGCTCCACGGTCTCCGGTTTCTTGCACAAAATACAATCCTCGCTCCATGGTACAAACATGCCCTTTTTTGCTAACCATGTCTTTACTGGAAGCGTGTTGGTATGTAGTTTAAAATAAAAGGTTTTCACAGATCCGGGAACTAGCATTCTTTTCACGCGGGAAAGCACATCACGGTCAGTACTGTCGGAGAACAAAGAGCGATACAATGGGACGGGAAACAGGCATTCAACAAGATCTCGCTTCAGACGCTTTCGTGTGACAAAGTTTAAGTACTCTCTTGAAAATCGCACACTAAGAAATTGGTACGCACAAACAACCTCTCTAAGAAAGCCCGTTACTTGGCCTTCACATGTGTCACACGTCGAAACAATGAACTCGGGTAACTCTCTGAACAACCGTACTTGAATGACAGTTCTCAGAAACGGGTCAGCCTGGTCTCGCAAAAAGAAAAACCTCGATACCAGCTGTCGTATGAACAAATGCGACAAACTAAGCCCACCCGACATCACGCGGCGAAAAAGGTTATCTCGTCTAGTCCTTTCCCAGGTAGACTTCCATATGTACACGGCCATCACCCGGTGCATGCGTTGCAAATGCACACGAGAGCAGTGCAGAACCTGTAACAGGTACCAAATCTTTGCAACAAAAAATAAATTACACACTGTTGCCCGCGCGAAGATAGAAAATTCCTTGCCACCCCACTTCGCGGCTTTAAGACTCATCTCCTCTGTTTTGTTACGCCAGAGCTCGTTGCTTTCACGGTAATTCTTCAAAGGCACTCCCAAGTATACGCCGGGCTCTGTAGACCACTGAATAGATTCAAACACACGCGGAGTCACGTCCCAGTGGCCGTGCCAGATCCCCAAGCATTTCGCCCAGTTCACAGCACACGCTGTCTGGGCGCAATATGATCTCGTGAGTTGAACAGCCGCTGAGACGCTTTCTCTATCACTACAAAAAATCGCAACATCATCTGCGTACGCTAATATTTTAACATCACATGCATTTAAAGAAAAACCACGTATGTTCCCACTCTTTTTGACACTTAAGCAGTAGGGCTCAAGAAATATGGCGAACAACAACGGCGAAAGTGGGCACCCTTGCCGAACAGAGGATAACACAGAAATGCGTTTAGTTACTTGTTTGTTAATTACAAGACTAGTCATGCAGTTACTATAGGCCATCTTTACTCCATCAAAAATAATTTTACCCACGCCAACATGGTTTAGAATGCAAAAAAGAACATCATGGGACACTCGATCAAAAGCTTTTTCAAGATCGACTTGCAACAGAGCAACTTTCCGGAAATTAGCATCACATAGTTCCAACACACTACGCGCAACATGAATGTTACTCATAATCGTACGTCCCTTGATACCGCACGTTTGATGTTCTCCCACCACATCTCCAATAACCGATTGCATTCGTCTCGCAAGGATTTTCATTAGAATCTTATAGTCCGTATTAGCTAGTGTAATGGGCCGGTAATTGGCTACATTACGAAGTTTATAAGTGTCTTCACTTTTGGGGATAAGGACTGTGTGGGTAAATAAAAAGGAAGGGGGAAAAACTTGGTTTTCATAACATTCGCGGTACACTTGTAACAAAATACAAGCTAAATATTTTTTATACTTTTTATAAAAGGCAGCACCCAAACCATCAGGGCCCGGTGATTTTCCGCTTTGCAAATCATCAATGGCTCTTTCTACTTCGGACACACCTATCGGCTGTTCTAACCATTCTTTTATTTCACTACCTATCTTTGGCAGAAGGGGCAAAAAATTTTCTGTGAAACCTTCTTCTTTTGGGGCTTTGTGGCTCAGTAAGTTTTCGTAGAATTCAAGAAAGGCTCCCTCAATTATGCTAGAGTCACGCGTCGTGGTACCCTGATAATCAATTTCAGTTATTTCATTGGCGCGCGCGTATCTCTTTCCTGTGGCTAACGCTCGTTTTGTTGGTGCTTCACCCGCGAGAAACTTTTCTGCCCGGGCACGTATTATCGCACCTCTGTAGTGCTCAGTATCTATGAGCTGTAGCTTGCTTTTTATTTTATTAATGTCATCTATAAATAACCCGGGGGATTTACACTCTTCTAGAACAAGCTCCTTTAAAGTTGAGCGCAGCTGCTTTTCCTCTTTCTCTTTCTCGTACTTTAGAATGGTTGATCTTTCTATGGCGTCCATTTTAACTACTCGTTTAAATTCTTCCCATTCTCCGGTCATCTCGCTCCCGCAGATGTTCCTAAAATTTTCAATCCTTGCATTTATCTTGTCGTTAAACACCTCGTCGTCAAGGAGCTTGTAATTCATTTTCCAGTTGTGCCAATCAAATCGGTGTCGTTCTTTTCTTTTTGATCCTAACCCAAAAGTCACAAGGCAGTGGTCGCTAAAGCACACCTGCTCGACACTATAGTGTCCACACAGCGGAACTAGCTCAACTGACACGTATGCTTTGTCTAGCCGTGCGTGGCTACTTCCTTGGAAATGTGTGAACTGCACGCCCTTCGTGCCCTTTCCGCAATGTGCCACGTCTTCCAAGTAATGCTCATTTACCAGTTCATTCCAGACATCGGCACTGCTATCCCTCCGGCGACTATGAGGGGTCCTGTCTTCTGGAGCACATGTACTGTTAAAATCCCCCACCACCACAAGCAGTCGTTCGCACTTTAAATATTCCGCTATACTTTCAAAAAAATGGCATCGTTCCGTCTCTACAGTCGATGCGTAGATACAGATTATACGAAACTTTTGATCTGAAAAGCAAATATCACAATACATGACTCTCCCATCTTCACGCGAAGCAACATTCTCAACAATAATACCTAAAGCATTTTTCAAAAAGGTGCATACACCTCCCGACCTCCCTACCGCATGGCTTACGCATACATCGTATCGCGACTCAAATTGGCGCACCATCTGCTCGGTCTGCTCCTCGCTCTCAATCTTGGTTTCCTGGACCGCTATCACGTCGAGGTCGTTTTCCAAGAACAACCTTCTGAGCTGGCACTGCCTTCGCCTTGCAGACAGTCCTCTTACGTTCAGGGTAGCTATACGCAGTGCGACCTCGAGCTGTTTCATAGCTTTAAAAACTTAGGAGCTTATGACCTTGCGCCAGCTATCAGACACTTGCCAATCAGGGGGTAGCGGGGAACCAGCTTACTGTGACAGCCGGTCTTCACGAGCCCTCGACGGCGAGCGGCTGCGTGTCGTATAGCGTCCTTTTTTCCCGGCGAGCTTCCACTGATATTCCAGGCGTCGCAGTGCCTGCTCGCTGGCAGCAGCACTGCGTGCACCCAAGTCCTCTAGTCGCCGCTTCGAAGTGATCGCGTCCAGGGACATTTCCTCGCTGTGGCTGTTCTCCGGTGCCACTTCCTTTTCCTTACACGTAGCCGTATTCTTCGCTGCTTCCTCTACTGTAGCTGCATCCGAACCGGCTGAGTGCTCGAAATCCCCCGTGGTGTCCTGGAGCTTCGTGGTCGGCATCTCGGTTGGTGCTGTGACCACAAAAGGCTCCTTTTCTCCGTCAGGTTTCCCTTCGCACTCCTTGCTAGCGGTTACTGTTGCCTTTGAAGTCGAAGACGCTACAGACGCTTGCGTTGAGGGCGCCGCCGCCTGTTCCGCCTCTTGTTCGTCCATCACAAGCTCGTTCGTGTCTTCCTCGGCCTGGCGTCCTCCTGCGACACGAGCGTAGGATCGAACGCAGTCTTGGCGTTCGTGACCATATCCACGGCACTCACTACAGCGAGGCGCCCTACAATCACGGCGAATGTGTCCAGACCGTTTGCACCGCAGGCACATTGGTGCACGTCCTGGAACAACCACAAGTACAGGGCCGCCAGTGAACCGAAGCTGGTAAGGCAAGCGTTCCAGCGTCATGCCTTCCTTCAGTGACAGCCGCGCCACCCGGGTCGACGACTCGACGCCGTCAAACCCGTCGATGTGCCATTTTTCTCGGATTATCTCTCTCACCACGCCAAACTCCTCCAGTGCCCTTTTCAGGGCTTCGTTGGGCACGTCGAAAGGCACCCAGTGAAGCTTGAGTCGGACCTCTCATCGATCAGGGTCCATCGGCACACACCAACCTCCTTTCACCTTGAACTTGCCAGACATCAGTTTCTCCTTGGCGGCAGTCGACTTGAGGCGGACAATCCAAACGTGCCCCATCTGGAACACCCCCATACCGGTCACGTCGCTCAGGACGCCAAGTTGCCGCAAAGGTTCCCTGAAATCTTCAATGCAGTACGGCCGCACTCCGATGTCAGCGTGCAGAAATGCCGTGCATTTCGATAAGACATTCGCCGGTAGCGTCGGCAGAATAAACCGATAGTCAGCAGGAAGATCCAAAGCCATATCACCGCGTCCAAGCAGGGACGCTTGCTCAGCTCCCACGGAGCTCATGATTCCGCGTGCGCTTTCGACGACGTTCGAAATTGGAATAGGCCACCGATCCCCCGCTGGAAATGTGACTCTACAAAGTGCTAGTGCGTTCGAAGGGCCGGGAATTACCACGGTACGACATCAACCAGTGGCTGTAATTAGAGAACTTGACACGGGGAGTATTTTCCGCTCTTTATTTTATCAAGATGTTCTTCATTCGCTGACAAAGCAGATAGCCCTAACCGAGGAAAGTGACATCGCTGATATATGTTCGGCATTGACGCCACCGTATAAAGTGTTTCTGTCCGGTTCTTTCATGCAATTCCTGTTTCTACTGTGAAATTGCGTTAGCACCGGCAGTACCCCAAACCGTTTTTTGTAACGTGGTGTTGAGCTGAACTGACAGTGCTTCAAAACTGCGACACCGACACCATCGGCCTTCATAACAATCGGTGGAATAAATATTTTTCAACGCTGTCTACTTGTCTACCGCCTGCTATGTGATCGATTCATTGCCCCAAAACGTCCTGGGTATTTTTGAAACAAATCAGGTGTCTGGTAGAGGCTGGTTCCAAGTTCCAAGCAACAACGTTTTCGCAATCGCGGCGCTAACACGTGTTCGACGCACGAGCGGCAGGAATGGCTCAGGCGCTGCTAGCAAATATTGCCGGAATGCCCGTAGCGCGGCAAATACCTTGTCTTCTCCTTCTTGGAAAACGAACCGACTGTCGAGGCAAGGGGTAAGCAAGCGGCCATTACCATTTCTTCTGAGGCGAGATCAGGCGAGATGCCCGCGAGAAAGGAAGTCACGTGTGTGCGCCGAGGGCCGACCCGGCTGGCTTCCGGTTGAATCCGCCAAAATCGGGGGAGCGACTTTTCTCGGATCCAGATCGAGATCTGGAGCGGGAGGTAATCCAAAACGACCAGTGGAACACGTTCGTCTCGATCCCGATCGCCCAGTGAAATAGGCTCGCTCCAGAAAAGTCGATCCCGGCGATCTTCAAAACGGCTCGTGGAATTCGCCACGAGAAAAGTCGCTCCCACGATTTCGGCAGATTTAACCGGAAGCCAG
Source organism: Ixodes scapularis (assembly GCF_016920785.2). Lineage (NCBI taxonomy): Eukaryota > Metazoa > Arthropoda > Arachnida > Ixodida > Ixodidae > Ixodes > Ixodes scapularis. Next base: position 122,004 of record NW_024610114.1, on the reverse strand, counting down.
CCGGGCCAGCCCTCGGCGCACACACGTGACTTCTTTTCTCGTGGGGCATCTCGCCTCAGAAGAAGAAGAAGCACGTCGCGGGCTGGGCTCCTAGATTGTCTCGACATCAGAAGAATTCGTAATGGCCGCTTGCTTACCCATTGGCTCGACAGCGGGTTCGTTTTCCAATAAGGAGAAGAGAAGGTATTTGCCGCGCTACGGGCATTCCGGCAATCTTTGCTAGAAGCGCCTGAGCCACTAGCCTGAGCCATTCCTGCCACTCGTGCGTCGAACACGTGTTAGCGCCGCGAGGCGAAAACGTCTTCGAAACGACCGCGGCGGCCGCGAAAAGGGGATTCCCGGGCAGTTGAATGACGGGAAGGTATCCGCCGATTCCGGAGCAGTGGTCATGTTCATGTGGGGATCCTAGGCGGCGCGACCCCGTTCGGATCTTGTGCTCCAATCCGGATCTGGTCGACTGATCCCGGCGCGCTCCAAAACGCCCAGTGGAATTCGCCATGAGTGACTACTCGTCACGTGACCTTGCAAGAGCCGTGATGTCACCGGTAAGGTGGCAGCGCCCAGAGCTGGTGGACGCGAGTTTGTTCAGTGCGCAGAGTCGTGATGTGCCGCTGCTTGCCGACGATTTTGGACTTCTTCGTGCTCTCTGACGCAGGTATAACGTGAAGATCTGAAAGAATGAGACTTTATACCTTTCTGTGCAAGATCGCTCTGGATATTCGCACCTGTGCGACAGCATCAGACATATCGCCGTAGCGGTGCTCAGATTCCTGGGTGTGTTCGAGGATCGATAAAACTTTTAGCATGCAATTTTCGCATACTCTTGGCTTTGTTTCAACGTTGGAGTGTCTGAGAAGCGATGCTAAATGTATGCGTCGCATGTTCGGCCTTGGGGAAGTTGCTTCAGCCCCAGGTAACCACATAATCACAGAAGCTTTTAGCGAGGAAGCACCTGCGATCTTTACGTTTGGTACTAATCAACGATTTTACGATATAGCTTTTAGGATAAAATTTTCCCATTTTTCCATCTTCCTTTGAAAGTTTGAATTTCTGAGAATTGAAACGAAAGGTTTACCTCGCGTTTAGGACCTAGGAGAAGTTGTTTCATCCCTGGGTCACCGCATAATCATAAACTTTTAGCAAGGAAGCGTCTGCGTTCTTCAAACTTTTGTACTAATCGACGATTTTACGAATTGGCAGTTCTGACGACTTTTATATAACGTGCTTTCGTTGCAATGGCTTGCATTTGATCGCAGTGTTTTTTTTTTATTGATTTTTTTTTAAGTGACAAGCTGGCGTTTGCTAACATGACGTATATAAAATGACCTGGTATATAACAATGCATCAACACAAACTATTAAACTTAGATGCTCTGAGGTCTGTTCGTCTTTGTAATTAACAAGTTACAGAGATAGTTATTTTTTACGAGTGTAATATTTATTTTTTGTAGCTGGGCCTATTTTGTGTTCATTAACGTCACTGTGCTATGATGTTATCATCATGTATGTATGGTTCTAAATATCATCTTTGCAATGCCTAGAAAGGCCAAAATCACGTCAGCCGATCCCGGCTAACGCATTGGACACGAAAACTGCGTCACTCGGACGTATGCGCTCGTGAACAATCAATTCATCAACGAATATTTGAATTCGCGTTCGTGGCCAGTGAGTGCACTGACGGAACCTATCATCACTTGCGAATGCCAAGTTCTATGGTGTGCATAAAAAGTACGGTGGAAGCTTGGGGTCATCGCACCGGTGCCCTAGCATGTCGCGATTGCGTGATTTCACAGTTCGCTTTAGAGTTGAGGATTACAGCTAAGGAATAAGAAGTTAAAAAAACATTTCATGGCCCCTTCAACGCAGACACGCATATATGCGTGCCACAGCAGATAAAAACATCGTCTTTTTGCATGCCGGTAAACTTCCGGACGACCACTTGGCCTGTCAGCAAGAACACCTCATATCCGGCGTCCATCTCTTTTGCTGGCTTTAACAATCTTCTGGAGACCACCATGCTGTTCTTCTTGGTTAAACCCCGTCGACTGTTCATCGCGCAAACGAGGGTGAGACCGTTGTCGACGTCGTTCCTCGCCTGTCGGTGAGATAATCTCATCTTGAATGAATGATTGGGTCTTGAAGAAGTATGATGCTAAGCATACATTCCCTTACTATGACGCAGTCGAGCAGCAGTCATCTCCCGAGGTAATCGTGCTGTCGTGGCACGGCGTAATCGGATTTTGTTTCAGAGCGATGTCCGAAAGTACAAGGACGGTACGTACGTCCCACAAAGCGGCCGCCATCGCGGCAGCGCGGAAAACTACTCTCCTTGTCCGTGCACCTACAGTACTTAGCAGCTTTCGTCTCCCGACAGTCCCGCGTCTCACTTCACAGAAGAAACAGGCACCGTTCCTCCAGAGGCCCTTGCCGTGCCTCCATGCCAAGCGTCTGTTACCACTTTTCAATGAACGAATGAAGATATCAACCAGAAAAAAGTTGCCGTCCGATGTCGCTAGCAGCACGGTTACCGTGGCAACCTCTCAGGCCCAAAATGGAGATCACTATCCGCGCTTCTGACGTCGTACATCTAGATAATTTCGTGTCGTGTCGCTACTCTGGCAGCTAGGTGGTGTTGGGCAGCTACGCTGTCATGTAGAGTGGCTCTAGCGCACACTAGTGTCACTAAATAAGCTACGCTTCAGAGTAGCGACACTTGGCCATATTGTGTCTTAAAATCATGGTTGCCAGTTATCCGAAGCTTTATCTGAAATCACAGGAAACGCTTCTCCGCCCTCCACAAATGATTAAACAGTTCGCTACACAGAGAAACAATATTACATGATTTTCCTAACACTGCAGGTAATGCTGAGGAAGTCGCACCTTTGAATCATGACGATCGGCAGTTGCGCTTGCTCTGCACAAGCCCCAAAATGGCGGCGCCCACAACAATGTCGGGGAACGGAGTGCCTAGTGTCACTAAATAAGCTACGCTTCAGAGTAGCGACACTTGGCCATATTGTGTCTTAAAATCATGGTTGCCAGTTATCCGAAGCTTTATCTGAAATCACAGGAAACGCTTCTCCGCCCTCCACAAATGATTAAACAGTTCGCTACATAGAGAAACAATATTACATGATTTTCCTAACACTGCAGGTAATGCTGAGGAAGTCGCACCTTTGAATCATGACGATCGGCAGTTGCGCTTGCTCTGCACAAGCCCCAAAATGGCGGCGCCCACAACAATGTCGGGGAACGGAGTGCCGATACTCTAAGCGCAGCTCATTTAGTGACTCTAGGAGTGCCGATACTCTAAGCGCAGCTCATTTAGTGATTCTAGCGCACACCAGCTCAGAGCACGTGGAGCGAAAGCTCGCGCTGCAGAAACCAGGATCCTGGGCTCAATCCCCGCCCCTGCCCGTTTCGATCTGGATGAGCTTCGTACCGGCGTGCGCTGGTGTATCACTAGTGCGTGGTGCACGTTAAAGACCCCAGGCTAACGGTTGTACCGCATTGGCTAATTCGCTCATCTACAGCTGAGACACCAGACGCCCACTGAGGCAGACTAACTTACGGCTGTATAAGCATACACACAACAGTTTGCTTGAGGAGGGGGGGGGGGGGGGCATTGAGAATAGAGGAGTCGTTGCGAATTAAGGGGGTGCCTTCAGAAACACGAAAGAGGTGTGCCCCCCCCCCCCCCCCCCGCCCCCCAGGGGGTGTGTGGGGAAATCACTGAACACAAGTGTGAAGGCACGCGCAACCAAAGCGCCGCGGAAGCCAGCGAGCTCGCGCTGAAGGCGGAGCTTCTAGTCTCAGCTAAAGGGTGAAAGGAGTATAATCACCATGAAAATTACCCGAGATAGTGGTAAAAGAAAGGAAACTTCGTAGAAGAAAAAAGACACGGAAATGATCGTCTCAGTACGGAATTTTCGTAGACCGCGTTTCCCCCTCCGCTAAGGCCTCCGCAACGAAGAAGCCGCTACTGCGCCTGCGCGCCCATGGCCTTGACTGTAGAGTTCCGGGTATCGTAGCGGGTTGCGGAAAGCGTTGCAGGACGGCGAAAACGATTTACGAAAACTCCCTATTAACCGAGAGACTGAGGGGACATTTCGTGGCCACGCCGACTTCCGTGACACTTCGCTGCCTATATGAAGAATACGGACGCCACCTTCTGCCCATTCTTACCATAGAGTTGTTACAATAAACGCCAAAGCCTCAGCTGGCGCTAGTGTCTGCAGGACTTCCGGTTGCAAATTGAAGGAGGAAGCAAACAGTCGACCTTTCCGGTGCTCCTGTATATTCCTATGGGAAAACCTATGCGATATTTTTTTCTTCGCCAGGAAATAACAGAAATCAGCGTGGTTTCTTTACTTGTAACGAGTACTATGTAGCTTTATTCACATTATAAAAGTGTAATTGATTTTGTTAGTGTTTTTTTTTTTTATTCTTGAGCGATGTTCAAGTTAGCCAGAAACTAATCCAGTACGTGTTCTTCGTTCCATAACTCTATGCTTCGTTCTTGTCGTCTGTTATGATTGTTTGATTTAGCATTTATTAGCAGCATCTTTGGTGTTCTGTCAAGCTGATTCACTCTCTGTACTTCATAGCATTGCCTATATGCGAAATACGTGCCCTATAACAGCAGTCTGCAACGTCCACACGTATAATGCATGTACACTGGGCTATTTTAGCGCAGTGTCTAACGCCCCGATTACTAAAGTGCCAGCTGTACGTTTTAAGGACACACACAGCGGTGTGTCTGCCTTTTTTGTTCGTCTCTGTGTGTGTGTCCTTGAAACGTTCAGCTGGCACTTTAACAACCATGAACCAACCAGCTCAGCTTCAAGCCGTCACAAGTTTAACGCCATGAATTCCAAAGAAAAACGCTCTGACAGATGCTTTTGTACATCCGATTGTAAAACGTTCCGAACCTTTTAATCTGTCACAACACTCAGCACTATTTTCTCTTATCATCGAGCGCAAAGGGAAAACGCATTTGCGTTTTCCCATAGGAATGCATTATCGGCAATTAAATTTAGACTAGTTGCTGTCTGCTTCAAAATGCAACAGCATACTAGCGCCACCTGAACCTCTAGCGTTTATTGTAGTAACTCTATGGTTTAGCTGTGGCAAGCGTAGAACGTGGCAGTGGTGCTCGTGGCGCGTTCGTCCCAACGTCATTCCAGCACGTTCCCTCGTGCTGTTCCTCGGACACTGCACTTGCAGAACCGTCATGTCCGCGACAGCCGCTTCTTACCGCGTCGTAGGCTTCCAGACCGGCCTGAACTGGCGTCCGCTGGCCTTCGAGAAGCCCCCGCCGGCCATTCGCGTGTGTAGCCTGTGTGGAGTGGTGCCCAGAACGACGCTGGTGCTGCCCTGTTCGCACGCCCTCTGCGAGCCCTGCTTCGCTGCCACCGAGGGCAAGGGCCGCGTGTGCCCTCTGGACGGCCACGCGTACGACGAAGACACCGTGGGCAGGCTGCAGCTTCCTCCAGACCAGGTTCTTCGGCTCAGGGCGGCCTGCTGGAACCCGGGCTGCTGCTTCGTCGGTCCGGTCTCGGGGCTCCTGGAGCACTTCGAGGAGCACTGCGCCTTCCACAGGGTCAGCTGCAACAGGTAGACGCGAGGGCTACAGCGTCGGCAGTCAGAGCGACCGCCAGCCTCTTGAAATCCGCGGTCACAATGCCGCAGAGAGAAGTGTCTGCGGACAGTATTCGAGCATGTTCGCAGATTCGTGCATATTGCCACGCGCCAAGTAGGCACCGCGGCCGTAGCACAACGGTTATCGCGCTTACCTCCCACGCGAAGGGCCAGGGTTCGATTCCTGGCCGCGGCTACGCATTTTTGTTTACACTGTAATGTGATGTTCTAGTGAATTCGAGAACCGTCTAGCTGATTCGAGGTTAGAATGTTCTCCGCGTCGAACCTTCTACATCGAACGCTCCAGAAGCCAACGCGTGTACAAAAGCGGCTCCGCCTGGCAAGCAGGATTCAGTTTTCGCCCAGCGTTCGACTCTGCTGCTACGCCGACTTCGACGCCCGCGACGCTCCGTTATTATCTTTTGTACCCTTTTATTTTTGGCACAAGTTCGCCACATTAAACGTTTATTTCTTTCTGTTTATTTATTGTTTATTGGTCACCACCCGTGACAATATCTATGATTCGAACACGTCTAAAGAAAGATTTTGTATGACCAATGTGCGGGGAAGAAGCACGTCTCTGACGGTGTTTGTAGTCTTTGTTTTGTATCATGTATTAGCAGCAGCATAAAAGACGGTCTGCAGACATTGCGCGTTTCTTCCACGTATGATGGTCCTTGTCACATTGGTCATACAAAAACTCTCATTAGACGATATACATATGTGTGAAGCAGTGTTTCAAGAATGCACGAGGCCTGTCTTCAGACATATACTTCTTTCATCCTGTCTACAGTGAGTATCGTCTCTTATGTATGATGTATGTGCTGTGTGACCGCGGCTGAAAGGACCACATAAATTGGTCTATAGTCTAACGGTTCTTATGTTGAAAACTTTTCTGCTTGTATTTTTCATATATTTATTTCGATACAAGTGAGAGAAAACGCGCAAACTTTCCCAAACTACCGCGATTCCGCATTATTTCCAGATTTGCAACCTTGCGTGGCGGTCATGGGGACCAAGGTGTCACGCCAAGGGGAATGCGATGCGGACGGCGATTTCACTCGTTGAAACTACCCGAAATCGCAGGTGCCACCAAGACGTCCTGCGGCACGACCTGGTGCAGCACTACGCAGAGGGTTGCAGCGGTGCCACCAGCGTGCAGGGCGGAGGCAGCCGGGAGGCTGGTCTACTCTGCAGCGACATCCTCAAGGCCAGCGCCGAGTTTCGACGCTCCTTCACCGAGCTCCGGGACGGGTACTACGAGCTGCAGGCACGTCCTCGAGCGAATATTAGCCTCGTGCACCATATATACTCTGTTAACCCTCAAACTGAAACTGGAGCCAAGGAAACAAGCGCGACCTAGCCCGCGCTCCTGTCTTTGAGACATGCATTTCTAGCGCGAGCGCTCGTTTTGCAGGAGAACGCTTCAAAACAACGACCTCGAGCTCTCTTGCTAGTGCCACTTATGGTATTCACTGTGCACCATATCTGAGCGCGGTGCTCACAACGCAGGATCAGAACGGGCCCAATCTTGGTATTGTGGAATGCACGTTGAGCAAACGTTCTGCAAGCTCCTTGTAAGCTCGCGCTTGTCAGCAACGGACTGAACCATGACCACCTGTGGATACCGGCTTTCGTCTGTTGCAGGCTAAGAAAAGCAGAACAAGCTCCTTTCACAAAGCCCTCCACTCTTTCCAATTTATCAGTGCGAACGCTGGAGAGGAGGAAACCCCCGATCATGGCGAGCTAAACGTTTTGTGGGAGCGCTTGTCCTGCTATTCTAGACCTGCAACGGGTTATAGTCGAAGGAGTGGACATGCCATCTTCTTTATACATTTTTACGTCCTCAAGATCATGCAACATGTACGATTCAAAGTAGTGGCATTGACAAGTTATTCCTACTCTTTTTTTAACTTCCTTTTAGAAATCGATATTTGACCGCCAAACTTCGGTTTCTCGTACATAGATAGACCAAGAAACAGGAGTTTCAAAGCCATTTCACGCTCGCTAACGCGTGGAATAGTTTTGGCACAGATATTTTCACGTGAGAGGCCAAAGAAGTGGAAGACGCTTGCCCAGCTAGGTATCTCGCGTGGTGGGATTAAGCTCCATGAACGGGAGCTCGTACTACTATACGATCTTCATTGTGTAATATAAATAAACAAGTTAGATTTTCGCCTGTAGTTTGAGCAGAGAGAAATTCAGGTTAGATAGCAGCAGCGTGTGTTCAAACTGTATTGACTATGACTGTTTCTGGTTTGTTGCAACAAGAGATCTACAGAAGAAGCTTCTCCCCAGCCAATACCACATGGGGTAGGAGGCCTGTGAAAGACACTATCGTTAGTAGGTCTCCGACCCACCTTAAGCGGCAACACGCCGAAACTCGACGAAAGTTGCCACAAAGAGGCATGTTGGCGTCGACCATGTTGGCGTCGCCACGTGCTTCCGTCGCGGTCGTTGCGAGAGGCTGCAAGATGCGCTGTCGGCGATTCTGACGAGAGCTAACTAGCGCTGCGCGAGTCCACTAGTGATAACGTTTTTGAAGGCGCAGGTCCTACCCCCTGGTTGGTATTGCCCCATCACGCTCTCCGTGCTTTTCGTCGACTTGACTGAGTATACGCCGTATCGTTATCGAAGCTAGAAAGCTCACACTAGAGGCGGGGTTTATGGTACGTTTACACGCATGAACAGGAGGTGTTTACATCTATTCCGAGCGGCGGCGGCAGCGGCGGTCGTTCTCGCGGCGATTTTCGAAGCTTCTTGTTTATGACGTCAGGGCACCAGAGCACGTCGGCTACTCTGGCCGCATTTGGGCAGGTGACATTGTTAAGGTTCGTAATTGTTTAGGTTGTTTACATGGCGTTACTCAAGGTGTCAACATCACAAACAGGATGGACCAGGGCGAGGGTTAATCAGTCTATTTACTATTTGCCGAGGCCTGCCCCAATACCATGAGCTTAATTCGAAACTATTGAGATGCTTCTTTTGTTCATGCGACAAAGACCACGTCTATAAAACTTTGACAGTAGACACGAGCGCCGAAAACTAATCAGATCTGAAGCTTACCTAATATCAAAATTACTTCAACATCTTCGTCTTTTCTTTTTGACCCTACATAATAAAATTAGAACCTTTGGCGGTGCTATCTGTCACCCGGCGATCCATACTTATTGCGCGTGCAATAGTGCCGATGGGCGACGCGTTCAACAAAACTCCTTGTGTAGCCGTTTCTTTGGAAATCAGCTCGGATGGTCTGTTTCTCCTTTCTTTTGTGCTTTTTCGATGAACAGCTCTAGACACAAAAGTAGATACCATTGACGCGTTAATTGTTACTCAGTGCGTGGTTCGAATCAAAATCGAGGTAGCGTCCGGTGTTGGTTGATTTCCTGTAGGCCGTGAATCTCAGCTTGACTCCTTGCCTTTTCATCAGAGCATCGGGGAAAGGCAAGAATCCATCTCTCTCGTATTCTACGGTGAACTGGATGGCCGGTTGTATAGAGTTCAAGTGTCCCAAAAAATGGGTCACCTCTGATTTCTTCACGATGCAAAAACAATCATCCACATAGCGCATAAACTCTTTTGGCCGGTTGGCGAAAGTGATTAGCGCCCTCTGTTCAACCACTTCCATTGTGAGGTTTGCCGTCGTAGCAGAAATAGAAGCGCCCATTGCCGTTCCGCTCACTTGTTTGAAGAGTTCACCCTTGAAACTGAAGTACGTACTGCCAAGGCAGAACTCGAGAAGGCGGCACAGTTCATCCTCACAGAGGCTGACTCTTGAACCCGATGTTTCGTCTTTCTCGAGAACCTTTCTGGTTGCAGCAACTGCTAAGGGGACTGGGACACTAATAAAGAGTAACACAACGTCGAAAGGCACCATCGTGTCATCATCGCTGAGTCTCACTTGCAAGGCACGTTCCACGAAGTAGCTGGTGTTCAGCACATGGATCGACGTGTTTCCAAAGTGTCCGTTTGGTTCATTTAGTCACCCCCTGAAGACGGAGTCAAGTCCACCCCGAAACGTTGGGAACTGCTTGTTTTCGAGCTTTTGGTTTGAAATTTATATTTTTTCGGGTTGTTTCCCCAAATTAGACGGATTTCTGACGAAGATGTTTACTTGAACAGCTAAAGTACGTATCAAAAACTACAGAATGAAAAACAAAAAACCACCGAGCTTTTACAATATGGCCAAGGAAACCCTGATTACGTTTTTTGCAGTCAGTCACACGTACATTAGCTATTTAAATAAGTTGTACAGCTTGCCTATCAAGCCGCTCGTGAAAGTTGGTACCGTCGGTTAAACATCAGTCCGCTGCACGTCCAACTGAAGTTTTGGGTGTCTTATTGGCACACGAGGTGTAAGAATGTACCCTTTTGTTTTTCTGTGTGTACTCTAAGACTATTTATAGTCTGCGCACGCTTGCCAAGAGAGGCCATAGCCCGAGCAATCTGTAAGTATAAAAGGAAAGGTGGGCGTCTGGAGTGCCGCGGTAGCTGTACCAAACGGACGCTGCACGCCATCAAAGTCAACCCAGCACTGAGAGAATGTGACTTATTGGTTTTGCCTTGCGTTTCATGAAGCTCCAGGTCGCGTGGCGTTTAATGGGCTGGGATATTAGCGCCGAGATGTTTCGGTGGCGCCCTCTTATGGTTTCCATCCGTGACGTCATGACTGGGATTTGCCTCGCCGTGACGTCACCAGTTGTTACCCTGGCTACTTACCTTCAGGTGTGACGACACCGTCAAAGTTGACAATCTGACAATGCTTATATGCCCACGGTTTGGCCAATCGTGGAAAGCTGACGGCGGCGACGCTTTTGGTCACGCACATCGCTAATAGTTACTCTGGGATGACTCGCTGTATCGGCCGCGGTCACACTAGTCTTGAAAGTGAAAGGAAAGCGCGTGGCAGCGAAGCATTGCGCGCTGCCACGGCATCACTGCGTTATACATGCATCGTCTAAGACCCATTCTCTAGATGGCAAAAAGAAATCTCGCAGTTCTTCGGAAAAAACAATTTCGGGCGTGCCCGGGGTTAAGCAAACGGTGCGTGCCGCCCGCCATTTGCTTGGCACAACTTTTCGTGGGTATGAAGCTTACGCTATGCGCCAACAAAGTGAGGGACAAGGGGAGGCGAGAGCGCCCGCAGACGACAGAACGACGAGCTTTGACTGGAACGATTAGTGGGTAGACATGAGGCTATGGCTGCCTTATTCTCCGCTCACTGTTCGAACGCATTCTAACGCGAACGTGAATCGCTGGACGCCGTCGTTTGAAAATCGAACACGTTTCAAAAGTGAGTAGAGACAAGGGATTTAGCTCTAGCCACTAATCATTCCAAGTTCCAACCCCAACTCGGCGTTCTGACGTCCCAGAGCGCTCTTGTCTGCTCAGCTTTCTTAGTTCCTTGTCGCATGTGCGTCAGTGTACTCACGCGGCCTGGCCGCCCTAGAGGCCGCCCCTCAAAGCTGCACGCGCACTCTTCGCTTTCCCTGGAATGCCGTAGAAAGCACGCTCGCTCACGTTGCGCACATACAATAAATGCGTGAAAGACAACAAGAATATTGAAGAAAAAAACAACATTGTAAGCGTTTAGTAATAAAAGGAAAATAATCCTATCAAAGCCTCAAAAAGGTATCCCGTTTCGAAACCTGCTTCGTTTCCTCTTCAGGGGTGACTGAATTGCACGGAAAAGTAGCAGGAGGCAGCAGCAGTTATCGTCTTTTTCGTCTGTTAAGATCAACCCTTCTCTGGAGAAGCGGTCCTTTGTTCACTGTCCTTGTCAGGTGGCGTAGACCTCGGACGTAAGCAGACGCAAGGCTCCCAGAGACCTGTTTAGATTTTTTGGAGGGTGGTGGATGTGACCATGGCTTCAGAAAAAGACTAGAACAAACTCTACCGAAACAAACGAGTTGATCTGAGCTGCATGCGCAGCTGGAAGTAACTCGTTTGTTCCGGAAAAAAAAAGCCTCAGTCATCTATGAGGTAAAAGCTACACATATATCGCGTGTGCATCCACATTTCAATTTGTTTTCAGTCAAAACGAATGTGCTACTTTAAACCAAAAGTAAACGACCAAAGCCAGTAAACGTTTTTTTTCCGTTTTTTTTTTAAATTTTGATAGCATTTTTTTATTTAATTGATTGCAGGCAAGCCTCAACACCCTCTCGGGAGAGATGAAGCGCTCGCGCTCAGAAACCAACGCAACCGCAGCGAGCGTCTCACGCCTCCTACAGGCAGAGTTGGCCTCCCTCAAAGCCCAACTGGAGGCCTTGCAGTGTCGCGGGGCCGGCGACGTTCCCGTCCCGGCGCCGACACCAACCCCAGAACCCGTCCCGCGAGAGCCGAGACAACTCAGCGATGCCCTGTACATCATCGGATCGAGTGAGGAAGCCAACGCCTCGCTGGAGAGCGGCGGTATTCGCTCTGACGACCCCCAGCGCGCTCGAAGAGCGCTATGGTCTGTCAGCAACATGGCATCCCTCTGCGCCCAGGCCTCGCGGTGCGGCCAGACGCTTAGCTGCAGCGACGTCTTCTCGCTGGACGGCTACATGGCGCGGCTAGAGATCCACCTGCGATGCGTGGACTGCGTCCTTTTTGTGCGTCCCTGCTTCAGGCTCTGCAGGGGCGCCAACGACGCAGTCCTGGAGTGGCCCTTCAAGAAGACGCTGTCTGTGAAGCTGGCCCACTTTCAGCGCCAGGGCGTGTCCGTACGCTTCGACCTGGACACGGGCCACATGGGCGACTATCGCGAGTTCTGGATGCCTACGAGGGAGCGCAACATTCCATTCACCATGTGCGAGATGACACTCCTCACGACGGCCTTCTCCGCAGGCAGCGCGAGCACACTGGACATCTTCCTGGAGCTGCTGTGTCGCGGCTAATGCCACATCGCAGGGGACAACCGGTGACGGAGGTTGTGCGAATTCGGACTAATGCAAAATAGCTGAATAAATTTAGTTGAATATAAATTGTCTCGCTTGAACCCCTAGAGGAAAAATAATTTTTGGAGCTTAACCGACATTTGTGACAGCTACAATATGTCATTGTTTGGGCACAAAGCTGTGGTGGGCTAAAAACGCAGGAATGATGATCGCGCGGGTACGAATGGACCCGCAATTCAAGCCTCAAGTGCAGCATAATTTTTATGTAAACATCTTGATGTGTTTGTTTTTGTCTAAAGGCTCGTTCACACTCTTGCGACCTCTTAAAACTAGGCTCCTTAAAGGAGCGGTGCAACGATATTCAATTGGAATGTTTTTCACTTGACACGAGCTTACTGGCACACTTGGGACTCAAGGATACTCACACGCAACGCCACTGGCCAAGAAACTCCTTTGTTGCAGTGTAATTTCAAGGACAAAAGCGATCATTTTCATTCAATCTCTCCTTTGCAAAATTTGATGACGTAACGTAGGGATCGCAGTATACCCAAGTGACGATATTTGAATGCAGTTCATAGAAAAAATTGGGTTGTGTGTATGTTTATACAGCCTAGAACTTGGTCTGCCTCACAGGGGCGACGAGTCTCCCAGCTGTAGATGAGCAATTTAGCCAGTGCAGTACAACCGCTAGCCTGGGGTCTTTAACGTGCACCACGCAGTAGTGATACACGACCGGACGCCGGTACGATGCTCATCCAGATCGAAACGGGCAGGGGTGCATGGTGATTGAACCCAGGATCCCTGGGTTTTGCAGCGCGAGCTTTCGCTCCACGTGCTCCGAGCTGGTGTGCGCTGCGGTTCATAGATTGGACCCGAGCATTGCGTGGGCACTCGACTTGGGCTCGTGATAATTACTAGCTCGAGAAGCATTCGGGTAGTGACCCGTGTCCAATCGCAGCAACGACGAAAACAGCCAAGCCATAACAATGTCTGGAACTCAGCGCGTGTCCTGCGCTTTGCCAACCCCAGCGCGTGGCTACGATCAACATTGGCGGCATATAATCGGCTCCAGATCACGTGGCCGCTTGTTCTGGCTGCGAGTGGGGGGGGGGGTGAACGCTGTCGTTTTTCTTTAATTTTTTTCTGGGACTTCTATTGCGTGGGGTGAAAAACGAACGCGTGTTTCATAGGTCATTAACGTTAGGGATCCGTTTTAAGCGGTATTTGCGCAAAGTACAAAAATTGTTGCATCGCTCCTTTAAAACCTTTTACAACGATGATGATGATGATGATGATGATCCGGGTATTTCCCTTTGGATCGGGAGGACTCAAACAAGGTTTGTGCCCAAGCCTGGGAGCGTTGGTGTCTTAATGCTCCCTGAGGTGGATCTTCTGCCACCAGTCCTCCAGTCTCCTTTTGGTGTCTGCAACAAGCCTTTTTGTGTCGTTGGAGGCTACCTTCAGCCCCGTAGGTGGGCAGACTGCTGTGGATTGTCCGATTTCACTGTCAGTGAAGCCCAACGCTTCAGCGAGCGCTAAGGGTCTCGGACGCCTTGGGCCATTGTCCTGTGCTTGAGTCTGGCGCAGTCTAGCACAATGTGCTCCACCGTTTCGTTGTTTACCCCACACATCCTACACATTGTTGACGTAACAGTGGTATCGAAACTACGCCTATAAGACAGCGTCCGCAGTGCCCCGGCACTAGAGGACACAATGGCGCCATCTATTGGGTATCTGTGTAAACTTGGTGGTCCGGCGTATTTTCTATTTCTCTCCCGCATTATCTTTTCTTTCTTGGCTCGAAAATTTTTTGTAAAGTTATAAACGAGCCTTTCTTACAGGTATTACTCACATTTGACCTCGGAAATCCCGCAAAACCTTCTCTCTTGTGAAATGCAGTTCCAGGGGCACCGCATAGATGGCGCCAGCGTGCCAGTGTGTTCTCTCGTCTTAAGATATTTTAAGAGGTTTTAACAAGTCTAGGTCTCTCTCCGTCGTACTCAGCTGCAAGAGTGTGAACGGACCTTTAGTCTAAAGCCCGTTCACATTCTTGCAACCGAGTACGACCGAGAGAGACCAGACCGGTTTTTAAGCCTCTTGCGATCTCATAGGACCAGCTTCGCTGTATCGCATTCGGTCCTAAAAAGTCGCAAAAGGCTTAAAAACCTTTCTGGTCTCTCTCGGTCTTACCCGGTCGCAAGAGTGTGAACAGCGCTTTAGAAGCACCTAATGTTTCAAAGCACGGTGTCAGCGTCTGCGAAGCAAATGACACGGTGCAGCACTGAAATGAGCGGCCCTTGGAACCGAATAGCGGCACAGTGGTGGATCGGTGGCCGAGCGTGTTAAGGTCACGGAATAGGATATACACACCTTTTCCACAAGGGCGCAGCCATCTTCAGTGTCGTCAGATAGCCTCCTCTAGAGCCACTAAATGAGCTGCCCTTAGAGCATCCGCACTCCGTTCCCCGACATTGTCGTGAACGCCGCCATTTTGGTGCTTGTGCAGAGCAGACGCAATTGCCGATCGTCATTATTCAAAAGTGCAACTTCCTCAGCATTAGATTTGGTGACATAATATTGCTTTGCTTTGTCGCACACTGTTTAAACATTTGTGGAGGACGGAAATGCGTTTTCTGTTATTTTGGATAAAGCTTCAGATAACTGGCAACCATGATTTTAAGCCACGATATGGCCAAGTGTATTTACTCTGAAGCGTAGCTTATTTAGTGGCACTAGCTACTCCTCTATACAAACAAAGCCTGGCAATCGCCAAGAGACGCAGCCGCCGAAAGTGAAAAAGTAAAGCGGAAAACAACGGATAAGAAAAGAGTTATGTAACGGGCGCCCCGCTGCGGCGAGACGCCGAAACACACTATACTTATTATTACGGAGGAGCGGAAAAAGGCCACCCTTTTTCCGCTCCTCCGTTTCGGTTTCGTCTGTTTCGTTTGCGCTCAAACCTGTGTGGAAAACTGCCGGGTCTGATTGATTACAGATTACGGATATTGATACACGGGAACAGCGTAGAAAAGTCAGTATCCCCTGCATGGAGTTTTCGGCGGTCCATGCGCCATAGGGCACAACCGAGAGCAACTCGCACTTGCACTGCTAAAGACAAAATAACGACGACGAGGCTGAGCACGCTGACGACCACAGGCCTCGGCGGCCGTAATCGCCGTATAGTCTCGACATCAGCAGCCAGTCGCATCGGTTTCTCCCGAGCGAACAAGTGTGTTTCGGGTCCTCGCCGCTCAAAAGCTGTGCGCTCACTACCAGATTCTCCGAGAAATACTCTGTGCTACCTGATCCTCGCGCTCTAAATCTGCGACCGGGTGCTCTATGGCTCCGTTGTAGAACTGCCTGGCGAGAAACTATGGCCGTCACTTAATGTATGCGGTAAGACATCGTTTTGATCTCTCCACACCGCTGGAAGATGTTTACGAAAAATGCTTTATCGTTACACATTCTTGTTTTGCCTCACGTGTTTTCTCGCATATTCCAGGTTGAAATGTTTTAATATTTTTTCGTGTCGCATACCAGATACGGAACCCACGTGACTGAGAACAACCGGAAACAGAAAACGTCTATTGGTGTGAACTCCGCGCGCGTTGTAGCTGCCAGAGAAAAGCCTCTCCTCGCTTTCTTTGGTTACGGACGTCGGCACCAGGCGGCACCTTGATATGCGGGTAATAAAGTCCCTTGATACTTCTTTTACAAGTAACAACAACCAATACAAATAAAAAGCCCGTTCTGCTGGAACGAAATGGCGGCATTCAGTTCAAACGACTGCTGTGCGCCGCCATTCGCCTCCTAAAACCTGCACCGTCACGCACTCTGTGCTTCAAAAGAATGTCGCCACTTGTAGGAAGCTCTTATCAAGGGGCTTTAGCGTCTAATGGCAGCCTGTCGCTGGACCGGTTTCCCATGCTCCTCTATGGGAGACATGTTTGTTTTCAAAGTCGCTTTATGGGTGCGCCACGTTATGTAGAACTTGGCCCTTGCGCTGCGCGTGTTGCTTAGATACTGCTTCGTCATTTACCATACTTCCGTGCCTCAGTGGCTGAGATAACAGTTTCATGAACCCGTTGAATCCGAGGGATCTCTGGCGCGGCATTCGAGCCAGCGTCCGTCGTTTCGGTTTGATCTTCGTGTGGCTAGTCCCGAAGGAATAGTTTCGGTTTGACCTTCGTGTACCCAATCCCAAAGGAATAGTTTCGGTTTGATCTTCGTGTGGCCAGTCCCAAAAGAATCAATATATGTACTAGCGTTTTGCCGGAAATAATTCCGTATGACAGCTGGTCCTTTAGCAGAATATCCTTTAGCGGAAAGTATAGTTATTGAAAAGGAGCTTCGGGACGTCGTCTGGCAAGGGTATCAGATGCCTGGATGCCCGCAGTGAGCGAGCCAGAGATGTCAGAATAACAAGCGCGAGGCTGCGGGTGGACCACATCTGCTTTTGCGCGCGTTCCACTGTGCATCGGTATCACGGCGGAAGAAATGCATTTTGGTGATGACTCTGACGGACGCGGCGACCCCATTATGTTCGGCGCACCGAGCGCGTTTCACTCGGAAGGGGATATATGGCGCCCAAGTGTAGAGGCGCTTGTAAAGGCTCGTATGAAGGGCCTGTGAAGTAAATTATTCATTCTTTACTCGGTCCCCCTGTACTGTGTGGTGATATGATGCATTTATGTTGGCGCACTGGCACTGATTGCCTTTTCTCCCGTGCGGTGGCTGTATTTTAAACGAGAACATTCCGATGATGACTCAACGTGACAAAAATACTCGTATGAATACAAAACCTCCCAACACTATCTACTGGGCTTTCAATAATTTAGAGTAATTTAAAATAATTCCGTTAAACAGCTCGGTCGTGCTCGCATGTTTTGTCCGACAGCAACAGTTCCGTAAATTGTTTACACACATTGGGTGGCTTTATATGAGGTCGGGAGACTTTTTTCCACCCTGACCCTGCCTTCTTATTGAAAAAAAAAATTCTAATAATATTACATAGTGGGGCCTAAATAATTCTTTACATGGGCAGAAAGGTATTATCATTAGAAATGATTTATACATACGATGTCAACTGGTGCTGGGATACATAAAGACCATGTGAGCAGAGAGCATTTTTATTTGAAGACATAGTTACTATTTACATGCCTGGTCTTAGCGACCATAGAATAATGAATATATTGATCACACTGTCTGTTGTAGTTAAATCCCCCATGTCTAAAGTCATACGCGATTTTAATAAAGCTGATTACGCTGGTATTAATGCTAAGCTCACCATCTTTTTTGACGTCTTTCTATCTTCTTTTTCGTCGCGGATCGTAGAGGACAATTGGTTGTTATTTAAGCAAAAGGTTACTGACCTGATCAACTTACATGTTCCCTTGCTGCGGATTCGTGGAGATGTTGGGCAACCATGGAACAATAAAAAGCTGAAATCAATTGATAACAAAAAAAACCGCCTTTTTCGAAAAGCGAAGGCTAGTGGTTCTCCTTCTGTGTGGAATAAGTATTTTCAGTGCCTAAAAGAGTACACTGCGTTAATTAAAACTTTCAAGAAGAAGTATTTTCATCAGGACTTGCCCAACATTCTTCGAACCAACCCTACTAAATTTTGGAAAACGATTACACCCAATCCTAGTATGCAGTCCATTGAGCTAGTTGACAAGGGCGGTGTCGTTGCGCCCGGCGAACTTGCCCCGTTAGTAATGAATGATTACTTTTCTTCCATCTTCACAACGGAGCCACCAGATAATGTTCTCTCCCTCCCTCTACTTCCGTTTTCCCAAATGCCTCCGATCACTGTCACTGCATCTGGAATTTCTAATCTTATAGATAAACTGAAGGTATCTTCTGCCCCGGGACCTGATACAATTTTTCGAAAATACTGAAGAATACGAGAGACATCTCCTGTTTATTTCTTCAGCTCATTTTTAACCAGTCATTGTCAGACGGCTGCGTTCCAACGGACTGGAAGATTGGCCGGGTCATTCCTGTCTTAAAAAGCGGAGATCGATCCCTTCCTGATAACCATCGTCCCATATCGCTCACATGCATTGCATCGAAGCTTTTAGAGCATATCATCCTCTCTAACGTTATGAATCACCTAACCTGTAATAACTTTTTTTCCTAAACCAGAATGGTTTTCGCCAGGGTTATTCCTGCGACACCCAACTTTTTGAATTTTCTCACGACCCGCACACTAACCTTGACTCGCTCTCTCAAACGGATGCCATATTCATAGACTTTTCGAAAGCTTTCGATCGGGGTCCTCACCTACGCCTACTCGCAAAACTATCGCGACTCAATATTGATCCCTTAATCGTATCTTGGATTCGCAGCTTTCTCTCATCCAGAGTCCAATATACAGTCGTCAACACTTTAGAATCAAGCCTTACCGATATTTTGTCTGGGGTCCCACAAGGCAGTGTCCTAGGTCCGCTTCTTTTTTTGATCTTTATTAACGACCTTCCAAATTCTATCACCTCTAACATACGTTTATTTGCTGATGATTGTGTCATTTATCGCCAAATAAATTGCTCCTCCGATCACCTTCTTCTTCAGAAAGACCTCGATAATATAACCAAATGGTGTGATCAATGGCTAATGTTACTAAACCACTCTAAATGTAAGTTTGTCTGTTTTTCTCGAAAACATTCTCCATCTCTTTTCAAATATTCTCTAGGCTCATCAACAATTGAGTGTGTTCAATCGTACAAATACCTTGGCGTTCATTTTTCTTCCCCTATGTCTTGGACCCTCCACATTGACTCCATACATGCCGAAGCTTCCAGAACGCTTGGTTACATTCGACGTTGTCTGCACTCAGCCCCCTCCAGCTTTGCGCCAGCTGGCCTACGAAACTTTTGTGCGTCCGAAGATTGAGTATGCTGCTGTCATTTGGTCCCCACACCAGATTTACCTCACTAACACCTTAGAATCTATTCAGAATCGTGCTGCCCGATTCATTCTTTCTAATTATGAACGCACTGCCAGTGTGTCGGCCATGAAGGCTTCCTTATGCCTGCCCGCTCTCTATTTCTCGCCGAAGAATATCACGCATCTGTCTTTTCCAGAAGATTTTTTATTACCACCCTCTACTCAGACAGTCTCCACTGTTAGAACCGCATCGTTCATCTCGACGACTTTTTAACTCCCTTAGTGTACGTCGCATCCATGGTTCCACTGTCACCTTTAACAACTCATTTCTTCCCCTTGCCATAATAGAGTGGAACAATCTACCGGACCATGTAGTGCTCATCAGTGACCCCGACCTCTTCAGACATGCTGTATCGTCTATATTTAATATGTAATCAGTGCGATGCTCCTACCTATGGCCAGTGCTCAGCCACATCTTGTTTCTATGTTTGTTTTTTGTTTTTATTGTATAAACGTTCTACTTGTGTGCTTCTTTGTATTGCCCCCCTTATGTAATGCCCCTGGCAGGGCCTTTAAGGGATAATAAATGAAGTGGAATGAAATGAAATTATGACACAGTATGATGACGTGCTGACTCAAATAACGACACAGTGACTAAGAGTCAGACAGTAGTAACGGTTATAGGACATACATCGATTTTCATTTATACACTCACAATATGGGGTCACCCCGTCTTACAGGTCTTACAGGCATTACAAGTGACCTTTCGGGCAGTCAGGGAAAGTGCTCGTAACAGCATCTACAGATAGGACGGGCTTCTTTGCAGCGTGGAGGAGAACTTTCCCGCCGAATTCCGCATGATACAATTTCGATATCAGTTCGTCGGGGAAATGCTTGGCACAAACATGATCACTACGTAGTAACTTGCGATCGGCCCTCGAGATTGCACGACGGCGCTGCTGCAGGAGAGCGTCATTCCATAGAGTTTTAAACAAGGACACTCGCTGTGCACAGCTCCGGTACCCCGAATTGCAGTTGGAAACGAAGCACGTCTTTCCCACCCTTGTAGCATAACTTCTTCGGCGGTTACCGCCGAATTCAGAAACCTCACTCAAACTACACTCAAACTGAAGGGCCCCTCCACTTCCTCGAGGAAGCACGAGGGCCGGCGCTGGCCAATCGCGAGGACGGATCCGCCGTCGCGATTGGCCAGCGCCGGCCCTCGCGCCTTCCTCGAGGAAGTGGAGGGGCCCTTCAGTTTGAGTGTAGTTTGAGTGAGGTTTCTGAATTTGGCGGTAAGGCTCACCCTCGTGTACGATGGTGGCACCTGTGATCGACACAGCACCAAAGCAAAACACGACCCAGCCACTTGCCTCACACTACCACCACACCGCGAAAAAGACGAGCGCGCTACGCCGCCGACACCGTGGCCGCAGAGGATGGACCTCATGCCCGCGGCGCGCACAACTCAGCGCCCTCCGCGGCCGGCGCGGAACTAACTTCTCCTCATTTGAGGCTAGAGCAGCGGCGTAGACTTTCTATTTTCCCGGGGGGGGGGGGGGGGGGGGGGCGCTTTTCCGCGCAATTTTTTTAGAGCGCAGCTCTTAGGCACCCGTTTCCGGCTTGAGCGGCGTCGGCGTAGCCGCGAGGTCACGTGACCCCTCCCTTAGGGTCACGTGACACCCAAGGTCAAGTGACTCCTGAAGTCACGTGACACCCAGAGGTCACGTGACCCCTCCCCCAGAGTCACATGACTCCCGAAGTCAGGTGGCCCCCAGAGGTCACGTGACCCCTCCCCCAGGGTCACGTGACCCCCCAAGGTTACGTGACACACAAGGTCACGTGACTCCCCAAGTTACGCGACTCCACTGAAATCACGTGACCCCCCTCCTCCCTCCCCCCAGGTTAGGTGACCCCCCGGAGCATATTCAAGAATTAGGGGAGGAGGAGGAGAAGGAGGAGGAGGAGGAGGAGGGGTCTACCCTCCCCTCAGTACCCTTCCCTCCTCCTCCTCCTCAAGAGCTGCGCTCCAATTCGGCGTTACAGGGAGTTGTGAACGGCTTTCACTTTTTTTTTACACCGGCAATTATCAGTAGTTTATTTTAGGGGGTACATTTTACAGCGCATGTATATCACCATGTGTCCGTCGCTGTGTGTCAATGCACGGCCGGACTGGAAGCGCGCGCTCTCTTTCTCTTCTTACGGCCTTTGCATTTGGGACAATCGCCACCTCCTGCCGCTATTCACGGGGGGCGCTGTCACCTCACCCCTTGGCTACCCCTTGCCGTTTGCACAGAGTGCGTCTGAGAGTGTATCTCAGCGCTGTCGCAACTTGCGGCCGAGAATTTTATAGCCTTTGACACCTGATACCTAAGTTTAGACCCTCAGCCACTATCTAATACGCTTCTGATGAGCCCAAAACGGTGAATATTTGACGCACATCTCCGAGACATTTGGCAGCAAAAAGTACTAAGTAGAGACAGCGAATGCAATTGCGTAAAAACTATACTCGTCTTTACCTCCAGGACTTCTGTTGCAACTCGAGAACAGGAGGAGACGGACCCCTTTTACGTGGAGGAACTTTAAATGATAAATAATTCGTACACTATTGTGAAATGTAAGCAGGCCCAATATATCCATTGCCGTGGACTGCATCATCATTTCATAGGCCGCACATGAAGTTGGTCAGCTGCTCTAAACGAGGGTGTAGTAGTCTGTACAATTTTCGCACAGTGCATATTACAGCCTAAAGTGCTTCCTCGAGGGCTTGTGCAGATATCCAGCTGATTTTTCGTTTCTGTCCGTGATAGTCTTTGCATGGTTAATCAGAAGTATTCTGCGGAACTTGTTGCAAATTAAACCAGCCAAGCGCTTTCAGTGACTGTTGTCAATGCCCTCTGGGCAACTTAGGATTGCCGCATCTTCAAGATAGAGCACAATGAGTAGTTGCAGAACTTCGTGCACATTTGTACGCGGTAGAGTGACTTCAATCGGATCGAAGTTCAATAAACCGTTGCCAAAACGACAACCTACGAAGCTCGAACACCAGCGCAAAGCAGCTCGAAGGGACTCTCCGAGTGGGTTGAAGTGGAGTGAGGTGGTTGCGCCCCTGGCGGCAAGCAAGTGAACTACATACGGAGAAAAAATGTCATTGACTCCCGGGCGATTGCAAAGGCCGTAAGAAGAGAAAGAGAGCGCGCGCTTCCAGTCCGGCCGTGGTCAATGTCAGTCACCATGCAAGCACAGCCGTGTCGCACGGCTACACTTTTCTAACGCATCCGGCTCTTCGCGGACGACTGCGTCATCTATCGCTTCATTGGGCGCGTTAAGTTGTGACTCCACGACTCTGGTTCGGGTGACTTCGTCGGGGTCGCTACTAAACGAACTTTTGGAACAGCTCCGAATGGCGCCCTTTATATAAACTTCCGATTACTTCATTTATCCTCTTTTTTTTTTCTGGTGCGACATCGCAAAATGGCAGGCTGCTGTGGAAGCAGACCAAGCGGACGTAAAAGTGATCGGTGCCGCGTTACCTTCTCGCCAGAACTAGAGATTGAAGCTAACGAAAACACGCTGGGATTCCGTTTCCCATGTATTTTGTCAGTGAAGGCAACGTTGGCATTATTTTGTTTACATGCCACTACTAGAAGCTTGTTACATGGCACGTAAACAGCGTCTCGGTAAGGACTATGACCCGGGGGGGGGGGGGGGGGGGCACGAGCCCCGACGCCCCCCCGTAGTCTACGCCTATGGGCTAGAGAGAGAGAGATGAAGTTTTATTAGGCCCAAAGAATATGAGCAGTGGGCCTCAGTCCAGCGCCCCTCTGCTGGCGTACTCCAGAGAGGACTGGATGTACTCAGCCAGGTAAACTTAGTCTGATAATGTGGTGGCCGTAGTCAGCCACTCGGGGTTGGGGGCGAAGGACAGGTAGGTGGGGTTACGGAGGGGTGGGGGCGGGGAATGGCAGGTCCATAATATGTGATGGGTATTTTGGGCGGTCGCCACAGTGGATACAGGGGGGAGGATCCTCAGGGAGTAGACCTCGTAGAAGGTGGATGCGGGCTGGAATCGGAAGAGTGTTACTTTGGGCGTTGCGGAGGATGGTGCCTTGCCGGCGTGTGAGGGGAGGGTGAAGGGGGCGGGGGGAAGACTCGACGGGCTTGTCTATATGACTGGAGGGAAGGTAAGGCCACGGGAAACGTCTGGGCAGATAAGGGGATGCCGGATACCCGGTGAAGCGTTTCGCGGCCGAGCAGGTCTGCTTTCTGGTTGCCCGGCATGCCCCCATGACTTGGGATCGAGACAACCTCAACGGGTGATAGTAGGTCGCGTTCTATTTGTTCTGCGATGGCAAGTGGAAGCGAGTTGTGTATAAGTCGCCGGCAGGCAGCCAAAGAGTTGGTGAAGATGATGGGAATAGACGAGGTAAAAGAGCCTGCGGAGGTATATCTGATAGCCGCTGCAATGGCGTGTAGTTCCGCCAAGCATGGGTTTATGGGGTGAAGAACGGCGGTGTGTGTTGTACTGAAATGATGATCTGTGACCGCTATGGGCCGTGCCAATATCAGTCGTACTGGCATGTGTGTAGAGGTATGTGCGATGAGGAGTGTGGGTGGTGTAACGTGTGAAAAAGGCAATACGTTGAGCGCGTCGTACTAAATTCAGCATCGGGTGCATGTGTCGAGGGAGTGGTGCAATGATAAGATGTGAACGGGTCGTGGTGGGGAGAGCTGCTTCTTTCGGAGGTGGTGAGGATGAGACGTTATGGCCCAGTTAGTATGTGTCTTCCCTGGGGGGTGAAAGGAGGCGGATTTCCTGACGGCGTTTGTGAATAGCAACGAGCTGATCTACGGTATTGTGATAGCCCATCTCGAGGAGGCGGTGGGTGCTGGTGGTGATGGGTTGGCCCATGGCGAGCGTGCCTTTACGAATGAGAGCATCCAGTTTAATTGTTTGTCTTTGTGTGAGTTTAGTGTACGGGAGGTGGTAGGCGGAGGCGGGATATCAGTAAGGCGTCACAGAGCCTCATCATACTCCTTTCTTTAAGTCCGCGAGAGGAAGTGGAGACGAGGCGGAGCATGTTCAGAACCTGTTCGCCTTGTTTGAGGACATGATTAACCGTGGTTGAGCCACCGCCATCACGCTGGATGTGGAGTCCTAAAAGGCAGATGCTGTTAGGCTGTGGGAGGGGGGTACTGTTTTGTTCAAGGTGAATCTGTGGCGGCTCCCAGCGCGGCCTGTGAACTAGAAAGAGTTACAATTTAGTAGGAGCACATTGTAGGCCCATGTGGTTGGCGGCTTGTTGGATTCTGTTGAGTGCATGTTGTAGTGTATCCTGTATGTGTCCTATTGAGCCCCGATTTATCCAGAGGGTGATATCGTCGGCGTATATAGTGTAGTGTATGTCTGGTATGGGAGCTAGCGCTTGATGTATATGGCACATGGCGAGATTGAAAAGAGTAGGTGTGAGTGCTGAGCCTTGTGGAATGTCGCGTTGGGAATAATCGAAGGTAGTGGATGTGATTCTACCTAAACTGAGGGAGTATGTGCGTCCGCGTAGGAAGCATCGAACATAATTGTAGAGCCTGGTGCCGCAACTGGTTGCCTAGAGCTCTTCCAGCGCGCTGTCGTGATGGACGTCATCGGAAGCCTTGTGGAGGTCGATTGCGAGAATGGCCTTCAATTGAGCTGTGTTGGGAGTGGAGAATACTTCTTCTTGGAGTTGGAAGAGCGCGTCCTGAGTCGAGATGTGTTTCCGGTAGCCAATGAGGGAGTGTGGAAGGTGTTGTGTATTGTGTAAGGGAGTGTGGAGTCGGCGAAGGATGACTCTCTCCATAAGCTTTTCCGCACATGAGGTGAGTGATATGAGACGAAGGTTTTCAATATCATGTTGTTTGCCCGGTTTGAAGATGAAGGTGATCATGGCCGTCTTCCACTCGTTTGGGAGTAAGCCAAAACACCAGGACTCATTCATGAGTGCGAGTAGGGCCTCGTAATCCTGATCTGTGAGGTTGCGCAGCTGCTGCGGTGCAATTCTGTCGGGTCCCGGAGCCGGGTTGACTCGGATTTCAGCTACTGCCTGTTTGAGTTCGGCGAGTGTGATGTCCTCCGACAAGGAGGGATCGTCAGGTTTGCGCCCGGCGTAGTCGCTGTACGCGGGCTGCATGGGAGTGATGATGTACTTGTCACGGAGAGTCTGAACAAGCTGATCGGGTGCTATATATTTATTCAGGAGTTTCTTCACCGTGATCGGTATACACTAGTGCAACTAATACCCTAGTTACACTAGCGCTCTTAACTGTCATTAAGCCAACAACAGCTGATCCAATCGCGATGGGCCGGGGTTACACGGCGGCCCCAACTCTCATTTAATCGCTAACGATAACTGAGTTGAACTGAGGGCCTACCTCAGTTGCCTGACGGGGGTCCACCCCAATAAAGCTAAAGATGGCGGCGTCCGCCGCATCGAGGCCCATGGCCAGCACCAGCGAGCACTTACTATTGAGAAAGATTGAGGGAGGGATCTAGAAAGCTTCGTAGCAGAAAATATTCTCGGAAGAGGTATGATTCGGGGCCAGAGCTGCCGCTGGAACGATCACGGCACGTCGCGAAAGCCACATCGCCGTGGGGGCGGCGAGTGTAATGTCGGTGCCAAAAATACTTTCGTTGTGTTTGTCTTACTTTAATTCGTGTGAAAGGTTTTGAGTGTTTTTTTTTTTACACTAAAACAATAAGTTTATTTTATTTTGTTTTAGAAGTTTATAATGAATTAAAAGTGCGCATATAATTTATTGGCATATCGCTATTTAAAAAAAAAGATAATGTGACATCAGTTTTGATTTTGTTTTGGTTTCAACTGTGTCCCTTGACGCATCTCTAGTGGGGTCGTTAGGCCTACGTACCGCGTAACAGCGGACAACTTATTAATTGAACTCAATGACAGTTGGGAGATGTAAACGATCGCTGGCTTAATGAAAATTAAAGCCGTGAGTCCCATAAGTGTGTTCGGTGGTGTTTGTAATGGGCATGGTGGAAGCCTGAAATCATAGCGCTCTCAAAGCAACACTGCAAATACCGTCAAAATTGAAGTTCTTACATTCCTCTTATTTCCGTCGATGAGACATCCTTTGCTGACGTCGTAGTCAGCATTCGGCCAATCGTAAAAGGCCGACGACAGCGACGCTTTCGATCGCTCACGTCGCCAATAGTGTGCGCTAGCCCACTCGGCTTCCAACCCCCTTTTATTTATTTTTTTTAGTGCATAGAAGCTGGGCATTGCACGCGCTTGCACCGGCGGAGGAAGTTGAAGTATCCTCACTCTGGGTTGTGAAAAAATTCCACCAGCCGCCGATACCGAAACTTCTCGCCGCGAATATGTTGGTCTCACTAAAGTGACTTTAGGTCTCACCATCTCAGCACCGCCAAGTCCTTGCTCGATTTTCGGTCCGCCCATTCAAAGCTCATGAAAACGGTATTGCTGTATCATGTGTTCGGAATGCGCTATCAAATCTTACAGGCGGCAAAAGGAAGTAGGGCGTTTCAGCCCAGATAGCTAGGCTCCGAAAAGTAGATTTTCCAGATCCGGTAGTTACCGCAGCTTGTGCAAAAGTAAAGAAGAGTATCAAAGCCAATGCGGAATCAAACTTCGCTGAGCGGGAAGTGAAAGACCAAAAGAAGGTATGCTCCATCCATTACGTTCAGAGCGTTTAACATGGGTTAAAAGGGATCGCGGCAAGATACGGAGTGAGTGTCGTTTTTTCGGCAAAAACAAGCTGAGCCAGATTTGCCCCAGCATAGAAAGGCGTGTTAGTAAAGGGAAAAAACCGAAGTCAGGGTTGCACCGTAAGGCATGGCACACAGTTTGTATAATTCACCCTTGGAACAGTGTATAAAATACCTTTCTCATGCGGACGGAAATATATCGGTCAAACGGGGCGCTGTCTGAACATCCGTATAAGAGAGCACCAGTGTTCATTGAAGGGGCGTAGATGATCTCATCTTGCGATGCTGCCGCGACTGTAAGTGTTAACCAAGATTAAGTGACACCGAAGTTTTGTTCAAGCACCGGGACCAAATGCCTAGAGCATACCAAATAAAAAATACGGAGCCTCCTCCTGTGCCAGCCAACCAACCGTCTTTGGCAATGCTAGATAGTGACGTGGCGTTTTTGGATTTGGGCAACCGTCATATCGCGTTTCATCGCGTTTATCACTCGCCATCACGCTGTTATGACTTGTCCCGTGATACGCAAGCGACCATTCATCCTTGGTCGTACGACCAAGTATGAATGGTCGTTTTCCGCGTGGTTTCCTAATAAATTATTTCAGTTTGATAGTTTGCGCTCGTCCCGTGTATTTCTTCGACGCCCTCGTCTGTTTTCGCGCTGTTTCCTACGATGAAGACGTTAATGATAGGGAACTAGCTCTGCCGTCGAAGCTATGTGTATTGTCGTGTTGCCGGCCTGGACTTCGCTCAGCCAGCGATCAGGGCAACACGCGTTGTCCAACACAAAGTGCTGCTGTTTTTGTTGCCGAAAGCTGTCATACCGAGGGAACATTTTCGTTGTCGTCCATGTTGTGCTGCTGTTGCCGGGATGTGACAAGTTTGTCGGACAATACGGGGAACGAGCAACAAGTTGCCAGACTGTTGGACAACGTGTTCTGTTGCTGTTGGAATCGTGTTGCCTCAGTGTGACAGGGCCTTTAATATGGCAAGGTAAGTGCAACTTCCTTCGAGATTCGCTGTTTCAGGTTTTAAGGTTTCTCTTGGTATCCTCCGCAGGTCGCACTCCCGCGACGACGTTTGCAAAGAACAAAAAACGTGCCGCCTTTAGGCATGAGCTTGATTTACGATTCGTAAAGGGCTGTTTAGTAGCTGAGGACTCATTTCCGTTACCGAGCGTGGGTTTCCTTATCGGCTTCCTTAAATCACGATCTCTTGCACAACAGAATAAAAACCGTTAATTATGTTAAACGCCACAACGCGACTGCACGCTTGTTATTTTGCAGATGAGTGCTCAACGTAGGTGGTAGTAGACAATAACTTCGTATACCCCAAAATGCTGAACCGCTGATAGACTCACACTTGAAGTAGACCTATTTCAACGTTGATGTATTTATGTTTGTACAAAAGACGTAGCACCTGTCGACACGGGATTCTCGGTTAATTCTTTTACGCGTATAAACATCGCTGCATAGCAGGCCAAAGCTGTCTACGATCATTTCTGCGATGCTCTTATTTTGCGCGTCTTCGTTTCCTTGTTGTCGTGGACAGAGAGTGACGCAAATCTTTTTTGGTGTACTGCACCTACAACCACGAAAAAGCTTGAGGGAACCTCAAATTTTTTCGCTGTTAACTGATGCAGCAGTCTTGAGAACTAACCTCCAATTTCGCTCGCTGGCGCGTTCGCTACCGCCGCGTTCGCCGCCACTATTGCACGCATCGCCGCAAGCCATATTACCGAGCACGCAACAGGCACAGAGTGTTCAAAAACGTGAACCCATTCAATAACACACAAGTCGCACCCTGCGTCAAATATTACTAGCGTTTTACCGCACCAAATTCATCAGCGGCGCCCAAAGGAGTGCTTCCAAGGCATTGCCAAATGACGCGCTAGAGCTCGGAGTTGGTCCAATGGCCTGGCCTAAGTTCTGAGTTGGCAACCCTAGTTAAAAATTGCCAAAAATCTCCCAAGCTTTGTGTCCAAATGGCAGAACCAATGATCCCGTCGGAAAATTCTCTACCTTGGTAAAAAGCAAGGGGCACAACTTTTTTCCTTTTAAGGGCAAAGAACATTCTGTTGCTTTTGAACATTTTTGGCGATTCCCGGAACTTGCGCTGCTGTCGTCGATGAGTTCGGCAGCAGTCACTGTACAGCTCTTTTTTTTTTTTTTTTCCTAGAGAATCATGGGACGTGGCTTGCCGGCAACCGGCTCGGAATTCTCGTTCCGATGTCTGGAGCACTAGAAATATGCCATGCTTAATGACATAGTTCATACATTTCTACTTAGCTTGCGCTTTTGCTTCCCAACTTTTGTCATGTTAATCACATGTAACAATTTCGCTAGATTGACAGCGAGCGAAATTTCTTCGCCCAGGGACACACCTCGGATGCCCCGCAGGGGGCACCTGTGAAAGCAGGTGTTTGGAAAGTGGCGTCTCCACGGACCCCGAGCTCCGCAGGGGGCGCCTGCGCCTTAGGTGCTTGGTGAGTAGCGTCACCACGGACCCCAGCCACATTGGCTACATAACGGACCCTGAGTAACAAGTGGGTAAGACCCACCCACGTCTGGCTGTGCGTGGCGAGCCCGTGTCCAGGGAAAAGGGCATCCTGGGCCCGTTTTCTCGAACGCGAACCGTGGTTTAAAGTTAACTATTGTCCCTAGAAGGCGGAATTCCAGGTCACGTGACTGGGAGAGCAGGGGCGCCGAGGGAGGAGCAGTACCTAGAAGCAAAATGGCCGCAGCGTCGCTTAAAGGGATATTCACACGAGGGAGAAATCCCCGGGATTTCTCCCTCGTGTGAATACCCCTTAATGAGGGCTAATAGTCCTTCTTGGTTCTGCTGAACATTCGTTTCGATCTGGCTTTTATATTAATGACTCACCATCAACCTCTTAGCACGTCAAGCAAAGCGATAGTTCAGAGGGACTACTAAGCTAACCGACGGCAGCATTCCGCGAACGTATCACTCTTCAGCAGTCCGGGATCCAAGACATATGGCGGTACATAAGCCTTGCAAGTGTTTTTATGGTGAGTAAAAGAAATTGTAGTGGTCGCTATTTGTCCAGCTAGTGGCGCCCTCTTAGTGTAGAGGGGCGTGCGTGTTCTTTAGAAGAAGTAAAGGGGAGTTCTTCACGAGCAGCCGTCGGTGTCGGATGTCTTTTACTGAGCTCCGCCTCACAGGGTTTGAGAGGTAGGCTCTGAATCCTACAGAAATGTTTTGCGAACGAGTGTTGTTACATATTTATACTAAGACGTTTAATTTGTTGTACTATGCACGCCAACTTGTGAGCAGCGATTACTCAGCGGAGGAACGGGGTTATCCTCAATAAAGTCTTCGTTCCGCGTGAACAGCTGAGACATTGTACTGTTTTTTGTTTCTTTTTTTTTTTTGTTCACAGTGCGCCGACAGTATGCCGGCAGCATTGAGGTTTCTACATACCCCCGGTGGCCAGCAATTCAACGGTTACGAGAAGCTTAGCTTCTCGTCACCGGTGAATCGGTTGGGCAAACGGAAGAGAGGGCAAACAGTTGAGATCAGCAGGAATCGAAGAAACGTGCGTCGCAAGGAACGAAAACGAGACTACAGCACCGGCGTTGCCAGACTGGAAGAAACACGGGAAAGTTATGCGTTGTTTATAGCGAAACATATTGAAGGAAATGTTTCTTACATTTTCGACATAGTAGCTGAAATTTCTTCGTACAATCGGAAGCAAATAAATTGGTCTTCAAGTACAACATTACTATATTTTGACTTAAAATGCCATACTAGATCGATGACAATCAGCGGAAAAAGAGGATAAACAAAATGACTGGCTTTTTTCACCGATAGATGGCGCATCTTATTGCCCAACCAAAAATAATTATTGTTGTTCTATATCCAGCCGTTTATTACAGTACTTAGGTACTTTTCCCTTCCTAGGCACCGTGGTTTACCAAAATGGGTTTACCATCGCTTCGAGAAAACCGGCCCTGGTGGTTGAGCTGAGCCCGGGGTAGGTTTGAACCCTTCGGGGCCCCCCGGGCGAGGCAACACACCACTTTGGCCCCTGCTTCCTGTAGACGGGAGTCCTGGTAAGGCCCGGCCAGGATGATTCAGTCTAGTCGCCTTTTCTTCTACTATCCCCTCCAATCTTTTACCTTTACCTTTCCTGCTTCCTTTATTTCTCTCTCATTTCTCTTACTCCTTTTTCACCCCTCTTTGGCGGCAAGGGCTAACCTTGGGTGGCAATAGACCTCTGTCTTGACCCACACTTGGGTATAGTTTCCCGGCAGCACTGTTAGCGTAACGTCTCCTGCCAAGCCCTTCTTGTTATGGTGCATTACCTAACCCCTTGTTGGGCTCGGTGGTGGGCGGTGCACCGCGGATTCTGAACATTCTTTGCCCCTCTTATGGCACCCCTCCGTTCTAAACCCTCTGATCGGCTCCTGAAAAGGGGTCGGACCGAAGTAAAACTGAATGATAAGTCTTCACCGGTACAGAACACTTTTAGCCGATTCCTTGTTATGCACTCTGAACAAGAAGAAAAACCTCTTGCGAAGTTGTCACCTTTTCTGATTGCAAAAACCCTAGAAACCCTTGTAGGCAAAAACTTCAAAGCAAAGAAGAGAGTATCTGGTGACTTGCTTCTTGAAGTGGAAAATGGCACACAGAGTGCATGCTGCCCTCTTGGACCTAAACAAGATTTCTGAGTATAGAGTCTCCGTCACTCGACATCGAACACTAAATAATTGCCAAGGAGTAATTTCCGAGGATGATTTGCTAGAGTCAAGTAACGAGGAGATTTTGGAAGGTCTTTCCAGTCAAGGAGTAACGGCAGTACGACGAATCCTGCTTCGTAAAGACGGAAACGAGCGACCAAAAAAACATATAGTACTTACATTCTCTTCCACTGTGCTGCCTCAAAGTATCAAGGCGGGCTACCTCCACTGTAAGGTGCGCCCATACGTCCCGAACCCGAGACGCTGCTTCAAGTGTCAACGGTTTGGTCATGGCTCTGCCACCTGCCGCGGAAAAACAACCTGCGCAAAGTGTGCATGCACAGACCACCCAACAGATACGTGTGGCAGCTCAACCCCTAAGTGTATCAACTGCACTGGTGCCCATCCTGCTTACTCGCGATCGTGTCCAAAGTTTAAAGAGGAGAAAGAAATTTTAACCTTAAAAACAAAAGAGAACTAGAGCTACCATGAAGCACGAAAACGCTTTTCGTTCCTTCAAGGAGGAACGTACGCCGAGGCGGCCGTCAGGGGGACTAGGTCGCTGTCAAAGGCATCAGTGGGTACCCAGTATAGTCTTCGAGACACTGAGTGCCCACCCAGTCCCCTCACCCCTAAAGAGACTTCTGTGGGATCTCAGACGCCTGAGGCCCCACAGAAGCTCACGAAATCCAAGGCGTTTCCGCAACGCCTGGCCCCGAAGGTTCGGGTGGTGCTTGACCCCACCCGTTCCCAAGTCCGAAAGGGATCCCCTCCTTCCTCTACACAGGTGGTGGAGGAGGCCATGGAGGTCAATGTCCCATCCACCGAGGGTAGCATGGAAACTGCCACCCCTGTGGCTTCATGCTCGAAGGCAGGCAATGTTTCCTCTGCACCCCTAAAAAAATCAGCGCAGGCATCCCAGGTGCCTGCCGGCTCGTCAGGCAGAGGCCGGGCACAGCCCACTCGCCTGACCGACCATCCGAGAAAGCCGGGTCACTCTGACGAGGCAGTCTCGTTGAAGGGCCCAGAGGTATCAACGGAAGAGAAAATGGAAGAGGCCAGTCTAGCTTCAGATGACGACTTGCTTCCTTCGGGAGCGGAGTCCTTGTCGTCCTCCGCGGGTGAGCCCGCAGAATGACAGAAAGACAACGCTAGAAAGAAAAGAAATATTCCTCGGAGTTTAGCTCCGAAAAAAAAATTAGCTGAAATATATATAGGTATCTTTTTAACTTTTTATATGTTTTTAGGGGATTTCACTAAAAGGCAGCCACACCGATATTTTTATGCACTTTTGCCCACGACTTTTTATCGATTTTAAATAATTCTTATAGGTCATCTTTCTTTTATGCAATGGAACTGTCGAGGTCTCCTACGCAACATTGATGACATTAGTTTTTTTCTTAGTGAGCTACGACCGATAGCTCTAGCTTTGCAGGAGACTCATTTGAATTCCAGTCATTCAAATGTTTTACGGTCCTATCACACTTTTCGTAAAGACCGCGCAGCATCTCATTCAGCCGGGGGTGTGGCAGTTGTTGTGCAGAGAGGGGTGGCATGTGCCGAGGTGCCCCTGGACACTCCGCTCGAGGCAGTGGCTGTGAGGGTTCTGACCGACCGTTTAATCACCGTTGTTTAATTGTACCTTCCGCCACAGATCACACTGCACATGCGTGAACTTCAAAAGCTCATTGCCCAACTACCACAACCCTTTTTAACATTAGGGTATTTTAATGCTCATCACACCATGTGGGGCAGTGCACGAGTTGATTCACATGGAGAACTCATAGAACGACTTTTATTGTCATCGAATCTTTGTCTTTTAAACACAAAATCTCCAACATTTTTTAGTGATGCTCATAACTCCTTCACTTGCATCGATTTATCTTTATCATCGCCCTCTCTGCTTCCTTGTTTTTCTTGGAAGGTTTTAGAAAACCCATTTGGGAGCGACCACTTCCCGATTGTCATAGAGAGCCTTGCTGCTGTTAGTACGCTTTTAGAATGTACGCCGAGATGGCGCCTTGACAAAGCGGATTGGGAACTCTTTTGCTCATCTGCAACATTTGATATTTCTTTATTATCAGTCTTGTCTCCAGATGATGCTACAGCCTATGTTACTAAGAAGATAATTGAGGCTGCAGAACAATCTATTCCTCGTACCTCTGGGAAATTACCAAAAAAGTGCAGGCCCTGGTGGACTGAAGAAGGTTCCACGACAATGAAGAAACAAGACAAAGCTTGGGGCATATTTCGACGGTACCCCACCGTAAATAACAAGATCGAGTTTAAAAGGCGAAAAGCTCAAGCCCGCTGGACTAGAAGGAAAGCAAAAAAAAAAGAAATCGTGGACGAAATATGTCTCCTCACTGAACAGCTTTGTCCCCGCAAAGGAGGTGTGGGACCATTATCGCAAAATCAAAGGGGATTACCGCTGTTTTATTATCCCTCCATTGTTCAAGAATGTTCCCACATCACTGAAAGACTTAGGCAATACTTTTGGCGTTCACTTCCAGAGCGTTTAGAGTTCTGAAAACTACAGTGCCACCGTTAAACAGTTTAAAATGAAAGCAGAATGCGAGCGAATAGTTATGTCGGGGGCAACCTCTACACCATACAACCAGCCCTTTACGCTCCGTGAACTGGAGTTGGCTCTTGACATCAGGAAACAGTCTGCCCCAGGCCCTGATTTCATCCACTATGAGATGCTTCGTAGGCTGCCCCTACAACATCTGCTTAGTTTTTTCAACCTTCTCTGGGGAAAAAGCTTACTTCCCTGAATCCTGGAAAAGAGCACATGTTATACCCCTCTTGAAAGCTGGCAAAGACCCCTCTCTTTGCTCGAGCTACCGCCCGATTGCCCTTACGAGCTGTCTTGGTAAGACGTGCGAAAGACTTATCAACAAACGGCTGGTGTTTTTTCTTGAAGAACAAAACCTATTTGATAACATTCAGTGTGTTTTCCGCCAAGGCCGGTCTACTCTAGATCACCTCGTGCTCCTCGAGACGATGATCCGGGAGGCTTTTGTAAAGAGGCAGCACTCTGTGTCTGTATTTTTTGACCTGGAGAAGGCGTACGACACGACCTGAAGATATGGAATCTTGCGAGACCTTTATGCCCGCGGAGTACGGGGCCGCATGTTGCGTTGTATAAAAGCTTTTCTGACTGGGCGGACCTTTCAGGTTCGACTAGGCACCACATTATCAGACACATTTGTTCAAGAAAATGGGGTTCCTCGGGGGGGGCATCCTGAGTGTCACATTATTTGTTTTAAAGATTAACACCCTAGCTCAAATACCGCCACTTTCCATTGAACACTCATTGTATGTCGACGACCTACAGATATCATTTTCCTCTTGTAATCTGTCCAGCTGTGAACGCCAGCTGCAGCTAGCAATTAATAAGATCAGTAAGTGGGCCGACGAAAATGGCTTCAGGTTTTCATCCGGAAAAACGGTGTGCGTTCCATTTTCTCTTCGACGAGGGCTGTCCCTTGAGCCAGTGTTGGAATTGAACAGAGCACCTATACCAGTTAAAGCCGAGCAGAAGTTCCTGGGAGTCATATTTGATAAGAAATTGAATTTTATTTCTCACTTAAAGGAATTAAAACAAAAGTGCCTGAAATCCCTAAACATCTTGACAATTTTGTCACATAAAACTTGGGGCTCTGACAGACTATGCCTGCTACGCTTGTATAACGCTTTGGTACGATCCCGTCTTGATTATGGTGCCGTCGAGTACAACTCAGCGCGACCATCCTCCCTGAAGATGTTGGACCCAGTACACCACCTTGGCTTGTGCCTTGCTACGGGTGCATTTCAGACATCGCCTGTTTTAAGCTTGTACGCGGACACCAGATGCCCCTTTCCAAGCGACGGCAGTACTTGGGCTTGAGCTATACTTCCAGGATTTTGTCTAATCCTCACCATCCAACCTTTTCTGCTCTCCAGCATTCTCAATTTGCTCGCCTTTTTGAAAATAAACCAAGCATTGTGCGGCCATTGAGCTTTCGTGTTCTCAGTGATCAGTCATCTCTCGGTCTCGACCTTCATGGCATTAACCTTCTCCAAAAGGCCGAGAGTATTCCCCCTTGGAAAATGCTTCCAGTATCATGCGACTGGTCATTCACACGGTATAGCAAGCATGATGTCTCCCCTTTGCTTATTCAACAAGAATTTTTTGGCTTACAGAATAAATATGACGACTATACTCAGTTTTATACAGATGGCTCCAAGACTTTTTCTGCAGCGGGATCGGCTGTTTATTATGAGGTTTTCATACAGGCCCAGCGGCTTAGCTGCATGGCTAATATTTTTACTGCGGAGCTATACGGTGTTCTCCTTGCAATCGAGTATATCACCACTAGCAAAACAATGAAGGCAATTCTTTTTGTAGACTCCCAAAATGTTATCGTTGCCCTCTGCTCTGTTAGAGATACAAAAAACATGCTCGCTAAGCTAATACGCTATAAAATCAATTGCTGCTTAGAGCGTGGGTTCGTTATCAAATTCTGCTGTATCCCAAGCCACGTTGGGATCAAAGGCAATGAGGAAGCAGACCAGCTGGCTACCTCCGCAAGCATTCTCCTAGAAATCCGACGGGGCATAACCTTTCAAGATATCAAACCCCTCCTTAGGAAAGCTCTCCTCGATGCTTGGCAATCTGAGTGGAACTTAAAGAGTGCAAATAAGCTGCATGCTATTAAGCCAGTTTAAGGGTTGTGGGAGAATTCATCTCGTAAAAACCGTTTTCATGAGGTTCTCTTGGGCCGTCTTAGAATCGGCCACACCTTCCTGACTCACGGACATCTTCTTTGTGGAGAAGACGCTCCAAGCTGCGAGCATTGCGGTGAACCTTTGACAATTTTGCACATTTTGTGTGCCTGTCCAGGCTTTGAGCAGAACCGGCTTGCCTGTTTTCCAGAGCTTTTTACATATCAGATTCCTTTCCATCCAACGCTTTTGTTAGGCGAGCATCCCATCATTCCATTCAATCAGGTCCTCAACTTTTTGCAAGCAAGTGGCCTTCTACACAAAATTTAAGTACTGCATTTTATGTTCACCATAAATATATAAAACATCAGCTTCATGTATGCTCTCAATTACCATTACTGTGAGTCGCATTAGTCTTGTAGTCTGGCGCAGCATGGCCTTCGTCGCTTTTGCGCCATTAAACCGTTAATCATCATCATCACCTCGGATGTACGAACTCTGGCTCAGCAGGAGTAACTGCCGAAGACAAAGCTTTGAGCTCGGGATCATCGCTTTTAGAAAACACCACCATTAATATATCCTCAGACTGCCTCTATAAAAACCGCAAAACAAACACTGTCATATAAAAAGTTTCTTTTTCTTAGCATGTTGAGTTTGATGATGTCCCGAGTGAATTTGGAAATGGGAACAAAAGTGAGCTTGCTTTCTTGTTTTATTAAAGAATGCGAGCACATTGGCGGGGCGGTGCAATTTTAAATCCTGTTATTACATGAGGCGTACTCTTATAAACAAAGCAAAGCTAAAGATGCCCCAATCAAAACTACGAGCTTACGAAAAGTAGAAAGCAAAAGGTACCTTCTCTATAAAATCTCTTACCCCTCCTCCACCTTACACCTTGCGTTGGCCCTCGGACGTTTCAGGGTGTGTTCTACTGGCCCCCACACTCCAACGAATTTGAGTCCCATGGTATAAACTATCTGCTGACTGCTTGCAACAGAACAAGAGGAATCATCCTAATTCTGGTATGCTGGAAAAACTCCAACTGCTAACAGCAACCAATATTCTCGGCGCCGTTAATGAAGAGTATTAGAAGCCTTGTTAAATGCCGTAGCGCTACCTCTCGGGCGTTAGGCACAACAGCCGCGCTAAACGGGGCCTCGTGCAAAAAAGCCAGCATTTCCCTTCTAATTTTTGAAGGGACCACTAGACGAGACCCATACATTAGCGCACCATCATGACTCGGTAAGGTTTTATTTTTCTGACCAATAGGGTGTTAACCAAGCGCTCAAACAGGTGAGGTACAGTCAGTCCCTATGACAATACCACAAAATTTGTTGGCATGAGCTGCCTTTTACTTGTGCAGACCTTATTTTCTGTAGGTGTGTCGTTAGTACGACTTTGCTCACAAAACATCTCACAAAGCTTGATACGTCGTCGAGGGACAGTTCGCAAAGAACAATGTCCGTTTTCCCTCGGGGACCCCGAGAGAGACAGCATTTTCCGTGACGAGCTGTTTTCCAGGGACGTAACCGATCAAAAAAGGAAACTGAATAAGCCTCATACGTAACCTTTGAAATCTCGGTGGAAGCACGTGTATTGACAATTTTTCGAGCAACGTGACAAGTGGCTTATGGTCGGTTTCAACTTGAAAGTCTAGTCCCTTCAAGTACCCCACTCATCTTTCAGCCGCCATCGTCCGCGCCGGTGCTTCCTTTTCTATTTGCACACGGCGCTGTTTGACTTGCGTCAACGAACAAGAACGAAACGCGACAGGGCTTTTTTGCCCGTCTGGCTGTAGTTGCATTAAAACAGCTCCTAGCCCGAATGACGACGCATCTGCTGACACGATAGTGAGAGGTTTTGGATAAAATTTCGCTACACTCCTCTCAGAAGAGACAATATCCTTATAGGAATCGAACACGTGTTGTTGTGTCGAGCTCCAGCACTACTCCCTGTCCCGTAAGAGTAACTCGCGTAGCGGTGCAGATACTTCAGCGAGGTTTGGCACCAGGGACGGGCAAAATACATGCAAATATGTATCGAAATACAAATACAAAATACTTCGTCAAAAATGTATTTAATTACAAATCTAATTACATTTCCAAAAAAGCATTTAAGTACAAGATACAAATACAACCAAATGTATTTGGTCTCCTCCAAATACTTTTCCAAATACATTCCTCAAAATTTGCGTCAGCGACTTCAGGACACCTGCAAAGAGTTTCTAGGTATCACATTTATTTTTGCATCGCACACTCGGGAGTTATTGTGCGAGGCTCTAGTAACGTAATAGAAATATAATCACAAAAAAATGTAATCAGCTTGGACGTAATAGATGAAAAAAGTACAGAGCTTCGAGCAGCTTTTTTCGTCGATTACATTTTGGTACAGACCAACAAGGAACCGAGACGACCAAGACGGGCAGCACTAGCTAGAGAATTTTTTGCTGTTGCAATTCGCACCAGTTACGAAAATCTGGACGACCCGCGCATTTAGAATGTTCCAAGCAAAAATATGGATTAAAATCAGGCTGGAAAGCATCACAAGTTGTCACAGGCATTTATTTAGCCAGTCTGCCTGTGAACGTCGATTTCGTCACTATTCTTGCCCTGGACTAGCGCCGTAACCGCAAAGTCACTAAACGCTTGTGCTTGATTGAGAGACACTGCATTCGGTGCAGAACGTAGTTTTTTTCCTGCTCTGGACAGTGCCTTTAAAATGAAGTGGGAGGAGAAAAAGAAAAAAAGCACCATGGCCGAATAAAGGATGGAGACTATATCTTACAATTACATGCATAAAAACAAGAATTGTAACATTGGCAATAACATTTATTTAACGTAATAGAGGCAAGTGCCTTGGGCGCCCGGCGTGCCCGGGCGCCCGCGGTGAGCGAGACGCGAACTGCCTCAGGACTGGTGTTGTTGTTAGAACGTTCTTTATTGCCCTGTTATATATAATTAGTTTCTTGGTTTGTTGTTGCCGTTGGCGTTGAGATGAAAGAGCAGCTTTGGACACGTCTTAGGATGAGCAAAATGAGTCGCGACAATTAATTTAAGGTTTGTATTTCCGCCCACAAAATTGTATTTAATTACAATTGTATTTGAAATACCCACGTTTTGGTATTTAAATACACACGTCAAATACATTACCCAATTTGTAATTAAATACAAATGCAAAATACACAAAGTGTTTGAAATACGTATTTCAAATACTTGTATTTGAAATACTGCTCATCCCTGTTTGGCACGAACCTTGCCAAGTAATCGATCATTCCCAGAAACCTGAGCATAACTTGGACGTTTGCTGGTGTAGCCATTTTTTCGACGGCCTCTACCTTTTTCGGGTGTGGTCTAATACCCGTGGCATCGACCACAGAGCCCGAAAACGACACTTCGCGAACACCGAATGCACACTTTGCCTGATTAAGCGTAACCCCGGCTGCAACCAGTCTTTCGAGAACCGCGCACAGCCTTTCATCATGTTCGGCCTTTGTGGCTCCGAGAACTAAGACGCCATTCACCATATTTGGTACTCCTGGCGGCTGTTCTAAGTTCTAATACTTCCACTATTGCTTTTGGAAATACTCTGGGGCTGAGTTGATTCCGAGTGGAAGCCACCGGAAGCAGAGTCGCCGAACTGAGTGATAAAGGTTGTTAAAGTCTGACTTTTTTCTGCCAACTCCACTTGGAGGAAGCCCGAATCAGTGTAGAGTTTCTAAAAAGTAGGAGGCTCCCGCCAGTCAGCTAAGAGCCAGACTTGTGCCTATCTCACATGCAAAAAACAAAAATTGGGTTGTGTTTGTGTTTATACAGCCTAGAACTTGGTCCGCCTCACAGGGGCGACGAGTCTCCCAGCTGTAGATGAGAAATTTAGCCAGTGCGGTACAGCCGCTAGCCTGGGGTCTTTAACGTGCATCACGCAGTAGTGATACACGACCGCACGCCGGTACGATGCTCATCCAGATCGAAACGGGCAGGGGTGGGGCTCGAACCCAGGACCCTTGGGTTCTGCAGCGCGACCTTTCGCTCCACGTGCTCCAAGCTGGTGTGCGCTAGACCACTCGGCCACCGATCCCCCCTTTACTTTACTCAAGATACTGTATTTTAACTACTTTTTGAAGTATCTTCGTACCTTGCTAATACTTTTGATCGAGAGTATTTGATATTGTATTTTCATTACATTTCTGAGTATATATTGTACTCATTCTCTCAAATACATTTTTGACATTCCGTCATTTTCCAAGTTTTTCGGTATGAGGTAGCATTGGCGTGGCACGAGGGAACGTGAACAATCTTTCCTGCAACCTATTCCTGTTGCTAGCTACGATAAGCTACGGTGACTTCTCGCCGAGACTTTCTCGAACGATCGTAAGTCGATCCGATCAGGCCTTGGACTCTGCCTTAGCGGCGCATCTGTCGGCTAGCTGACATAAAACACCGTGAGACTCGAGGCGACCGCATCAGCCACGGTCACGCCATAAAAAAAAAAACGGCTCTCATATTATAAAAGACACCTTCTCGACGCTCCATTGGTTGCGAAACATTTCCTTTGCTTTCCCTTCTGCAATACTCGCACTCGCTCAAGCTGTCACGCTCATCATGATGGAAGACGATGGCTCTGTTTTACCGTGGCCTTATCTAAAACCTTATTTTGATTGTGTGTCCGAAAAAAACAGCAATCTTCAAGTGAAATGCAAGCTATGCCTCCCCAAGACGAAGATGCTCTCTGTTGGCAAAGCTTCGTATTGCGATATC
Source organism: Ixodes scapularis (assembly GCF_016920785.2). Taxonomy (NCBI): domain Eukaryota; kingdom Metazoa; phylum Arthropoda; class Arachnida; order Ixodida; family Ixodidae; genus Ixodes; species Ixodes scapularis. Next base: position 80,709 of record NW_024610114.1, on the reverse strand, counting down.
CAGTATTACCTGAAGGTACGTTTGAATTTTTATTCTGGCTTTCAGGCTTCAGGTCTACATGTACTCAAAGCTTTTGCATTCCAGACAACTCCTTTGTGTGTTTACTTCTCTCTAACTGCAGTGAAGATAAATAACCTAATGAGTTTAGTATTGCATTTGGCGATTGTACTTCCTTTTGTCAGGGTAAACCGAAAATAAGCAGTGATGTCTTCCGGCGCAAACGAGGGTGGATATCCGACGAGAAGTTCGAGAATACGCATTTGTTGCGTGCTAATAATTCTGGTAAACCAGATTTTCGCAACTGTATAATTGTGTTTGCCACTGACGTCGATACAAATTACACAATGCGGAAGTATCTTCAAATGTAATCTAATTATATCTCTCAGTATTTGTACTCTACTCATGATACATTACAGTGAAAGTAACTGGAGTAGTATTTTAAATACTTTAAAAAGCAGGTATTTTGTAACTTAACTTAAATACTTTTACAGTGTATTTTGTCCAACACTGCTGAGAGCAGTGTTGGACAAAATACACCATAAAATACACAAAATACACTATAAAATACACTATAAATACACGTAAGGGTAATTACAATTACCCTTACGTGGAAGTAAGTGATCGTTACTCGAAAACGTAATCGGTTACTTTCCCGTCGTTACTTCAACTTTATTGCACTATTATAAGAAACAAACAAAGAACGGGGTTATGCAACTGTTTATTGCTTGGCCAAGTCAGACTTTGTTGATCCTCAACAGTAGCTGACTTTGGAAAGTTGCATCCGACGTCGATCCCCGCTTTTTTGTGAACATATCAGCCGCCACGGTAAATACCCTTTCCACTGAGGCGCTGGATCGGAGTGCAATATAATAGCGCACAAATGCTTGACGCACCGCATCATACCACTCAAGCAAGGCGTAGAAGCGTAGATATCTGGGCGGGTTGGTGATGCAACGGAACGAGAAAACAGCGCAAACAAAACGACGAACCAGTAGAAGAGTATACACACACACAAGGCGCTGACTTACAACTGAAATTTTATGGGAAAAAAACATGAAGGCCGCGAAAAAACCCGAACAATCCACCACACCCACGTCGCCACACACCACGTTCCCATTGGCCAAGATATTCGGGCGGCGGAGAAAATCTCACTGGAGAAAAGCTCACCACAAAACCGGCAGATGCAGAGAAAAGTTCACCGGCCTTTGAGCGGATGCTTGGTTGATGTAATCAGTGTAGGTCTTTCTGTTATTTTTACTAATAATACTTGTTGCGAGAACAGCTTCGTCCTGTTGTGTTTGTTGTCTTCACTGCGTCTTCATTGTTTGGGCGGTTTTCATCGTATACATAACCCCTACCAATTCGTCCAATTCGCTATCTTACAGAAAACGAGTTCTTATATAGGTCACCCTTAACAGCGGTGATAGTGTGCAGCTCTGAAGGTCATGAGTGGTTTAATGTAGAAGGGCACTATCACACAAAGGCAACGTGTGGAAAAACCAGTACGAACTGCTGGAAAACGTGCATGTCCGTGGAAGAAAAAAAAACCTCGATATCCTACTGACCGTTCTATCCTGTTTTCAAAGGTTAACAAAAGCTTGAAAGAGATATTCGGGTACCGCGTTGTTACGCATGCACTTTCGGATTTGCGGAATTTGCCGTTTTCTTCTCTTTCTTTAGGTTCTAGGCAGACATCATTAAGTTTTTGAACTTTTTCCGGCTCTTGAAGTTCATACATTTTTCAGTTAGGCTTTCGTTGCCTAGAGAGTAAAGCACAGAAAACAGTCGCCCACAATTATTCATTTGGGAGCACTATACCCAATAAGCATAACAAATATATTACAAAAAAGGACCTTTTCTTTTTTACAAAGCTGACGAATTTTAATGAAAATAAATTGATATATGTTACGCATGATCCAACAGCCTCCATGTGAAAAGAAAAAAAAAAATTGGTCAGCTTTTTTCCGGATACGCTGAATGGCCGGAGAGCTTTTCTCCGCAAACGCCGGTTTTGTGGTGAGCTTCTCTCCAGTGAGCTTGTCTCCGGTATTCGGGATATTCTCTCTCTTGTTGGTAGAGGGCCACTGAGAGGGCACTGACACACGCGCCCTCCCTACATTGTGATATATAAAATGCCTCTGTTATCTTACTCGTCATTTTGTTGTTGCGTCGCATCATTATTCTTGTCTCTTCAGAGGGACAACAAGGCGATGGAGGTGCACACTGCGTCCAGGAGGAAACGCGAAGCTTCATTCTGGGAGCCGGAACTTGATGCCGTTGTCATTGCAAAGATGAAGTAATGAATGGTGGAGGAGTCTGCGCCGTCTTCCTGGGTAGGTGGCGGACCAGTCGCAGGTGTGCTCCTATGGACCTTTGCAAAAAGTCTCCTTCTGCGCGCTGCCATCTTTGTCTGCTGGGCTGTGGAACGCCTTTTGAGCATGCGCTGTTCATCTGCTGTGCGGCATATCAGACTGCGTTGCGTCCACAGCTCGGTGACTCAGCGTTTTTCGCCCTGGTGATAAGCGATGCAAAGGTATATACATCCAGGGTGACTCAGCTCGTCCGTCAGCTGCTCGAGGAGAGCTTCGCGAGGTCGGTGACCCAGTTCGTATTAAAGCGCGGGATGAGCGCCGAGGCAAACAGGAGCTCCCGGTCGCTGTGCCAGTGATCAAACCTGGAAGAGTGACAAGCGTATTTAAATATAATTCATTCCACAAATATCGCCAATTTGAACAGGTTGAACCTCGGTTAAGACGCCGGTGGTTAAGTTGTTTTCTAAATGTGTGTTGCAAATCTGACCAAATAATTCTGAGCTTTATATTAATATACATAACCAGCTCAAACATTAGGGCGCTCCCACATATAGATTTAAAAAAAAACGAATGTTACAACAACTATATGTAGGCGCACGTATACCATACGTACCACTTCTTTACGCCGTTCAAGATCGCATGGACCAGAGTCCGGCAGAGCTGAAGCCTAGTGATGGCGAAAACGCAGTTGTATGATGGAAGCAAATACCCGATGTACATGCTTTCGTCTTTCTGGATGAGGTCTATGGCGCACGCCAGCGGTTTCATGACCTACACGAGACGCGTAGCAGTAGAAAGCAGATTATTGAGCATGCGATGCGGCAACGAGGCAGAAATTTGTACGAGGTGGTTGAAAAACTTACAAATTATAACATCGCAAAAAAAGACAAGGAAAACAAGGAAGGCACAAAGAATGAAGGTACAACCCTGTGTCTCGTCTTTCTTGTTACTTTTGTCTCGTTTTGTTTTTTCCTTGCAACATGCGATACAGATGTTATCCTCATTACTTTCAGGACCTGTTTACTCCGTAGGAATGCAAAAATAAAAACATCACATTGGTGGACATCGGCGCGTCCCTACAACTTGCGCCATCTATCGGCTACCAAAAGCGGGGGCCACCGTAACTCAATGGGCGAAAGCCGTTTATATTCACCTACTCAAAAACTCGGCCAATAATCGCTTTGCACTCATTAAGGTTGTGTTAGGTGTGGTGTCCGAACTTTTTGGGAAAAATTTAGAAATCGTACGATCACGTTATACACAGCCAAATGACGATCAAAAATATTTACATTGCGTCTATGGCAAGACCCGAAGAAAAAGACCGAGTTTTAATGAAAGATCGTTGTTCTACAGAAAACGTCCTCCCATACTGGATTGCACTCATCAGTAACAGGTTGCTAAGGGACTCAGCTATCTTTTAGTAACTTTCATTTTTAGTTTAATTAACTTTAAAGTAGACCGCCATTGCTCCGAATATTTAAAGGGAATGCTGCGCAACCTGTTTACGGCTTGCAAATAGCATATTGAAGATTGTGGTGCGCCGAATTAACACATGAGAAAAAAACCTCTTAACCATCACTTTTACATAAACAAAGCCTATAATACAACAGTCACAGTACTCAAGGTTTGAGCCCGGGTTTAGAATTAATAGCTATTTTATCTGTATCTTAGTTCCATTAAAATGTACCACCGTCTTACACGTTGCCGCTGCGTGGAAAGTGGCAAAACACGCAGATACCGCACGAGGTTTGAACCCCTCGTGGGGTTCAAACCTCGGTAAGACAGCTAAAAGGGCGAGATATGGATCTGAAATCCCAGTTTTTCGATGAACGCGCATTCCTATACCCAAAGGCTAGAACTCCTAGCTGTGTCAAACCTTGAATATACCGTAGGCTATATATTTTCCGGTTTTAACCGAAAAACACCGATTCACATTCGCCGGTGTCGAAAGTATGAAATCGGTTAAAGCCCAAAAACACAGGTTTTTACATATTTTCGAGCAAACGCTGGTTTTCTTTTTTTTCTTTTTTTTTCACTGATAACTCCTGTAGTTTTAACCGATAAACATCCGCCGGCGACGGAAATAAAAAATCGTTCAAAACAAAAATACCCCGGTTTCCATATAATTTTTCTCTAGCAATGTTTTTGTCGTTTTTTTTTTTTTCACTTAAAAAGTCCAACACGAACTTTCGTCAAACACATTATCTTGCCCGGAATCATGCATTTTGCCTGTCTTTCTTTTGTGACCTACGTGACCAAAAAAAAAAAAAATTTGCTTGCTCTTTATGTTTATACAGCCTTGATGGAGATGCGCCTCAATGGGTAATCGGTCTCTTAGCTGTAGATGAGAAATTTAGCCAGTGCGGTACAACCGCTAACCTGGAATTTTTAACGTGCATCACGCAGTAGTGATCACACGAACGCGTGCCGGTACGAAACTCATCCAGATCGAAACGGGCGGGGGTGGCGGGGACTCGAACCCAGGAGTTCCCAGCGCAAGCTTTCGCTCCACGCTCCGAGCTGAGACGCGTTAGCCCTCTCGGCCACTTCCTCCCTTGTTCTTGGACTCTTGGAGAACAGTAGCTTTCTTCAACTGTTCCCTAAGGCCAGCGATCCTCCTGGGTCATCGACCTTGAAGATTACTATTAGTGGACCGAGAGGCCAGCTACAGCCGGTGCTCTTGTTCACTTGAGATGACAACCTCCTCAATGCCCTTGTCCTATACAAGTCAGAACGGGAGAATTACGTGAAAGAGATTCTGTAAAAGATGTAAATAAAATTTGAACTGTTCTTCGTCTTCAGTGGTTGTTTACGTTCGCAATTGTTCCTCCCGATAATCACCGTTTTAGCACCTGCACGAGAGAATTACGCGAAAACCACCGGTATTCTAGAAATAAATAAACACTGATAAACATCCGCCGATTTTCGTCATAAATAAACACCAGAAAGTATACACCCTAGATATACGATAGTTCCATGTTGCACAAGAGTGTCACGACGAGTGCAAACGCAATTTCTGTGTAAATAAATTAGAGTAGGGTCATAAAAAAAAAGTTCCAACAGCCAAGAAACCCGGGAATTATATCGGAAAGACCACATCTTCGACATACGCGGAATCGTCCTGCCCAAAGGCTAGAACCCCGAGCCGAGTCAAACCTTGGTTTTAGGATAGTTTCATGTGTGTAAAATCGCGTCCCGCCGAGTGCAAACGCGATTTCGGCATAAATAGATTAGAATCTGGTCATTTAAGAAAGGTTACTCTGCCAAGAAAAGGCGCGAACTATATCGGAAAGACCACTTTTTCGACATACGCGCAATCGTCCTGCCCAAAGGCTAGAACCCCGAGCCGAGTCAAACCTTGGTTTTAGGATAGTTTCATGTGTGTAAAATGGCGTCCCGCCGAGTGCAAACGTGATTTCGGCATAAAAAGTGAAAGCCGTTTACAAATCCCTGTAACGCCGAATTGGAGCGCAGCTCTTGAGGAGGAGGAGTGAAGGGTACTGAGGGGAGGGTAGACCCCTCCCCCTTCTCCTCCTCCTCCCCTCATTCTTTAATATTGTGACGATGAAGAAGACGACGCTGCGGCAGTGGTGTGCACTACTATCGCGCGCTAGGCCCACGCGCTAGACCCTGCCGCCATTAAATGATTCGGCTTCATCATGTGAACATGCTTGTCTTCTCTTGCCGGCCCCGCATCTCCGTAACATTTGGTGGAGGTGCGGGGTACCGATCATCCCGTTCACCCCCATCAACCTTGACGCCGTCTGTGGAAGCGCTCCGCCGCATCTGACTGATCTCCAGCCCACAGCCCTGCAACACAGCCCCCGCCTCAATGATGCCATGAAGACAGGACGACATGAAGTGACAGACGTAAGCGAGGAACCATTAAGAGTGTGACGTGATGACTTGAGGACGCGATTGCGAGACGATGATTGTGACGACTGAGAGCAACGAGAATTGACGATCCCCTGCCCCCTCCCCAGCCCAATCTTGTGAAGGCATGACGGATGTTCCCCAGCCCGGACAGTGTCGTCGCGGGGCTGTGACTGGTGCTTCGGTGGGTAATGCTGCTAGAGCGTCTTCCGGTCATGGAACTGCGACAGGTTCTCATAGTTCGCGGCAGGCAGCAGTGCTTCGTTCATCTGTCTTCATCAGCTTCTGTTTTGTTTAAGTGCATATTTTCCTTGCGTGTTCTTCATTCATCGGCCGGGTCGTCCTCTTCCAAGGAGGGGGTAATGTGACGATGAAGAAGACGACGCTGCGGCAGTGGTGTGCACTACTATCGCGCGCTAGGCCCACGCGCTAGACCCTGCCGCCATTAAATGATTCGGCTTCATCATGTGAACATGCTTGTCTTCTCTTGCCGGCCCCGCATCTCCGTAACAATATGCTCCGGGGGGGTCACGTGACCTCGGGGGGGAGGGGTGTCACGTGACTTCGGGGAGGGGGTCACGTGACCTCGGGGAGGCGTGACCTGGGGGTCACCTCAAGGTCACGTGACCCCCAAGGTGACCCCCACGTGACCTTGGGGGTCACGTGACCTGGGAGGGTCACGTGACCTCGGGGGGTCACGTGACCTGGGGGGTCACCTTAAAGTCACGTGACCTTGAGATGACCTTGGAAAGGGTCACGTGACCTTGGGGTCACGTGACCTCGAGGGTCACGTGACCTTGGGGAGGAGACCACGTGACCTCGGGGGTCACGTGACTTGGGGGTCACGTGACCTTCAAAGGGTCACGTGGGGTCATCTTGGGGTCACGTGACCTTGAGATGACCTAAGAAGGGGTCACGTGACCTCGAGGGGTCACGTGATCCCAAGATGACCCCACGTGACCCCCAAGGTCACGTGACCTTAGGGGTCACGTGGCCTTAAGGGGGTCACGTGGGGTCACGTGACCTTGAGATGACCTTGGGAGGGGTCACGTGACCTTGGGGGTCACTTGACCTTGGGATGACCTTGGTTACGCCGACGGCGACGGCGACGCCAACGGCGACGCCGACGCCGCTCAAGCCGGGAACGGGCCCCTAAGAGCTGCGCTCTAATAAGTTAGAATCTGGTCATTTAAGAAAGGTTACTCTGCCAAGAAAAGGCGCAAACTATATCAGAAAGACCACTTTTTCGACATACGCGCAATCGTCCTGCCCAAAGGCTAGAACCCCGAGCCGAGTCAAACCTTGGTTTTAGGATAGTTTCATGTGTGTAAAATAGCGTCCCGCCGAGTGCAAACGCGATTTCGGCATAAATAGATTAGAATCTGGTCATTTAAGAAAGGTTACTCTGCCAAGAAAAGGCGCGAACTATATCAGAAAGACCACTTTTTCGACATACGCGCAATCGTCCTGCCCAAAGGCTAGAACCCCGAGCCGAGTCAAACCTTGGTTTTAGGATAGTTTCATGTGTGTAAAATGGCGTCCCGCCGAGTGCAAACGTGATTTCGGCATAAATAAGTTAGAATCTGGTCATTTAAGAAAGGTTACTCTGCCAAGAAAAGGCGCGAACTATATCGGAAAGACCACTTTTTCGACATACGCGCAGTCGTCCTGCCCAAAGGCTAGAACCCCGAGCCGAGTCAAACCTTGGTTTTAGGATAGTTTCATGTGTGTAAAATAGCGTCCCGCCGAGTGCAAACGCGATTTCGGCATAAATAGATTAGAATCTGGTCATTTAAGAAAGGTTACTCTGCCAAGAAAAGGCGCGAACTATATCGGAAAGACCACTTTTTCGACATACGCGCAATCGTCCTGCCCAAAGGCTAGAACCCCGAGCCGAGTCAAACCTTGGTTTTAGGATAGTTTCATGTGTGTAAAATGGCGTCCCGCCGAGTGCAAACGTGATTTCGGCATAAATAAGTTAGAATCTGGTCATTTAAGAAAGGTTACTCTGCCAAGAAAAGGCGCGAACTATATCAGAAAGACCACTTTTTCGACATACGCGCAATCGTCCTGCCCAAAGGCTAGAACCCCGAGCCGAGTCAAACCTTGGTTTTAGGATAGTTTCATGTGTGTAAAATAGCGTCCCGCCGAGTGCAAACGCGATTTCGGCATAAATAGATTAGAATCTGGTCATTTAAGAAAGGTTACTCTGCCAAGAAAAGGCGCGAACTATATCGGAAAGACCACTTTTTCGACATACGCGCAATCGTCCTGCCCAAAGGCTAGAACCCCGAGCCGAGTCAAACCTTGGTTTTAGGATAGTTTCATGTGTGTAAAATGGCGTCCCGCCGAGTGCAAACGTGATTTCGGCATAAATAAGTTAGAATCTGGTCATTTAAGAAAGGTTACTCTGCCAAGAAAAGGCGCGAACTATATCAGAAAGACCACTTTTTCGACATACGCGCAATCGTCCTGCCCAAAGGCTAGAACCCCGAGCCGAGTCAAACCTTGGTTTTAGGATAGTTTCATGTGTGTAAAATGGCGTCCCGCCGAGTGCAAACGTGATTTCGGCATAAATAAGTTAGAATCTGGTCATTTAAGAAAGGTTACTCTGCCAAGAAAAGGCGCGAACTATATCGGAAAGACCACTTTTTCGACATACGCGCAATCGTCCTGCCCAAAGGCTAGAACCCCGAGCCGAGTCAAACCTTGGTTTTAGGATAGTTTCATGTGTGTAAAATAGCGTCCCGCCGAGTGCAAACGCGATTTCGGCATAAATAGATTAGAATCTGGTCATTTAAGAAAGGTTACTCTGCCAAGAAAAGGCGCGAACTATATCGGAAAGACCACTTTTTCGACATACGCGCAATCGTCCTGCCCAAAGGCTAGAACCCCGAGCCGAGTCAAACCTTGGTTTTAGGATAGTTTCATGTGTGTAAAATGGCGTCCCGCCGAGTGCAAACGTGATTTCGGCATAAATAAGTTAGAATCTGGTCATTTAAGAAAGGCTACTCTGCCAAGAAAAGGCGCGAACTATATCAGAAAGACCACTTTTTCGACATACGCGCAATCGTCCTGCCCAAAGGCTAGAACCCCGAGCCGAGTCAAACCTTGGTTTTAGGATAGTTTCATGTGTGTAAAATAGCGTCCCGCCGAGTGCAAACGCGATTTCGGCATAAATAGATTAGAATCTGGTCATTTAAGAAAGGTTACTCTGCCAAGAAAAGGCGCGAACTATATCGGAAAGACCACTTTTTCGACATACGCGCAATCGTCCTGCCCAAAGGCTAGAACCCCGAGCCGAGTCAAACCTTGGTTTTAGGATAGTTTCATGTGTGTAAAATAGCGTCCCGCCGAGTGCAAACGCGATTTCGGCATAAATAGATTAGAATCTGGTCATTTAAGAAAGGTTACTCTGCCAAGAAAAGGCGCGAACTATATCGGAAAGACCACTTTTTCGACATACGCGCAATCGTCCTGCCCAAAGGCTAGAACCCCGAGCCGAGTCAAACCTTGGTTTTAGGATAGTTTCATGTGTGTAAAATGGCGTCCCGCCGAGTGCAAACGTGATTTCGGCATAAATAAGTTAGAATCTGGTCATTTAAGAAAGGTTACTCTGCCAAGAAAAGGCGCGAACTATATCAGAAAGACCACTTTTTCGACATACGCGCAATCGTCCTGCCCAAAGGCTAGAACCCCGAGCGGAGTCAAACCTTGGTTTTAGGATAGTTTCATGTGTGTAAAATAGCGTCCCGCCGAGTGCAAACGCGATTTCGGCATAAATAGATTAGAATCTGGTCATTTAAGAAAGGTTACTCTGCCAAGAAAAGGCGCGAACTATATCGGAAAGACCACTTTTTCGACATACGCGCAATCGTCCTGCCCAAAGGCTAGAACCCCGAGCCGAGTCAAACCTTGGTTTTAGGATAGTTTCATGTGTGTAAAATGGCGTCCCGCCGAGTGCAAACGTGATTTCGGCATAAATAAGTTAGAATCTGGTGATTTAAGAAAGGTTACTCTGCCAAGAAAAGGCGCGAACTATATCAGAAAGACCACTTTTTCGACATACGCGCAATCGTCCTGCCCAAAGGCTAGAACCCCGAGCCGAGTCAAACCTTGGTTTTAGGATAGTTTCATGTGTGTAAAATAGCGTCCCGCCGAGTGCAAACGCGATTTCGGCATAAATAGATTAGAATCTGGTCATTTAAGAAAGGTTACTCTGCCAAGAAAAGGCGCGAACTATATCGGAAAGACCACTTTTTCGACATACGCGCAATCGTCCTGCCCAAAGGCTAGAACCCCGAGCCGAGTCAAACCTTGGTTTTAGGATAGTTTCATGTGTGTAAAATGGCGTCCCGCCGAGTGCAAACGTGATTTCGGCATAAATAAGTTAGAATCTGGTCATTTAAGAAAGGTTACTCTGCCAAGAAAAGGCGCGAACTATATCAGAAAGACCACTTTTTCGACATACGCGCAATCGTCCTGCCCAAAGGCTAGAACCCCGAGCCGAGTCAAACCTTGGTTTTAGGATAGTTTCATGTGTGTAAAATGGCGTCCCGCCGAGTGCAAACGTGATTTCGGCATAAATAAGTTAGAATCTGGTCATTTAAGAAAGGTTACTCTGCCAAGAAAAGGCGCGAACTATATCGGAAAGACCACTTTTTCGACATACGCGCAATCGTCCTGCCCAAAGGCTAGAACCCCGAGCCGAGTCAAACCTTGGTTTTAGGATAGTTTCATGTGTGTAAAATAGCGTCCCGCCGAGTGCAAACGCGATTTCGGCATAAATAGATTAGAATCTGGTCATTTAAGAAAGGTTACTCTGCCAAGAAAAGGCGCGAACTATATCGGAAAGACCACTTTTTCGACATACGCGCAATCGTCCTGCCCAAAGGCTAGAACCCCGAGCCGAGTCAAACCTTGGTTTTAGGATAGTTTCATGTGTGTAAAATGGCGTCCCGCCGAGTGCAAACGTGATTTCGGCATAAATAAGTTAGAATCTGGTCATTTAAGAAAGGCTACTCTGCCAAGAAAAGGCGCGAACTATATCAGAAAGACCACTTTTTCGACATACGCGCAATCGTCCTGCCCAAAGGCTAGAACCCCGAGCCGAGTCAAACCTTGGTTTTAGGATAGTTTCATGTGTGTAAAATAGCGTCCCGCCGAGTGCAAACGCGATTTCGGCATAAATAGATTAGAATCTGGTCATTTAAGAAAGGTTACTCTGCCAAGAAAAGGCGCGAACTATATCGGAAAGACCACTTTTTCGACATACGCGCAATCGTCCTGCCCAAAGGCTAGAACCCCGAGCCGAGTCAAACCTTGGTTTTAGGATAGTTTCATGTGTGTAAAATGGCGTCCCGCCGAGTGCAAACGTGATTTCGGCATAAATAAGTGAGAATCTGGTCATTTAAGAAAGGTTACTCTGCCAAGAAAAGGCGCGAACTATATCGGAAAGACCACTTTTTCGACATACGCGCAATCGTCCTGCCCAAAGGCTAGAACCCCGAGCCGAGTCAAACCTTGGTTTTAGGATAGTTTCAGTGTGTAAAATAGCGTCCCGCCGAGTGCAAACGCGATTTCGGCATAAATAGATTAGAATCTGGTCATTTAAGAAAGGTTACTCTGCCAAGAAAAGGCGCGAACTATATCGGAAAGACCACTTTTTCGACATACGCGCAATCGTCCTGCCCAAAGGCTAGAACCCCGAGCCGAGTCAAACCTTGGTTTTAGGATAGTTTCATGTGTGTAAAATGGCGTCCCGCCGAGTGCAAACGTGATTTCGGCATAAATAAGTTAGAATCTGGTCATTTAAGAAAGGCTACTCTGCCAAGAAAAGGCGCGAACTATTTCAGAAAGACCACTTTTTCGACATACGCGCAATCGTCCTGCCCAAAGGCTAGAACCCCGAGCCGAGTCAAACCTTGGTTTTAGGATAGTTTCATGTGTGTAAAATAGCGTCCCGCCGAATGCAAACGCGATTTCGGCATAAATAGATTAGAATCTGGTCATTTAAGAAAGGTTACTCTGCCAAGAAAAGGCGCGAACTATATCGGAAAGACCACTTTTTTGACATACGCGCAATCGTCCTGCCCAAAGGCTAGAACCCCGAGCCGAGTCAAACCTTGGTTTTAGGATAGTTTCATGTGTGTAAAATGGCGTCCCGCCGAGTGCAAACGGGATTTCGGCATAAATAAGTTAGAATCTGGTCATTTAAGAAAGGTTACTCTGCCAAGAAAAGGCGCGAACTATATCGGAAAGACCACTTTTTCGACATACGCGCAATCGTCCTGCCCAAAGGCTAGAGCCCCGAGCCGAGTCAAACCTTGGTTTTAGGATAGTTTCATGTGTGTAAAATGGCGTCCCGCCGAGTGCAAACGCGATTTCGGCATAAATAGATTAGAATCTGGTCATTTAAGAAAGGTTACTCTGCCAAGAAAAGGCGCGAACTATATCGGAAAGACCACTTTTTCGACATACGCGCAATCGTCCTGCCCAAAGGCTAGAACCCCGAGCCGAGTCAAACCTTCGTTTTAGGATAGTTTCATGTGTGTAAAATGGCGTCCCGCCGAGTGCAAACGTGATTTCGGCATAAATAAGTTAGAATCTGGTCATTTAAGAAAGGTTACTCTGCCAAGAAAAGGCGCGAACTATATCGGAAAGACCACTTTTTCGACATACGCGCAATCGTCCTGCCCAAAGACTACAACCCCGAGCCGAGTCAAACCTTGGTTTTAGGATAGTTTCATGTGTGTAAAATGGCGTCCCGCCGAGTGCAAACGTGATTTCGGCATAAATAAATTAGAATCTGGTCATTTAAGAAAGGTTACTCTGCCAAGAAAAGGCGCGAACTATATCGGAAAGACCACTTTTTCGACATACGCGCGATCGTCCTGCCCAAAGGCTAGAACCCCGAGCCGAGTCAAACCTTGGTTTTAGGATAGATTCATGTGTGTAAAATAGCGTCCCGCCGAGTGCAAACGCGATTTCGGCATAAATAAGTTAGAATCTGGTCATTTAAGAAAGGTTACTCTGCCAAGAAAAGGCGCGAACTATATCGGAAAGACCACTTTTTCGACATACGCGCAATCGTCCTGCCCAAAGGCTAGAACCCCGAGCCGAGTCAAACCTTGGTTTTAGGATAGTTTCATGTGTGTAAAATGGCGTCCCGCCGAGTGCAAACGCGATTTCGGCATAAATAAATTAGAATCTGGTCATTTAAGAAAGGTTACTCTGCCAAGAAAAGGCGCGAATTATATCAGAAAGACCACTTTTTCGACATACGCGCAATCGTCCTGCCCAAAGACTAGAACCCCGAGCCGAGTCAAACCTTGGTTTTAGGATAGTTTCATGTGTGTAAAATAGCGTCCCGCCGAGTGCAAACGCGATTTCGGCATAAATAAATTAGAATCTGGTCATTTAATAAAGGTTACTCTGCCAAGAAAAGGCGCAAATTATATCAGAAAGACCACTTTTTCGACATACGCGCAATCGTCCTGCCCAAAGACTAGAACCCCGAGCCGAGTCAAACCTCGGTTTTAGGATAGTTTCATGTGTGTAAAATGGCGTCCCGCCGAGTGCAAACGTGATTTCGGCATAAATAAATTAGAATCTGGTCATTTAAGAAAGGTTACTCTGCCAAGAAATGGCGCGAATTATATCAGAAAGACCACTTTTTCGACATACGCGCAATCGTCCTGCCCAAAGACTAGAACCCCGAGCCGAGTCAAACCTTGGTTTTAGGATAGTTTCATGTGTGTAAAATGGCGTCCCGCCGAGTGCAAACGCGATTTCGGCATAAATAAATTAGAATCTGGTCATTTAAGAAAGGTTACTCTGCCAAGAAAAGGCGCGAAATAGTTCGAAAATACCACTTTTTCGACATACGCGCAATCGTCCTGCCCAAAGACTAGAACCCCGAGCCGAGTCAAACCTTGGTTTTAGGATAGTTTCATGTGTGTAAAATGGCGTCCCGCCGAGTGCAAACGCGATTTCGGCATAAATAAATTAGAATCTGGTCATTTATGAAAGGTTACTCTGCCAAGAAAAGGCGCGAAATAGATCGGAAAGACCACTTTTTCGACATACGCGCAATCGTCCTGCCCAAAGGCTAGAACCCCGAGCCGAGTCAAACCTTGGTTTTAGGATAGTTTCATGTGTGTAAAATGGCGTCCCGCCGAGTGCAAACGCGATTTCGGCATAAATAAATTAGAATCTGGTCATTTAAGAAAGGTTACTCTGCCAAGAAAAGGCGCGAATTATATCAGAAAGACCACTTTTTCGACATACGCGCAATCGTCCTGCCCAAAGACTAGAACCCCGAGCCGAGTCAAACCTTGGTTTTAGGATAGTTTCATGTGTGTAAAATAGCGTCCCGCCGAGTGCAAACGCGATTTCGGCATAAATAAATTAGAATCTGGTCATTTAAGAAAGGTTACTCTGCCAAGAAAAGGCGCGAATTATATCAGAAAGACCACTTTTTCGACATACGCGCAATCGTCCTGCCCAAAGACTAGAACCCCGAGCCGAGTCAAACCTTGGTTTTAGGATAGTTTCATGTGTGTAAAATGGCGTCCCGCCGAGTGCAAACGCGATTTCGGCATAAATAAATTAGAATCTGGTCATTTAAGAAAGGTTACTCTGCCAAGAAAAGGCGCGAAATAGTTCGAAAATACCACTTTTTCGACATACGCGCAATCGTCCTGCCCAAAGACTAGAACCCCGAGCCGAGTCAAACCTTGGTTTTAGGATAGTTTCATGTGTGTAAAATGGCGTCCCGCCGAGTGCAAACGCGATTTCGGCATAAATAAATTAGAATCTGGTCATTTATGAAAGGTTACTCTGCCAAGAAAAGGCGCGAAATAGATCGGAAAGACCACTTTTTCGACATACGCGCAATCGTCCTGCCCAAAGGCTAGAACCCCGAGCCGAGTCAAACCTTGGTTTTAGGATAGTTTCATGTGTGTAAAATGGCGTCCCGCCGAGTGCAAACGCGATTTCGGCATAAATAAATTAGAATCTGGTCATTTAAGAAAGGTTACTCTGCCAAGAAAAGGCGCGAATTATATCAGAAAGACCACTTTTTCGACATACGCGCAATCGTCCTGCCCAAAGACTAGAACCCCGAGCCGAGTCAAACCTTGGTTTTAGGATAGTTTCATGTGTGTAAAATAGCGTCCCGCCGAGTGCAAACGCGATTTCGGCATAAATAAATTAGAATCTGGTCATTTAATAAAGGTTACTCTGCCACAGTGTTGGCGGTAACGCGTTACCGGTAACGCGTTACTTTTTTTGGTAACGTCGTAACGTACTCGTTACTTTTCCAAAGAAGTAACGGGTAACGTACTTACGTTACTTATTTTGAGTAACGTGTAACGATATTGCGTTACGTTACTTTACTTCCTAAAACTTAAAAAAATTTAATTTAAATTCTTTTTTGTGTGTTTTTAAGTTCCCAGTCATAAATTCCTTAGTCCGAAAATGCCGCTGTCCTCGACTTTTCTTTGACGTCGGTGCTCGTCAGATTTGACGTGACACGCCACCTGCCACTCGTTTTCTCCCGCGGCTCGTTGACCTCGCTACCGCCGTCGCCTCGGCTGGAAGGCCAAAGAGGTCCGGCTTCGGGTGGATATGGGAGATTCCTGCGTCGAAGCCTGCGTTTCGCCTCCCCCTGGGAAAGGGAATGACACCTTCGTGTCATTCTTTTTCCCGTTTTCGGGACTTGAAAAACGGAGGCGGCCTTGAGCGATTGACCGACAGCTGTGTGGCTCTCCGGACTCACGTGATGAGCAGAGCAAGGCCACCGTGGAGGGCACGGGCGAGATTTGACAAAAATAACTTTCCCCCGGCAAAAAAACAAACAAACAAACAACAACAACAACAACAACAACAAACAATACGGCCGGAAGCAGAGCGCCGAACGATTCGTCGAAGTCGTGTCGCCTGGCGATTCTTGTAGTGTCCTGTTTGGACATGCAAACATTCCTGCTTTACGGAAACCCCAACACCACGCCCATTGACCTACTTCGACGAACGCTGTCACGGGCAGTGGCAGGCACAATGATAGAAGTCCTCCGAGGTCAACTCCTAATCCTCCGAGGAGAGAGGGTTCAGTTTTTTCTACTATCCTAATCTAACCCTTTCGTGGAACCCCAGTGGCTATTCTTTTTGCGAGAGTGAACCCGCAATCCTACTGCGCCAGAGAGACGCTTCCCAACAATTTCTTCTGAACCGTGCTGGACGCGGATCTTCAAGGTCGCGCACCAGTTGTCAGAGCTGAAGACGATAAAACCCCTCACGAAAGCCATTCGCAAGCAGTTGTCGTCACCTGTAGGATGGCTACGGCAAGTGCAGCTTCATCGCCTTGGCCAGGACTCAATAAATACTTCGAACTGACAGAAGCCAAAGATGACAATTTAATCTTTAAGTGCCTTCTGTGTCAGCCACAGCTGAAGCTCTTAAGTTGTGCCAAGTCCTCAAGCTCCAACCTGAAGAAGCATGTAAAGGTAAGCAAAAATTTTTGTTTCTTGCTCTTTATATTTGTAATTTAATTCCGATTTTGCATTGAGTGGGCCCTCAGATGTTATCAATACAGCTTTGGCGGAGTGTTGTGTTATTTCATGTCAGAAAGCATATCGCCATATTTTTAATCAGCAATCTGCTTCTTTGTTTTGCGCAGAAACTACACAAACAAAGCTTGGCTGCGTTCGAGGCCCTTTCAACAAAAAAGAGGGGAATCATTCAAGCGTACGAGAGCCCTGGAGCGAATTCCACACAGCCAACAAAGCAAGCCAAGATCGACGACTTAGTCCGCCATCAGTCCGTGCCTCAGGTGCAGCTTGACAGACTGGTTGAAGATTTTGTTATTAATGCCACGCAGCCTTTCTCGGTGGTGGAGGAGCCTTCATTTGTGAAGTTACTAAAAGCAACAGCCCGAGAGAGGAACGTGCTCACGCGTCCGATGCTCATGACACGCCTTAAGGCGCGCTTCGATGCCCTGAAGGACAGTTTGCGCTCAACGTTTCAGAAGCTCCAGTTTGTGGCAGTCACCGCGGACTGCTGGACTCGCTTTCACAGGTACTGTTCTTAGCTCAATTGACATTTATTTACAACCATACGATTGACGGTTGACCTATCGGCACTTCTACCATTTTACTCAAAGACATATGAGTCTGTTGATAGCTACTACGTTTGCTTCCCAGAGTTTTGATGTTTTTTTTTTACCTTTTTGTCTGTTTATGGTGTTTTTCAAATATCTAAATTCACGTGAAATTTGCTTTGCCATAATCTACGAAGCCATATTTTTCTTAATATCGATTTCCCTAGCGCAAGCACTTCATTATAAAGAAATACGGGTATCATTTCTAATGTGGCTAACCTTGATCATTATCATATTTTATAGTTCGCTTGCCAATAACTTTCCAGGTGTTACCTTGGTGTCACGGTCCTTTGGCTGGACCCGACAACTT
Organism: Ixodes scapularis; assembly: GCF_016920785.2. Classification (NCBI taxonomy): domain Eukaryota; kingdom Metazoa; phylum Arthropoda; class Arachnida; order Ixodida; family Ixodidae; genus Ixodes; species Ixodes scapularis. The sequence goes on along the minus strand of NW_024610114.1, from coordinate 63,056 downwards.
TAGAAAGAAAGGTCGCTGCCTTGGCTTGCCGCCGTATGCACGGGAGCGTAACTTTTGAGCGGCTTGCCACCACTCTAGAGGAGATATTCAACGAGTTCGACCTTCTGGGCAAGATTACGAAAGTCATCACGGACAGCGGGTCGAATTTCGTGAAAGCTTTTCGGTGAGTCTCTGTTACATTGTTAAAAATGTTATTCCTTGGTACACGCGTCTATATATTGTTGCGCTTGTGCAGGATCTACGGTGAGGAGGAAGCCAACGATGAAGACGAAGAAAATTGTCAGCCAGTGCATTTATGTTCGCTGATCGAGAGCGCCGAAGAAGGAAGGCACCGCCTGCCACCCCACCACCGGTGCTCAGCACACACTTTGAACCTCATCGCTACCGTTGACGCGGCTCGTGCAGAGACTGTTGATCAAAAATATTCCACGATTAAGCAAAGTGTGTTCTCCAAGTGCCAAAAGCTCTGGAATAAGCAGGGACAGTCCGCGCAAGCAGCTGATCTGATCAAATCCCACTGCGGAATCTACGTGCCTCGGCCAAATGTTACAAGGTGGAACTCTACCTTCAAGGCCATGGAGGCTATCAACACGTTTCTAGAAAGGGGAACAGACCTAGACGTCCTCTTCTGCAAGCTAGGAATTCCGAGGCTGCTGCCACCTCACGAGCCCAACTTCATCAAGGAGTATTGCAGGGTACATTAAATTTAGGTAGTTTTCGTGACTTTCTTGCTAAAATATTTGTCGTTTAATTACAGGTCATGAAACCTGTCTGCTGCGCCCTGAATGTCCTGCAAGGTGACAACCACATTCACAGTGGCTATCTGCTTCCGACGCTGGACGTCCTCATCAAGAAGATCGAGTATGAGAAGATGGCTGGATTGCGCTACTGCGGACCTCTAGCTGTTTCTCTGTTGGCCGGAATTCACAAAAGGTAAGTTGTGACACGCGTAAATTGCATGAATTGCTTGAGAGAACTATGAAATGTGATGTCGATCGGGAGAGCCAAAAGGGTAAAACCGTCGGTTGAACGGTTTTATGATCAATGTTTCTCGCGTAGAGAGTACGTTTTGAAACTTGTGGCCTGCGAATTCCGCCGTAGGTGATCGCTCAGACGACTCGTTTTCTTTACTCAGTGGTGTTTATTACCACTGCACGCAAAGAACCCATCCGATATGAGGCTTGTCTTCTTTCGCCACGCTCCGCTTGGAAGCGGGGAGTCCCGCGCGCCTACGAACTTCGCTCCTTTGGATGAAGTACAACAGTTATTTCGCTAATGCAATATACATTTCGCTGCTGCAGGTTCGACAATGTGATGAGTCAGAAGGACCTGCTGGTTGCCGCTACACTGCTCCCGAGATTCAAGCTGTCGTGGATTTCGGATGAAGCCAAGCGAAATGCGGCCCTCGCGGCCGTCAAGAGCGAGCTGACAGTCTCTTCGCGGCTTGTCGAGAGCCCGGCTTCCCCACTAAAAGCGAACGCAGCAGAAGAGGATTTCTTTGGAAACCCGTTTGGAAATGCATGCACCTCCGTGTCCGGGGATGATGAGCTTTCACGGTACTTTCTGGTACCACACAACTTTGCACTGACGGAGCTAAAAAACAGCTTCCCTCTGATGCACAAGCTGTTTCTCAAAGTGAACACGGCTGTACCATCGAGCGCATCCGTTGAACGCCTATTTAGCGTAGGCGCGGACGTGTTTACCAAGAAGCGAGGTAGAATGTCTGATGCCAACTTCGAAATTCAGCTGTTGCTGAAGTACAACAGCGGAGTGTGCTTCGGGTAACGGAGGAACTTGTTCACAGCAACTACCGGTACTTCGACATGTTGTGAATAAAATACATTCAACGTTTCAATCTCGGCTGGTCTTAATTTCTTTGCTAATGAGGGAGGTCGGTTCTTCTGTTAAGTTCCGTGCCAACATGTCATAAATCAGCTTCATATATACTTCCGCGTTTTTCTTTTAACTATTCGGGTGAAACCCTAAAAAAGAGAGCGTAATTAAGTTTCCGCATGGACATATTTTAGCTATGGCGCTTACGCACATATCAAACGTCGAAACAGCAAATGTTTTAGTTCGTGAATAAAAAGTAACGCAACAGTAACGTGCGTTACTTTTTATCAGTAACGGTAACGGTAACGCGTTCCTTTTATTTTGAGGTAACGTAGGTCGGTAACGCGTTACTTTTATTTGCAAGTAACGAGTAACGTATTTAGTTACTTTTTTTCGGTAACGCATACAACACTGCTCTGCCAAGAAAAGGCGCAAATTATATCAGAAAGACCACTTTTTCGACATACGCGCAATCGTCCTGCCCAAAGACTAGAACCCCGAGCCGAGTCAAACCTCGGTTTTAGGATAGTTTCATGTGTGTAAAATGGCGTCCCGCCGAGTGCAAACGTGATTTCGGCATAAATAAATTAGAATCTGGTCATTTAAGAAAGGTTACTCTGCCAAGAAAAGGCGCGAATTATATCAGAAAGACCACTTTTTCGACATACGCGCAATCGTCCTGCCCAAAGACTAGAACCCCGAGCCGAGTCAAACCTTGGTTTTAGGATAGTTTCATGTGTGTAAAATGGCGTCCCGCCGAGTGCAAACGCGATTTCGGCATAAATAAATTAGAATCTGGTCATTTAATAAAGGTTACTCTGCCAAGAAAAGGCGCAAATTATATCAGAAAGACCACTTTTTCGACATACGCGCAATCGTCCTGCCCAAAGACTAGAACCCCGAGCCGAGTCAAACCTTGGTTTTAGGATAGTTTCATGTGTGTAAAATAGCGTCCCGCCGAGTGCAAACGCGATTTCGGCATAAATAAATTAGAATCTGGTCATTTAATAAAGGTTACTCTGCCAAGAAAAGGCGCAAATTATATCAGAAAGACCACTTTTTCGACATACGCGCAATCGTCCTGCCCAAAGACTAGAACCCCGAGCCGAGTCAAACCTTGGTTTTAGGATAGTTTCATGTGTGTAAAATAGCGTCCCGCCGAGTGCAAACGCGATTTCGGCATAAATAAATTAGAATCTGGTCATTTAATAAAGGTTACTCTGCCAAGAAAAGGCGCAAATTATATCAGAAAGACCACTTTTTCGACATACGCGCAATCGTCCTGCCCAAAGACTAGAACCCCGAGCCGAGTCAAACCTTGGTTTTAGGATAGTTTCATGTGTGTAAAATGGCGTCCCGCCGAGTGCAAACGCGATTTCGGCATAAATAAATTAGAATCTGGTCATTTAAGAAAGGTTACTCTGCCAAGAAAAGGCGCGAAATAGTTCGAAAATACCACTTTTTCGACATACGCGCAATCGTCCTGCCCAAAGACTAGAACCCCGAGCCGAGTCAAACCTTGGTTTTAGGATAGTTTCATGTGTGTAAAATGGCGTCCCGCCGAGTGCAAACGCGATTTCGGCATAAATAAATTAGAATCTGGTCATTTATGAAAGGTTACTCTGCCAAGAAAAGGCGCGAAATAGATCGGAAAGACCACTTTTTCGACATACGCGCAATCGTCCTGCCCAAAGGCTAGAACCCCGAGCCGAGTCAAACCTTGGTTTTAGGATAGTTTCATGTGTGTAAAATGGCGTCCCGCCGAGTGCAAACGCGATTTCGGCATAAATAAATTAGAATCTGGTCATTTAAGAAAGGTTACTCTGCCAAGAAAAGGCGCGAATTATATCAGAAAGACCACTTTTTCGACATACGCGCAATCGTCCTGCCCAAAGACTAGAACCCCGAGCCGAGTCAAACCTTGGTTTTAGGATAGTTTCATGTGTGTAAAATAGCGTCCCGCCGAGTGCAAACGCGATTTCGGCATAAATAAATTAGAATCTGGTCATTTAATAAAGGTTACTCTGCCAAGAAAAGGCGCAAATTATATCAGAAAGACCACTTTTTCGACATACGCGCAATCGTCCTGCCCAAAGACTAGAACCCCGAGCCGAGTCAAACCTCGGTTTTAGGATAGTTTCATGTGTGTAAAATGGCGTCCCGCCGAGTGCAAACGTGATTTCGGCATAAATAAATTAGAATCTGGTCATTTAAGAAAGGTTACTCTGCCAAGAAAAGGCGCGAATTATATCAGAAAGACCACTTTTTCGACATACGCGCAATCGTCCTGCCCAAAGACTAGAACCCCGAGCCGAGTCAAACCTTGGTTTTAGGATAGTTTCATGTGTGTAAAATAGCGTCCCGCCGAGTGCAAACGCGATTTCGGCATAAATAAATTAGAATCTGGTCATTTAATAAAGGTTACTCTGCCAAGAAAAGGCGCAAATTATATCAGAAAGACCACTTTTTCGACATACGCGCAATCGTCCTGCCCAAAGACTAGAACCCCGAGCCGAGTCAAACCTCGGTTTTAGGATAGTTTCATGTGTGTAAAATGGCGTCCCGCCGAGTGCAAACGCGATTTCGGCATAAATAAATTAGAATCTGGTCATTTATGAAAGGTTACTCTGCCAAGAAAAGGCGCGAAATAGATCGAAAATACCACCTTTTCGACATACGCGCAATCGCCCTGCCCAAAGGCTAGAACCGCGAGCCAAGTGAAACCTTGGTTTTACGATAGTTTAATTTTTGTAAAATAGCGCCACGCCGAGTGCAAAACGATATTTTTGAGGAAATAGATTAGAATCGTGTTATTAAAAAGAGGTCAAACAGCTATGAAGCGCGGGAAATATTTCAAAACGCACACGTTTTCGGCAAGCGCGCAATCGTCCTGCCCAAAGGCTAGGGCCCCGTGTTTTGTGTAAACCCTGGGTTATACGAGAGTTTCATGTATGTAGAATACCATGCAGCCGTGTGCGAAAACGGTTTCGGCTTAAATACATGTGGGTATAGGTTATTAAATAGATGCCGGTCAGCCGAAAATCGGGATTGATTTCTATTTTTGTGTGAAGAGCGTTTTCGTCCGACCTACAAGCTAGGGCCCCGGGACGCGTGAAACCTCCTTTATGCAATTGTTCTGTGCATGTGGTACGATACATGATTTTTAAAAGCGCACGAGCACTGCCGCATCGCCCATATCATACGTATATTTTAAAAGTGCTCGAGGACTGGGTGGTTTGACACTGTGTTTCTTTTTCTTGGAGCTGCGTGGGCGACCGAATTCGTGCCGTTTTAGCAGCTGTTAGGCGACTTGACAACGGTTGTATTGAATGAACTAGGAAAGCTCATCTCAGAAAGAACGACAAGCGTGGAGGGAACAAGTCCATCGATTTCTGCAGAATTCATGTCAGAGGTTCCATAACGCGAGATGTTTGTGTTCCTCTGTGAACACTCACGGCAATATAAGGCATATTATTTTAAATATTTTCGGATTTTTGATACATTATCGGACGCGCGTTTGAAAACCTACTTGCTGCAGTGTAGAAGCCCGATAGCATTGCCATTATACGATATTTCAGTTTGTTAGAACTGAGGTAAACTGGTTGCTTGGGCTAGTTGGTTCAAAGCGCCGAAAGCGCGAATGCGTGTTGCGTCTGCTCTTGTCCGTCCCTGTCTTCTAGGCGCTTTCAAATATTTATTAGATATACCCATATAATTTTGTACTCGACGCGTTATTACATAGTGTACTGCAGTGGGTTCTCAACCATCGATGTCACGGGGACCCCTTGTGGATCGGCGGATATGGCGGAGGACCCCGTTCGTGGTGAGAGGAGAGGAGATTTATAGGTTAAATAAAATAATGATTTAATAAATGGGTATAACTAAGGGGTAGTGTGAAGTAGACCTATCTTATTGACGTTCACATCAGAAAACTTGTCCAAAAACTGAAACATTTATTTTCGACCTGAAGAAAAGGAAACTTTTATTGCCGCGCTTGACTGATGAGGCAAGGCTTCGCGGACCCCAAAGGGTCCGCGGACTCCCATTTAAGAACCACTGGTGTACTGTATAAAAAAATCAAATGTTTATCGTAAAAATTTTTGCGCAATCGTTCCGTATTCATTGTCATACAGCTGAAACCACTCTTCATCCAAGAGGGGTTCGCGAAGTTCCGTTCGTCGCAAGTTTCGCGCAGGAGCTTGTAGATGTCTTGTTGTTGTTGTATTTTCTATTTTTTTTTTTTTTTTTTGAACGGGAACAGATTTTCTCCAGCTGTCCACTAGTAGAGGGATTATGATGTATCCGTGACGCGGCTCACCTGACACCAAAAGACGATGCCGTTTTTTTTTTCCACGCTGCGGAGAAAAAATAGTCGTGTGACCTGTGAAGGCACCATTCCGCGTCATCTTCTGGGTGCTTCCCCGAAGACATACACAAACGTTTTAGACGCTTTCAGAGTAGAGACCGGAGGAATGAAGGGATGATCCTTGTTGAAGGGAAACGAACAAAACTCGGGATATATGCCAACGAGGTCGCTAAACTACCTTCTTCCGTGCCCACTCTCCTTCAAGCGAAAAGCTCGGGGAGACTAATCCTCCTGTTACAAACCCTTAAAACTGAACTCAGTGTATTGTAGCATGGCGAACGGCTACAACGCCCTTCAGCTGAGAGTCCGTGTTGTCCATCCTCATGACCTTAAAACAGCCTTAGGCGCAGCATTTTTTTTTTTTTTTTGTGTATGTTGTTTCGAACGAAAGATTACCTCTCAGCTCGTTCTGAGCAAGCCTTCCTGGGCATCCCTATACGTTTCTTAAAGGACGATGGGAAGAGTATATATTTAACGTCACGGTTTAAAAGGAATTGGAGTTATCCGTTTTTTTTTGTGTATGTTAACCGTAATGACGACAAGAAAGCCACGCCTGTGACCTTCCTAGAAAAGCAAGGCAGGATTGGTAATTCCTGTTTCCTGCTTGGTACCCGCGAATAATAACGTTCAACAATTTTTGTTTTTTACGAAAGCATTTAAACGTGGTTGTGTAGCTTGTGCATTATGCGATCGCTAGGAAAGCTGATTAGCACCTGATATTCCATGGTCGGTCCAAGGAGGTGTTTCACTTTTTTTTTTAGCTTTAAGCCGACGTTATTTCGTACAGTGGAGAGGCACGTTTTTTTTATTTTGATTGTCTTCTTGAGGTTTTGTGAGCACACCTGCAGAGAAACTTTGTTTGGCTATGTGAGTGCCTAACATACGTTCTCTTTCAACCTGCGTCCTGTTTGATGCTTACAGAGCATCTTCGAAACTCTAGACCTTCCCTCGGCAGATTTTTTTTTTTTTTTTTTTACAAGTGGACAAAGTGTAGTAGTTGGGTGAGTGCTCGGTAAGAGTGCCCAGGTAGCGGTATATAAGACGAACCCCCTTCATGTCATTGCTATCTTGCTGTCACCACTCTGGTTTCGCCTTCACGTCCCCTTCACGCCATCTTCTTGTCACCACTTTCTGGTCCCGCCACCCGACAGCCTCATCGAATGTCGTTCTATCCAGTGGACAGGATCATCGCGGAGACGGTAAGTCAGTTTTATATATTTAAATATTTTGTACTTGCCCTTTTGAAGTGACAGTTTAATGATAAGATTGCAGTGTTCACATTACACAGTTTATTGCGCCTTGTATTTTTCTAGAAGGACGAAATGGACCCTGTACGCAGAATTTTTAACAATGATATTGCATTTGAGAATTTTTTGAAAGAGAGTTTGGAGAAAAAAATATTCTGGTTTTCTACATCTCTGAGAATTATCAGCCATGTAGATGCAGCAGCAAGCAAAGGATGCCGCAAAATGTCTGTCTCTAGTCCACACTAATGCGTTCCGTCGCGCTTTGTCTGGGGGTGCTCACGACAGCCCAAAGTGGTACCGATGATAAAAAGATCGCGACTGAGGCGGAGCTTCTGGCATGTTCTTAAATTGTATCTGCACGTAAAAATATTTCTAGAGGAGAAAAATATAAAAGCCCTTCTTAATATTTGGTCATTAATTATCTAAAATCTAGCTACGTTTATTTCCGCGAGCCCACAGTTTTGCAGGGTTTGCGGAGTGTGAGTTGCGGGACTATTTCGTGGGCACGAAATATCGTGCAGTGACGGTAACATTTCTTACCATTCGTGTGATAAACGTTTTACGACATCAAGCAGTGCAATTCGTACGCAACAGCTGTGAGTTGCTTGTGGGATTTCGTGCCGCCTGAGCACCTCCCTGCAGGGCCCATAAGGCCCGCAATTCCCAGCCTAGGACCCTTTCACAACGTTTGTACAGGAGATATTCATATGTCATCATAAGGTTGAGCTATGGAGAAAGCTAGTTACCGTTTGCCGTAGGCAACAGTTTTGACAGTACGAAGAAAATCTGGCGAACACTCGCTGTCAGCACGCGCTTAACCCTAAAACACACAGCTATGGCCACAGGTTCCGAGCGATAGGAACGACCGAAACGACACGAACAACATTCACCGTCACAACCGTGACACATAATTGCTTTACAAAGCTCTTCCTTGCATTATCTGTCCCGCTCAGTAATGCGAACACAATTGTCCCGGTGTCATGTCGTTCGTGTCGTTTCTGTCGCTCGGAACGCAGATGTGTGCACCGGGCTTTAGTATACAACCATGACAACGCTGCTTGCGCGAGCGAGTGCTTCCATTTAGAGTTTGTATTTTACGCACTCTCGTGCAAATGAGACTCTAGATAAAGCCACATGCACGCGCCATTAGCTTTGAAGTGTTTTACGCAATTGGACAGGAGATCGAACTGTCGCACCTCTAGCTGTACGCTTCCGCTGTGGGGACAACAAGATGCATTTTATTGGCTGTTTTTGATTAGAGAAATCGAACACGGCGATTCGAAAGCCGCTCCTCGTGCGACCAAAGCACTGGTCAGAGAGCGCTCGTGCCCAAACCGTGCTAACCGCTCATTCACACTGGAAGCGGATCCGCGTTCGCAAAGCGGTTGCGAACGCGGTTGTATAAAGATCCAGTGCAATTGCACGCGCACTCGATGACATCAAGCGCGCGTGCAATTGTAGTGGATCTTTATACAACCGCGTTCGCAACCGCTTCGCGAAGGCGGATCCGCTTCCAGTGTGAATGAGCGGTAAGCGAGGTTCAATTTCTTTATTATGCCGTGTTATGGGGAACTTGACTGGTTGATTTGGATCCGTTTGGGAGCGCTTTTTTGTTGATATCTTTGTGCGCATTCAAGCGCGAGCTAGCTTGTTCTTGGTGCGCGAGCAAGGAGCGCTCTCGGATCGCTCCATGTCAACCAGTGGAATTACCCATTAGTAAACACCGAGCTGTGGGGACAACAAGGATGATAAATCGCCCCCTACAGCGCGATCTCCTGCCCAATAAGTGTGATATTTAGTATAGGCGGTTTGCACGTGACGTCCTCGCGTCACACTGGAGGTCCTGTCTACTTGTTCTTGCATATGACAACATATTTGGTGGTACGAAATAATATACAGATACGCGCTCAGTGGCAAGGCCGCTGATGTGACGTCAGTGTATAAGCGAGGGTGCTGACGAGGTGCATGGTTTAACACACACTGACATATAATAACCCCGCTCCTTGGTACCACGTCAGTACTAAACCAGCTCGCCTGCACTCGCGCTTTCGGCTCAACAATTCTTCATAATGCAGACCTTATTTGGCTGCGTTGTCTTTAATGAATCCCATGATTCCTATCGACCTGAAGTTTTTCGCCCTATGTTTCTGGTCCGGTTCTGCCATATCGGCAACGAGCCTTAAGTCTTCGGTCCCGCAGTCGTCTGCTGCTGGTTCAAAATGTGTTTTAATATTTGTCAACGAAAGTATCAAAGGAAATTGTCCAAACTGACTTGGCGATGATGTTTCTTTTATCGTTAGCCATTATTATCGTTAGCCATTATGGATAAAAATAATAGCCATAGCTAGAATAACGAATTTAACCATTAACATTGAAGAATTCACGTTGAGTCCATGTTTTCCTCGTCTAATAACGTTAGGAAGGTGAAAATTTTACACAGCATACTTAGTCTTATATACAAGAATATAACAATAGCTTGTTTAAATATTTGGCTTTAAAGTGTGTTTCTAAAAATAAAATGGTTTTTCAGCAAAACATATTATTTTATCAAACACACTTTAATGCAAAAGTTTCCCCCTCTCCCACTGAGAGGGGTCACGGTGAGACCCCCTTTCTTCCCGAAGCCTTTTGTGAAGGGATAAGCGTAGATAAGCGCATCATGTGCGTCCCGCGGCAGACGGGACAGCGACCTCGGGAGCCCGATTTTATCGGCCGATATCCGAGCACCGCTGTAAGAATATTTATGTGGGATATAAAAACGTTTTCGCACAACCGCGTAAGTTTGATTTGCAACGGAACTGGTAGGTGGGAGAACAATAATTCGCTTCATTCGCGCACAAAAACGCGTTCCAATTCAAGCTTTTCATGCTGCACAGCATCATTTTTTTTCGGCCAATGTTTTTTTTTTTTTTGTTTCTTTTGTCGCGCATGTGGCTGAGGGCTGCAAAATGTGGAAATTCTCCGCCAAGCACAAGCGAAATAAACCGAAGACGGTATTATCTCACAGGCCGTGGCAAGGTTCGCATCAAAGGCGGTTTTAGAGGTGCTGGTAGTTATATCAACCAATCACTTGCACTCATCTAAGGAAAAAATAACGATTCTCAAGTATGACACTCTTCCTCAGCTACTTTGCGCACTTAAGCGACTCTGCGTTCTTTCTTTTTTTTTTTCCTTTTTCTTTACGCGACAAAAAAAAACACATAAAAAACATTGGTCGAAAAAAAAAAAAGAAGCTATACAGTATGAAAGGTTTGAATTGAAACGCGTTTTTGTGCGTAAATGAAGCACCATTTCCCGTTACAGATAGAACTTGGGCGGTTGTGCAAAAACGTTTTTTATTTCCTACATAAACATGTTTACAGCAAAAGAAAAAATTGTCGAAGGAAGCGTTGTGTCCCGAGCGGTGCCGGATATCAAGCGAGAAAACCGGGCCACCTAGGTCGCTTTCGCGTCCGCCGCGGGACGCCCATGATGCGCTTATCTACGCTTATCCCTTCACAAAAGGCTTCGGTAAGAAAGAGGGTCTCACCTTGACCAGCCGTGACCCCCCTCAGTGGGAGAGGGGGAACGGGAAAAGTGGCGGGAAGCATTTGCATACAGACTGAAAAATATTTTGCAGGTCGGGCTTTGTTCATAGATGTATCATTGCGCTATCTCAGCACCTGCGGTCAGCACTGGAAATGGCGGTGACCATGCTGATAGAGCTGACTTTTTGCTCTATTAGTGATACAGCGGTGATACACTGCTGCATTAGTTCTAAGTGACACTCCAGTGAGCGCTGAATCAGCGCTGGCGACTAACTGGTGCCTTACGTCTCCAATATACAGAAAGCATTTTCTCAGTGCTGTTCAACTATTAACTGTAAGGTGTTTAACGTACAGCACGCGCTGATAATTATACGAAAAGACGGAGTTACGAGAGCCACCCATATCGAAATCGGCAAGATATGGAGCTGAGATGTGTCTGTGAATCGGTTCTTAATTGACCGTTCTGATAATTTTGTTAACTCGGTAAACTGTTGAAACAATTTCGGGCTTCGGTCAATTAATTGCGATAATTACAACTCGTCAGCTAAACAAAAAGCAGATTTTTTTTTTCCGTCCTGCGCTATTTACAAATTGATGTTGCGGATATTTCGACCCTCGCACAATCCTTCGAGTGACGCCACATGAGGATTCCCGGTGGGTTTTGTCATGTTCTGTGTTGACGGCCTCCAGCGCTTCCTCTGCGATTTTCGACTTTTCTAAGATTACAAGGTTTACCATCGCCGAAGGTCGCATCGATAGATTCACACAAAACACGGTTCGTCACAGGACGGGAAAGGGGAGGGTTGGGGGGGGGGGGGGGGGGGGGGGGAGAGGGCACGCCACCTTTCCTCAAAAAGATATTGCGATTGCGCTGGACAATTCGCAAACGGTAACATACAATGCTTGCAGATCTTCACTTTCACGGTGGAGGTTATGGGAGCATCGGAACACGTCACTCGGAGGTCACGATGGTCAACAAAACAATTCCACCTGCGCCCGCTACGCGTGCACCTCAGCCCCCGGCAAACCGTCCTTTTGTCTGGATGGCTCGCTACCGCGACTTTCAGCGACGTTAGACATTGTAGTTCTTGAAACGTCGGGAATCGAGAGGGGGGGGGGGGGGGGGGGGGTTACACTCGGGGCCCTGTCCAACGGGGAGCAGGGCTGTGCTCCGAGTGACGTCACTCGATAGACAAAGTAAGGGTCGTCCGACCTTCGATTTTTTTAATTTCTTTTTTTTTTAAAATAAAATCTAGGGCGCGATAGAAGAAATGATTTCTTTTGTAGAGTAATTCTCGGATTAGACCCTTTTCAAAAGTGCGCGCCACCTAGTAGTGCCAGTTATCCGAGTCCGCCGTTGTTTGGGCATGCACTTGAGCATACATTGGACACGAGGGCTACGTCAGCGTTCTGCGTGAACTCGGATTCAATCACACGCTTCGTACCAAAGAAATAGCGGTCTCCAATGTTGCTTGATGGGGTTTGGAAAGGGTCTGTTAATTGGCCAAAGTACGAAAGTCGTTGCACCCCCTTTAATGCCTGACAAGCTTGTGACCAAAAATCGATGACTTTGGGCACGAAACATAGTTGTCGGCCACTGTTATCGGAGCGCGAAGATGGTCTGCCAAGACTTCCTAACAGCAGCATTGTGGTAATGCCATGTTTGAAAGGCCCCTGACACGCCGAAAAAAAAGTTTTTTTCATGCTAGGCCTTAGAATGGTGTATCAGGACATCACCACAAAATTGTTTCTCTTTAGAGTTGCGTAGTTCTTTTATTAAAACCGGAAATATGAAGCCCAATTCTAAATGCCCGCCAGTGCCGTGTGACGTAAATGTATACCGCAAGAGGTCGGGGCGGTCAGGTATCTCAAGAAACACTACATCCCAGGCAGACAAAAATGGTTGGCAACATTATGGCCCAACATCCTTGGCCAATCCAAAAATCATTGGCCAATGCCTGGCCAAAGTGCATGGGCCATTCATGGGGATTGACACTGTCCTTTCAGTGGCCAATCTGTGGTTAGTGACTGGCAGGCTGACAAGGCCCAGCACATGGCCAATGTTGGCCCAGACCCATGCCAAACACAGGCAGCCAGCTCCAAAGCCTAGCAATATTGCTGGGCTTCGGAAGGCAAAATAATGTTCTAGCTTTCCCGAGCAGGACTAAAAGATTCCTTTCAAAAGTTTGCACTCTCCCGGCAGAGGTGGTAATACTGTATAAAGGTGTGTGCGAGACACTGTACAAATGAAAGCCCAGCAATATTGCTAAAAAATGAAGTGCTACAAAAATAATTGCTACACCTTTAGGAGTGCAATATTTTCAGCACTGTCAGGACAAGGCAGAATTTTGAAAGGTCTATAATTGGCTACAGTGGTAGGCACCTTCAGCAATAAGATATATCGACATTAGAACAGCAGGTGTCGACTGGACGCCTACATTTGCATATGCTGAAAGAACTAAACGCTGGATAACCACTACACAAATATTTTGCAATATTCATGGGCAACAATTGTTAGCTCCCTCAATACACGCTCACACATTATGAAAGACCCATTTGACAAGGCTGCAGGTGGCTGTGCTCGATTTGCTTTGTCCTGGATCACATTTCTTGAGGTGAGGAAACAAGTAAAAATCTGCTGTATCTACTCACTCAAAATAGAGAGAGTCTGGCCCATGTGGGCTTCGAACCACTGCATGCAGTTAATGGGTCTTTGATATTTGGGACACTGCACATCAAGAAATAAGGCAATAACGAGCAATGTCACAACCCAAACTTGTTTATTCATTCGAGAGGCATGTCGAAAGAAATGGTGGACTAAACCAACAATAAAAAATAGTGGACTAAACCAACAATAAGAAATAGTGGACTAGACCAACAACAAATAAAATATTTTAAACAAAGCAATATCTGGAATGTTCAAAGTAATGGTGAGCTAAACCAGCAGTAAATAAAAAAATTAAGATGAAGCAATATCTGCAATGTTCAACGAAATGGTGAGTTGAACCAGCAATAAACAAATTTAAAACACAATGTGATAATTGGAATGAAAAAATTAAAAGAAAGATGTCTTGAATATTGAAAGTAATAGTGAGCTAAACCAGCAGTAATTAAAAAAAATTAAAATGATGTTCAAAGAACTGGTGAGCTAAACCAACATTAAATAAAATATTCTAAAGAATTTAAGAGAAATGGTGACCTAAACCAGCAATAATTAAAAAAAATTAAACAAAACGATAAGTGCAACCTTCACTTCAGCGCATGGGAAGCCTTTCATTGATTCAATGTTCACTCGGGCGCACAGGAAGCCTTCCGTCGTCTGTTACGTCCCCCACGTCTGTCTCCCGCGCCTGCTAGCCAGGGTTTCACCACCTTCTTTACAGAGGTTAGTGTGGCAGTCCCGACACAGTCATGGTCCTTTACAGAACCTGTAACAGTCATAAACCTTGTAAACAGCTTGGACTCAATAGCCTTGTCAGCCATCAGGCATTTTCAAGCAATCTATTTGCCCTCTGTGGAGTGATATGGACAACATGAGCTTGAAAGTAGAGCTCAGTCCTTCTAGAGCAGGGGTCTCAAACACGCGGCCTGCGACTCTCTGGGATGCGGCCTGCATCCTGAAGAAAAAAAAACTGCCATATGAAAATATCTTGAGTTTGAGACCCCTGCCCTAGAGCAATGATCTTATATAAATGTCAGTGGTTCACATACGTGGCTGCTAAGAGTCATCTTCAAATTGACTCATGCGAAACATAGGATCGGCCACAAGTAATTATTAATCAATGCTTGGCTTGCATTTAATTTTAAAGCCCGAGGAAACATTTAAGGTGACTATTGACAAGATGGCAATGTTCCCAAATTAGCAATACTTACTCAGTATGAGGCTCAGTATCTGTTCAAACTTCTGAAAGCTTCCTTTAGTGCCGCCAGACCCTTTCCAACTCAGCTGAAGGGCTGCTTCGTTGGCCACCAGATCCCCAAGAACCGCCCTGACGCAATCGTTGTGGTCATTTCCCCCTTTTTTCGAAAAGAAATGCACCTGGAACAGAGTGACAGCAACTTGGCAATCATACTGAAATGTCTTAAGAATTACTGCACTCACCAGTGCCTCCATGTTGGATTCCTTTTCCAGGTATCTCTCAATGTCCAAGAGTTCACTTATGTTCGTTGCTGGGATTTTGGGGCAGTCCTCAGGAAGCCTGACGGGCTTCGAAGTTTTGCCGTGGGCCACTAACATCCTCCGAAATTGTTTAACTTCTGAAAGTATCTGGGCGTGGTTGTGAAGCACTTTCTCCTCAAAGGCTAAAAGAAAATAACAAATTTATATTAAAGTTACACATATGAAAGCTTGATTAGATTAGGAAACTCTGAAACATTTAGAATACACACCCAGCTGACGAGCCTGAAGCTTCAACAACAAATTTCTGATGCTGCAAGCGTTGTAATCATCACCTGTAAAAAGTAGCACTTTGGCATATATTTTCAACATTACACCATAACCTGATGAGGAATTGACGTCACATGGTTGCTGCCTTGCTTCAAATCTAGTTCCTACCAGTCTAAATATGTCTGTAGCTAGAATAAAACAGCAAAACGTTTGCAATGTACAAATCTCGTTGGGTAGCATATTGTAACATGCAATTCCTTTTACAACTGTGAGGACAATCAAAATAACACGTCTTTTGTTGATAACACACTTGAAGTTAACACATTGTATTTATCAACAGATTTTGTTCCAGCGCAGTATTCGGAGAGCACCATAAAGATCCAAGCTTTTTCATTAATCCTTAAGAGTGCTACAACAGAAAAAAAAAGCTATGACATCCAAGACCACCATTCTTAAATGTCACACCAGGGCTCTTATGGAACGACGCACCATGCTTCCTCGACAGGACTGGAGCACTTGAGTAGGTCGACATGGTCGGCTGGGAGTCTCTCTCTGCAAATACAGTGCCAGGCAACAAGACAACTTTATCAATGTGCTCTCTTTGAACGCTGCGTTTTAACAGCAGCACAGAATGAGGAGCCATGTTTTGTTTTAAGTGTTGAAGAATGGCACAACACAAAACAAAACCACAACATTCAAAATAAACATTCTCAAGTATTGTTGTACCAGAGCTCTCGTGGAACAACACTCCGTGCTCCCTCGACAGGGCCGGTGCACTTGAGTGGGCAGACATGGTTGGCTGGTAGCGTCGTTCTGCAAATACAGTGCCAGGCAACAAGACAGCTTTATCAATGTGCTTTCTTTGAGCGCTGTGTTTCAACAGCAGCACAGAATGAAGAGCCATGTTTTGTTTCAAGTGTTGAAGAATGACACGACACAAAACAAAACTACAACACTTGTGATAAACATTTTCACGTATTGTCATACCAGAGCTCGCGTGTAACGACACTCCATGCTCCCTCGACAGGGCCGGTGCACTTGAGTGGGTCGACATAGTCGGCTGGGAGTGTCTCTCTGCAAATACAGTGCCAGGCAAAAAGACAGCTCTATCAATGTGCTTTCTTTAAGCACTGTGTTTCAACAGCAGCACAAAATGAAGAGCCATGTTTTGTTTCAAGTGTTGAAGAATGACACGACACAAAACAAAACTACAACACTTGTGATAAACATTCTGAAGCATTGTCATACCAGAGCTCTCATGCAACAACACTCCACGCTCCCTTGACAGGCCCAGTGCACTTGAGTGGGTCGACATGGTCGGCTGGTAGTGTCTCTCTGCAAATACAGTACGTGCCAGGGAACAAGACTGCTTGATCAATGTGCATTTTTTGAGCACTGCGTTTCAACAGCAGCACGGAATGAAGACCCATGTTTTGTTTGAAGAATGGCACGACACGAAACAAAACTACAACATTCGAGATAAGCATTCTCAAGTATTGTCGTACCAGAGCTCTCGTGGAACGATACTCGACAGGGCCAGTGCACTTGAGTCGGTCAACATGGTCGGCTGGGAGTGTCTTTCTGCAAATACAGTGCCAGGCAGCAAGACGGCTTTATCAATGTGCTTTCTTCGAGAGTTGTGTTTCAACAGCAGTATTGAATAAGGACCATGTTTTGTTTCAAGTGTTGAAGAATGACACGACACAAAACAAAACTATAACTTCCGAGATCAACATTCTCAAACGTTGCCATACCAGGGCTGTAGCGGAATGACACTCCACTCCCTTTCGACGGGATTGGTGCACCTGAGTGGGTCAACATGGTCGGCTCGGAGTGTCTTTCTGCAAATACAGTGCCAGGGAACAAGACGGCCTTATCAACGTGCTTTCTTCGAGCGTTGTGTTTCAACAGCAGTATTGAATGAGGACCATGTTTTGTTTCAAGTGTTGAAGAATGACACGACACAAAACAAAACTATAACTTCCGAGATCAACATTTTTAAACATTGCCATACCAGGGCTGTTGCGGAATGACAGTCCACTCCCTCTCGACGGGATTGGTGCACCTGAGTGGGTCGACATGGTCGGCTGGGAGTGTCTTTCTGCAAATACAGTGCCAGGCAACAAGACGGCTTTATTAACGTGCTTTTTTCGAGCGCAGTGTTTCAACAGCAGTATTGAATAAGAATCATGTTTTGTCTCAAGTGTTGAAGAATGGCATGACACAAAACAAAACTATAACTTCTGAGATCAACATTCTCAAACGTTATCATACCAGGGCTGTTGCGCAATGACATTCCACTCTCTCTCGACGGCATTGGTGTACCTGAGTGGGTTGACATTGTCGGCTGGGAGTGTCTCTCTGCAAATACAGTGCCAAGCAAAAAAAGAGAGCTTGATTAATGTGCTTTCTTTGAACACTACTAAACCATGTAGCGTTTTGTAGACACCACACAACACATCTATACATACCTTTTTTACTCGCAATTGTTTCATTCAAGAAACAGCACGTGTACCATTTTAACTGGAGTAGATATTATTAGAATAGAATAATCACCTGGTGGGCATGCGTAAGGTGGCGGAGAAGGCATCGGCCATAAGTCAAAGTCGTTGACTTCTTCACTTCCACTATCGTCGGATAGTACAATCCTTTTGCGCTTTCTCCTAGACCGCTTCTCCATTTCACTGTCTTCAGTTTCTAAGTCGGACGTTTGCTCAGCTGTGTCCAGTTTTTTCAAGGCATCTTCAAAAGTGTCTGTAAGAGCATAAAGATTTACAAGGCATTTTGTGAAATAAAACAGGGACCAATAAGGCCGTTAGTTCAGAGGAGCTGATGCAGCTAAGCCAAGGAATGCATAGGCATCAACAGATGATGCTGTAGAAGACATTGACAGCTTTCATGAACCAGCTTTTAACAAATGTTATTTCATTTTACTGGATGTCAACATTTTGATTACCGTAATTGCCCGATTCTAACGCGCACATTTTTTCAAGAAAAATACGGCTAGAAATGGAGTGCCCGTTACAATCGGATACGAAACCGAAACAAAACCGAAATCACGCTGCCGGCAGTCTCACTGTCATCGCTAATACAAGATGGCGGCGTAGCCTCTGCTCTAGCGATTTGCTTTGTTGTCAGTTGTCAGCGTTTGCGGAGCTGAAATGACCGCCGCACCAGCTAAGGCGCGGCGTTTTCATTACGAGGCCGAGACGACCGGCAACAGAGCCACTTCGCGTACTTTCGGTGTGCTCGAAACTTGTGTTCGTGACTGGCGAAGGCAAAGAGAAAAGATCTTCGCAGGCAAGTCGACCCGGAAAGGATTCAAAGGCCACGGACAGGTGCTTTTTTGAGAAGTGCGGAATTTCGAACTCGCTGGACGGCACCGAGGACGACATGCTGTTGCACGTGGAGAGCGACAAAGAGCTGTCCGAAAGTGAGGACGAGTGTTATGCTTACGAGCGCAGTGCTTACATGTAGATGAACTTCGCTTGTTCTTTGTGCACAAGCACCGATTTTTCTTGCGCATGAAAACCGGGTGCGCGTTAGAATCGTGGGCACGTTAGAATCTTCATTTTTGGGCATGAAAACGGGGTGCGCGTTAGAATCGGGTAATTACGGTAACACCACAACGGTCCCCTCATTACAATATGGCTCTTATTCCACCTCAGACATACATTGTTGTGTGACGACAGGCCCTCCCCTATCGACTTCCCTTGAAGCAAAATGCATGAGAACCTAAAACTTACTTTTTGTGTGCAGAATCCTAATATCCAGTTGCTCCCATGTACTTTGAGTAGGGGCCTTTTTCTTGATTAGTTTACAGATGGTTAGTTTCGAAGCATCTGATGGCCATAAACAAGTTATTTTTTCTCCTTCCTTTGCAGTCCACCAAGAGGGCACCACATATGTGCTCTTGTCTTTGAGAAATTCCACTATGTAGTAGCTGGAAAGTGGCAAAAGTCATTCAATAGCATTGTAGAAAAAAATGCTGTCGTTTAGGCAACATGAGTCTAGTCTGCCAGGGCTCAGTGACATTGTCACGCGCTGGAGATGCGAAATTTCGCTAGAGCAGTGCCACCACTAGCCTAGGGTCTTCAATGTGCACCACGCAGTAGTGATTCCAGAAACATGTGCCAGTATGATGCTCATTCAGACTGAAACGGCCAGGGCTGAGGAAAGGCATCACCTTACGTAAAGTCTGTGTGTGTGTGTTTTTTTAACGTTGTAGACAAACTTTACGATAGGCAGTGCTTTTCGGACAGCTCAAAGGAGATGAAGCAGAGGAAAGAATGCTTGCTTTCCTCTGAATGGAAAAAGCATCCCTTTGCAAAGAATGTCCGCAGAAGAGAAGGTTAGCAATCTGCTGTCTAGGCACGACACTAAGAATATTGACAGAAGGGAAGACCGACATGGATAGCGGTATAAGTCTTGCACATGTTTAAACTCATGTCCTACAAGCAGTACTTCATCCCTGTGTGTTAAAACACGGCCTTCAGAAATTAGGACACAGTTGTCTCGCCCCTGGACATTCAGTTTAGAGCCCTTTAACAGTGCCTTGGTGAACTGCTGATCACAGCAGATCGCCAAGGCACCGGTGGGTCCACTCATGTGACAAGATGATGGTACCACGCAGAATTCACCCTGGGTGGAGGCAGCGGTATCGAGAGTGTGGCTTACAGCGCACGCCCTCTCCTCTAGGATCCTTCTGTGTAGCTGCTGAAGTGGCTTATTGCCTGATCTGACAAGGGTCTTCAGCCTCCCCAGGTAGTTCTCAAAAGGAAAACAGCTGAAGTTGTCAAGGGGTCCCAAGAGGCGACAGTCATTTGCGAGGTGAATGAGCAGATGCACATTGTACACGAGTGATGTCTTTCCATAAATTACAGAGCATTCCCTTACAAAAAGACGGAGCAGCTGCTCCGCATAGTCCAACATGTGCACCATCGACGGGGATACAAGAATGGCAATCCCAACATGAAGTAGAAGAAAATGTTTGTAAACTTCTGGCTTCACGACTTTTCTTAATGTGACAGGACCCGCATAAAGCAAAAAGAAACGAAACTCTGTCGCTTTCCAGCGATCAAACTCTTGGAGGCCTCGACATTTTCGCTGAAAATCCGTGGCACTGAGCTTCCCAAGTAGAGCAAGCTCACGAGACAGAGCTGAGACTGATGTTGAACCAAGTCGAACAGATAGGGGTCCTCTTAGCCACAAGCCTATCAGTTTTCGAACCACCCCGAGGCAGACACAGTGCATATAATCAATGGGAAATCTGCTGACCATGGACACCCCGATTGTTGCCAATGGAGAAGTCCCTTTGTGGTGCTCCTCTTGTAACTGAGCCTTGAATGAGTCGTCAGTACGCAGAGGAGCATTCAAGTTAGGAAAAGTCATGCGTCCATAATATACACCTGATGCGCAACACTTGTCACATCCATAGTACCCTCCATGACCTTTTGTGCACTTAACAAATGCTTTCGCAGGAGCATCACAGAGTACTGCTCGCACAGTAATGGAGTAATGCATCCCTTGAGAGTCCAGGCCACTCTGTAGCATGCACTCAAGTTCTTGAACAAATGGATGAAGATATTTATCCACAGAGCTTGGTTTTGAAGCCCCGCAAAAAAGGCCCACAACGAACACTCTGTCCAGCAGCTTATTTTGTGGGTGGTGAAGCAAACCTAACACAGGCCACACTTGTCTGCTACTACTCTTGAAGAGAGGAAGTCCATCCACATTAAAGGACACATCAAGAGTTCTGGTGTCCAGTGTGATAGATGGCCACATCTGCAAACCATGGCGCAGGCCATCCTCCAAGCCGAAATGACAGTAGTCACCGTTTGACAAGGGCACAGAGGGAGTGCTTTTCGGCGTACCAAGCAGATTACGAGAATTGCTGGGAAGGCCACTTATGCGCCGTTTAAGAACTCCAAGAAGACCGTCCAAAGCTGCATGCTCAATGTTGAAAGATACTGCCCATGTACGAAGATCAGAAATAATATCATGACTGGGGTACTCCTCAGAGAGAGAAGCAGGTGACGTACCAGCTAGTTCTGGTTCGTCAAGTTCTTCTGATGCAACAGAAACATTAGTGAAAAAACTTTCTTCACTTGGTTCACGACGCAAAGCTGCTTGGTTTAGATCCGAAATAGGAGGATAAGAAACATGTTCAGTTCTCAGGCATGCGGTTTCAAGAGATACTTCAGTCTCCAAAATCTGACTACGCGTATCCACCTCTTTCATATATGATGAGGCAGCATACTTAATTAAGCGAAACTGGCGCCTTCTTTTTGAACTTAAATATTTTTCCATTTTTGTCACGTTACCTCATCACAGTGCTTGCATGTACTCCCAAACCTGAAAGGAATTAAAAATGGCTATGAGCAATGAATACTGGGGGCTAAACACATATAAGCCATAGGCGATTTTCAATAGGCGTCTGAAGGCATCTTTAAACTGACTCAATTGTTTCCTTATTTATAATTTCCACTCAGGTACACAAGCTTAACATGCTGATCGAGTATATGCGCCAGAAATTGGGGTAAGCATGGGGTGACCATATTCCTCAAGCTAGAAAACATGACATCCTAGCGGAAAAGGGGAGGGGGCAGGGGAGGCGCATTAAAGTTTGAGATTGGGAGAAAGATTTTAAAAAAATTCTACATGCTTCTACATGTACAGCTACAGTACAAGCTACAGAAAAAGCTACACGATCCTACAACCGTGCAATATCCAGTAACAAAAAAAAATATTTCTACGCACGCGTCTTCGCGAGAGTTAAGATGTTTGTGGGCAAGAACAGTTCTAAATTTTACTCTCTGGGTAAAAATTTTAAGATACTTACGGTTATTTTTGGCAAATATACTTGTAACAAATAGACATAGTTTCGGTTTGCTTCTACTCGCTTGGTGCCTATTTCAAAACTATGTACTCCTGCGAAAACGGGACACGATTCTATATTGAAATAAAAAGACGGGACGGCAGAAGTGGGCATCAAAAACGGGACTGTCCCGGCCGAAACGGGACGTCTCCTTGCTACAACGTCGAGACATGCCGCAATATGGCTGACAAGCGTCGCGGTGTCTCAATATTCACGGACATACACCAATCCACGGCTAGCAATCGTACTTTACTAAATCGATCACATATAGCGCGAACCAACGTCACCACATCTTAAAGGCAGAGTGACCTTATGTAACCAAAATACGAGAAATTGGATTGGGCGTTATTGTGTCAGTTTCACATTTAGGCGGCAAGCTCGCGCCCAAATTCAATGGACGTGACGACGTAACGGCACTGCTCAACACTCTCGAAATGATGCAAGGCGAAAAAGCCTGCAGCCGGGAAACGCACTACTGGTGTGATAATATTCAGCTAAAAATCAAAATGAATACGCACCCCGGAGTTCGTTTTGGAAAACAGTGCGGAAGGAATTGGCGGGAACGACGACGAAACACGACGACACAACCAACACAACTGGCTTTCCAGGACAAGCTTGAGAAAACCATATACGGTAGAGCTGGTAGAGCCGTATATGATATACGGCCAATACGGTTCTGGAGAAAACCGGATAGACAAGTGGATGCTAACGGCTGTACCCTTTATATTAGGTGATAGCCTGTGCCACCTAGCTTAGCAACCAAAACAAGTTGCACATGTCCCTGGATCAACCAGAGCAAAGAAGTAGATAACGCTAGGATTAGCGACACGCTCATACTTTAAGTAAAACACGCCTGCAAACTTTGCCTTTTTAAAATACTTTAGTAAAATAACATTGATAACTGCAAAAAAGTAGTGAATGCGGTTCGTTCTTTCTCAATTTTGTCCTAATTCAGAAACCGAAACTACGATACAGATCAGTGTACAAACGGCACGGGTACGGGTCCGCTTAAAGGACGCATGCAAAGGAAAAAAACTTTTTTCTTTTTTAACAGCTTAGATGGAAAAAGGATGCCATAAAACAATATTACAACGAAGGAAAAAAACTTTGGAGCTATATTTACGGCGCTATACAAATTTTTAGTTGGCGCCGCGGAAAAGTGGCCCTTAATCTGGCCCTTATTTATCACGTGGTGCTCGCGCTCTTTCGGAAGCTAGAGCACTATATAGCTCCTTCGGAGCAGAGTAGCGCAATCTAGAACGCCGTCTCTCGGCGACTAGCGGCGAACGCCCGGAGGTTCCAACTGCGGTCAGAAATGCATGGAGAACGTGAGAAAATCGTTGTTTCTTCAGTTTTGTGGGGATGTGCGGAATGGAAATAATTTTTGACATAATAATGAAACATTTTGGAATAATATGCGATAAGTTTTGTGCCATACAAGGACGTAACTTTTTTTTTAAAAAATTGCCTGAGCGGCGTCATGCAGCAGACGACACGGCGACGTCACACCATTCACGTGACCCGCTCCGGCCAACCCGAAAAGCCCATCTCCGCTGCGAGCAAAAATCGTCTGCTCCAAACGCCATTGCCTTGGAAATTGCCTTCTCAAAATTTGCACACGCATCCGATATTATTAAAACTTTGATAAAGTGTTTAGCGCTTTACTAACTTCACGACAGGCTAGTTTTGAAAAATGTGAACTCGCCGTTAGTTTTTTAATCAGCCGCGTTATGTCGATCTCCATGCATTATCCCATAGGGCGGGCCGCCTCCTGGAACCCTGAGTACCACGTGACTCGCGCCGAGCCGCTCTGTCGGCCATGTTGTCGGCAAAACACGGGGTTCAAAGGATTGCGCTACTCTGCTCCGTAGGAGCTATATAGTGCTCTATCGGAAGCTTCGTATGGCGTCTAAAAGTAACTTATTCATCTTTGTTTGAAGTATAACAAAAAACTAAGATTAATAGGTAACTTTTAGAGCCCAAAAGAAACTCCTGAAAAAGCGAAAACAGACGTGATAGACCTGTGCGCCGGTCAGACGACGACGGCGGCGGCGCCCCGAAGCAGACGAACTTGTGCGGCGACGGCGGCGTGGAGAAACGCGTTGAAGCGGCGTTCGCACAACGCTCAGCGTGCGGCGGCGACGCAGCGCGGCGGCGCGCGGGCCTACCACGTGACCAGCGGCGGAATTTTTTTTCTTCGTTGGAAAATCGTGTTCTGACATCCTTTTTCCATCTAAGTTGTTTAAAAAAATGTTTTTTTCCTTTGCATGTGTCCTTGAAAGGGTGTAATAATCAGATGAGATCAACAAACATTCGCGCTTACTTCGGTTTCTTTCACGGTAAATTAAACCCATTACAAAAAAAAAAAAAAAAAATTTTTTCCGTGTTTTAAGATTTATATTAAAATAAGTGCGCAATACTATATCTCAGAATGCCGATACGCATGTCATGCGATATGTTCAGAAATCGTCAAGAGACAAATGTTTGGCAAGTCATGTTTGGCCAACCAATAGCCGATGTCTCATCTGGCCGGCTTTGGCCCGGATACATGCCAAACACTCCAGCCGACGATGGTTGGTGTCCCACGTTTTGCCAGGCCAGTGCCGATGTCGGGACCCAACCTACGTTGGGGGCCAAGCATTACCCAGAGCTTGGCCAATGGCTGGCCATTGGCCAGGTCTGCCTGGGATTATTCATCATCATGCAAGCATGCCTGCAAAGGAGGCTGTTTAATGCGTTTCTAGCGTTGTCATTTTGTTGCATTTGTTAAATTGACAAAGCCAGCACTCGATATATTCATCTACTCTCGTCTGTTTGTTGGCGATTTGATTCTTGCCAGTCATGCCATACGAACTCGCTCAACTCTGCTACACACAGATAGAGGACCTTTTGGCCAGAGCCTAACGCCTTTACTCCACAGAGTACATTTTTACAGTGCTGTTCGCCTGCTAACTCTGATATGAACATGCACTAATAACAATACGAAAAAAACCACCGATATCGAAACCGACAAGTGTCACCGAATTGAGCTATGTGTCTAGTGTTTTAGTTTCCGTTTCGATCTACTTTCACGAGAAACAATAACATATTTCAAAATTGCTTGATCAATACGTTTTTTTTAATGTTTTACAGAGCAAGGGCTTCCTCGTTCAATGGAAGGGTCTACCAAAGTGGAAAAGCACACTGGAGCCACGCAGCCATCTGAACGCAGCGTGCCTAGAAGAATTGGTGAACCCCAGTAAGCCAGCACAGTGCCGCTTGGACGCCGCAACCCACAAGCTACTTTTCGAGGTCCAAAAGAAGCTGTCCAATACAAAGAGATGTAATGGCCTCATTAGAGTTGAATTTGAGCTCGACCTTTTCCGTTGGATTTTTTACAAAAAGGGGTCAAAAATCGATGGAGGGTGGCTGTTATGCGACGAGCCTGATTTCGAGCGCATGAGATTGCCCAGTGGGTGGTACGTTCGCGAAACCAAGTTGGGTGGTGCTGTACAAATACAGTTTCCAGTAAGAGTTAAGGGCAGTGTCCGGCGCCCGAGGGCTTCCGGAGCGTTTGTAAACGGATTTCCGCAAGAGTGCTTGCATATTTATTTCCTGGCGAGAGGGGTCACCGCAGAGGCATAATGGGGGACACGAGCGAACATGGCGTCGTTGTCAAACTAGATGGATGCCTAATGACAATGACTTTAACAAACAAGCTTGTCAGGCAAATTCACCACGAAAAGGAGCTGCTAAAAAACTCGTACGTAAAGACAATTCAAGGGTATTGTCCTTGCGTCGTTTCTTCCCCTGGTATGAATGAGGTTTTAGAAAAAAGGTTGCGGTCTCTGTGTACAACTGTAGAGAGCCAGTACAAAAAGCTTAAGACACGCGACAAGCCTACCTTTTTGCTGCGAGAACGCAACTTAGCCATTGGCAATACGGTTGATGTTCGTGCTGAAGGGGGTGCCGAGGGTCAGAGCGATTGCGTGACTAGTGAGACATTGATTGGAACTATACAAACCCTACTAGACAAGAAAACGGAGGAAAATGAGCAATATAAGGCAAGAATAGGATCTTTGACTAGTGCAGTTGAATCTGGGCAAGCTCAAATCAAAACTCTCACTGAGGAAATGTCGCGTGTGGTTCCCGATGATAATTTGAACCGGGGAAAACGAATTGGGGAAGGTTGTAAGAGAACCGATAAAAGAAAACTTGAAGATCTGGCAAACAGTGCAGACAGCAAGCTTGAAGCCTTGCTTTCGAGCTTTGGGTTAAACCTGAGAGCCATCTCAGTTGAAGATGGAAGTGGTATTATGCACCGGATTCTTTACCGGGATGCAGAGCCCGCGCTTGTTCAATCCATGATCCAGGCGCCGTTTGACGGCAGCCGAATAACCTCTTTTCGGGATTTAAGCCAGGCCGACCAAGCCATCGTGCGTGACGTTGCTACTCTCTTAGATGAGCACAAGTGCAGCAATAGCTTCTGGCAGGAGCTGGCACGAACCGTTAAAGGGCTGCCATCAGTAAGCCTCCTTAACAGCTACAGGGATTCGTTAGACGAGCGCTTTGAGATAGTAAAAACTCCAGGCGGGGCAGCGGGAGCGCAGGTGTCGTTTTTGAAAGAGCTTGACTACGTCATAATGGAAATGGCTAAGGAGCAGAAAAAGACACTACTGGAGCTTAGTGCCACCCCAGTGCTCGTGAAAATCGAAGGCGATGGCTCCAGGATAAGTAGCCAAACGTCGTGGACAACGCTATCCTTTGTGGTTATTCAGCCAGGAAAAAAACTTCAAAATCCCAAGCTACATCGTTTGTTGGCCCTTGTTTCCATTTCCGAGAACTATCTTTCCCTACGGGAGTCGTTTCGCCACCTCATTGAGGATATAAATCACGTAGCTGAGAGCGGGCTTGCTGTTGTCGGAGGCGTAGCTATTCCAGTCAACATATGCCTCGGATCGGACCTTAAGTTTATCTTAATTGTGATGGGGCTTCAGGCGGCATCGTCGAAATATCCGTGCCCCTTTTGCATCGCCGATGCCAAAGACAGGACGGACCCCGCCTTGCCTTCTCGGCACTTTAACTCTCCACCCCTTTCCAGAACTTTGCAAAACTTGAAAACAGACTGTGACGCCCTGTCGCACGGTGTTCAGTTTACAACACTTTTCACTATTGAACCGGAGTTCGTAGTACCGGACACGTTGCACATGTGCTTACGTGTAGTGAACAGACTTCTAGACAACTTAGTAATAGAAATGGAAGATTTTGATTGCGAAGTGAAAGTTCGTAACCCACGCGCGAATCCTGATCATCTTGCTAAGTTTGTGGAACTTATAAATGGCTGCGGAATGAAGTTTGCTGTTTGGCACGATGAAAGGAAAGGTCGTATTTTTACATCTCTTTCTGGTAATGAGTGCGTTAAACTGCTGGAGCACCTGCCCGCGAAACTTAGAGGTATTTTACATTGCGACACAGAGCAAGCAGTCATCTCTCTGTGGGAGACATTTAGAAGTATTCTACTTCATTTTGAAACGAACGTAACTGGAGGGAATGTAGAGGAGAAGGCACGAACGTTTTTTCGAACGTTTATTGAACTGGGAAATTCCGCCCGGAAGGGGTATGGGAAATCCCGCGTAACACCCTACATTCACATCGTTGCTCACCACGCTCCTTCTAAGCATGTCCAGTTTAAATGCTTGGGATGGTTTTCTAGCCAAGGTCTAGAAAAAAAGAATGATGTGCTAAAAACGCTGCATCACACGAAGTCTAACAAGTGGAATCCAGTGGCCGATGCGTTGAAGCTGGCGAAACGCTCCGAAGTAGTCTCGGAATGTACGGGGCCTCGTAATTACCGAAAAGCAGACGATGACTACTGGAACGGAGGGCGCATCAAGGAATCTAGAAACGAACGGCAGCGCTCCGCGGTAGAACCGCCGACAACGGTCGCCGTCCAAGCAGACCTAGATAAGATGAGCGCGGGGGAACTGCGTACAGAACTGCGATGTTTGGGTACAAACACAACGGTGAAATGCCCCCGTAAACTGCGAGAGATGCTGTGTAAGGCAATGCGCAACACTTAGACCATGTGATTTGGAGTAATGAAATGTGCTTTTCTGTGTTTTGTTACATTGAATGTGTAACTTGTTTTTCTGTCGGCGTATACGCACTGCTTTTGTGTTTTCTTTAAGAAAGTGAGCGCTTTATTGGATGACTGATGGCTGCACTAATTGATAATCTATTTCATGGAACACTTGTTTGTATAGTGTGAACACAGCCCCTGAAGCACCTACCGCATGAAAAGGTAGCTTTTTGCAATAGTCACTTTCAAACGAAAGCGCTCAAAACCGTAAACTGGTATTGAACGCTATGTGTCAAATGCGAGGTGAGGACAAACTGTTCACTGACATGATAACTTCCTGTAAACATTGATGCTTCAGAAAATGTGTCACCAATTAA
Source organism: Ixodes scapularis (assembly GCF_016920785.2). Lineage (NCBI taxonomy): Eukaryota > Metazoa > Arthropoda > Arachnida > Ixodida > Ixodidae > Ixodes > Ixodes scapularis. The sequence goes on along the minus strand of NW_024610114.1, from coordinate 34,384 downwards.
TTGCTGTTGTTGTCCAGAGCTTAGTTCACATTTTGCTACAGCATGCTCAAGTCGAAGCTGCCCGTTAAAAAGCAAAAAAATCATGAAACTGAAAAAAAAAAAAAAAAAACATTAAGGAACCCCATTTAATTAGTGACATCTTTGTAAGTGCTCATTTTCTGTTAGACCTTATCTGTGAGACTAGTTCCGTCAGACGTCCCGCTTTTCCTTCATTTTTGTGAATTACGGTACTCAAAATGCGTTCGATTTATCTGCACATAACGCACCAGTTGCACTCGATACACACCACCGTATTTAATTTACGAGTGCAGCCGGAACCGGAAGTACATTGCCCTGCAGTTTTCCGTACAGAGCTACACTTTTCTGCACCGGTGCCGGCTAGTGCAGGTAGATCGAATGAGCTCACTGTAGAAGTCGGTTGTCATTTATGCGTGTGGTTACTCATGCTGATCATGTATGTGTTTTGTTTTTCTTACATTGAAAGTCAGCATTTTTGTATTTGTGCTCCTAAACTTGCATGCAGTTGTTATGGATAACCAAAAAATTACTTATTGCTGATATTCTGTCTGAAGGATGCTTACTTTTGTACTTTGAGCCTTTTATATAGAGTGTACCTACAATTATTGTGATACCATCTGTTCTTTTTTTCTCAACGTTCTTAATGTAATATAAATATGCTTCGTGTAACTGGTATAGAACTCTTCTGGTATCTTTTTTTTTCGGAAATAGTTTCTGCACAATAAACTTTGGAACCTGTTTCTTCTTGTAACTGTTTTCGAACTCTTCTTTTCGATTGATTTTGAACGGTCTCTTTAAAATGATTTAAAATATCTAGAGCGAGCGAACTGTGCATGGCGGAAGGAAGGTCGTGTACAACGTGAATTCACCAGTACAATAAAATCGCAAGAGGAAAAATAGGCACGTATTTTTAATATGAATTAAATCGGTTGAAAAATAAGCGCCTGTCTGTCCATATTATTTAGCTACGCTTAGAACGCTCATTTTTATGCTATGGCTGATTCGAGTAGTTCAACCTGCAAGTTGCAAGCCTCTGCCACGGCAGGCAAAAATGCTGATGAAAAACGACTGCGTGGGTCGCATATGAGAGCCGCTATCTTAGATGTTGATCGCAATGTCTGTGTTACAACAACCTCGAAACTTACAGGATCTTAAAACACAAAATGAATGGGAAGGCAAATTACAAATGTTGGTTTATTTGCTTTGTTTCTGTTTTTTATATTTTTCTGTGCTCTACACATACCCGCATCAATGGCCATTTTTTGTTTCCCTTTACAGCAGGGCAAACTGACGGAGGCTGGTCTAATTTTTCAGGAAACGCCGAGATTCTTTTATTCCTTTTTCTCCTTGTCCAATGCACCAATTGCTGAATTTCCCAAGCATCAAGGAACGTAGTTCTTCGGGCCGCACGTGTCCGCCTTGTTTGTGTAAAATATTCAAAAGCAAACACCCCAAAATAAGGCGTTCATCGAAGCCTTATTTTGGTTACTTGCTTCATTACTAATATCTATTCTATACGGGCACGTTAAATGACATTTAAGCAAAATTACATTACAGCTCCGCCAAACCGCGTCTTTAATACGCCACACGCTGAACCACGATCACGAGCTGATTCACCGAGCGGTGAAATGACATTCGATCAAAATGACGTCTGACTGAAGTATGGCTCATTCTACGTCTAACTTTTTAAAATTATTTTAACAACTTTATCGAAAATGAGTGTGAGCTAGCTTCTGAAGTGCTTTTGTAATAAAGCTGTGGCTTTAATGTCATGCATGGACACTTTAACCGTTATTTCACAGCATAGAGACAGTAGGGAGTTTTAGCAGATCGTTTCCGCTTCCCGTTATTCCACAGCATACAGGCAGCAAAATTAGTACTACTTTCGGAATGTAGTACTGATTTTGCTGATAACAAAAGTTTGAGCACAGAAGTAAATAAGTCGCCGGCAAATGAAGTGGCATTCCCGAACAAGGGGCCCCCTCACATTCCGTTCCTACGCACTTCTTTTCGGCAGCCGTAGAAACTGCATCACAGGCGTCCTTGGGCCAAGGTGGCGACGAGCAGCCAAAACATAACACTGGCGCGCACGAACGCAGGAAGAGATGCTTAACAAGCCTTGGTCCGGTTTTAACCTAATCCGGTCAATGCACGCAGACGCCGCGCCTTCAGCTGCAACCGTAAAAAAAAAAAAAAAAAAAAAAAAAAAAAAACACTCCAAGGATTTTTTTTTTTTTTTGCGTGTTGTTTGCTTTTAGTGAGTACCTCAAGTGGTTTGGGGGTTCCACTGGAGACGCCACTGGGATGACCTTGCACCTGGGCGACTGTTCCCATGGTCGCATCGTCGTCAGCGCATACTCCCTTGCGAAGCCGGACTCCCCCGCGCACAAACGCAGACACAGATAATCCGTTCATTTGAGCAAGCACGTTCCCGCTTCGACCTGCAACTCTACGAGCGAGGATGCTTGTTCGCGTAATCCTTCGCGGCCTTCCGAACTTCCACGCCAGGGAGACCTCCTCTTTGGTGAGGACGATTTATTTGTCAGGCGTGTCAAGATACCGTAATCGCCGGCGAGGATTGCGAGTCACCATTGGGAGAACCTTTTGTTGGACCCGGCGTCAGTGGCGAAACATACTTCGTTTCAAAAAAAAACTTTTTCCTTTTTTTTTTTTTTTTGTAGCGTAGCATTAGGACTGGAACGAGACGCGCAGTCATCCGGATGATCTCAACGTCGTGGCGCGAGACTTTACCCCATGACGGTCAGGTGCGCTCACTCAGCGTACTCTCCGAGCGTCGTGGGAATAAAGAGGAACCAGTCATAACAATCTCAACTTGCCGAAGAAAAAGAAAAAAAGGAGGCGAGTTTGTTATAAAAGACCCTCTAGCCGAGACAAACTTCACATGTTTCGTCATAGACAACAAAGATGCTGACACTCGCATACCCGACCCTGCACAGTCTGTTTCTGAAATTCAACGCTGCCGTTCTATCCAGCGCCACGGTGGAACGTCTTTTTAGCTTGACTGGGGATGTCTTTAGGAGGAAAAGGGGAAAACTCCGCGATAAGAACTTTGAAAGACAATTGCGTCTGCGAGCAAATAAACTATTTTGGTGAAAACGCAAACCATAAAATTACTGCATTAATTTTAGGTTCGCAGGATTTTTCACGGATCAAAACTTCTGTTCATTTTGCTACCACACATATATAAAAAGTAACTTCGAAAGTAACTTCAAAGTAACTCGCTTCTTTTTTACATTAGTTAGTAGTTTACTCAATTACTATTACCAATGCGTAATTTCTACTCTACTCCAATTACTTCTGGCATCGATACTCAATAACTTAACTTAACTACCTTTTTTGAGTAATTTGTACATGTCTGGTGTTCGCCTTGCAGGCACGCTCAATTCGCGAGGAAGCCAGCGCGACCGAACGCTTTCTGCAGGCGCGAGGCCGCTCGGTCGGTGAAGATCGAGGGGCCGGGGCAGCGCAGGGGTCGCGCTGCTGCTGGAGCCGTGTCTGCGGAAGGATTGGCTCGCGCAATAAAGGGTGCGGGTCGTCGATAGTTCCTTCCGAAACATATCAATCAAGTGGCTTTCCCTAATCTCTTCATTGCTCTTAGAAACATATATATCCTCTCATAAGTTGTTCATCCTATTTTGGACTATTTTGCTTATTTATTCGTCTTTACCTCTGCTTGGTGATTGTTTAATAACTTGATAGAGGCCCTTTAAATTTTAGTACAGGCCTGTGCGATCAACGCTTTACCGGATTTAGCCAATATTGGACAACACTGGCGTCAGGAGGGTGGAACAAGCAAACCGAAATTCTGGCTTCTAATGAAGACGGCACCGTCGTAAGATGGGTATCACGACGGCCTATCGTTTGCACTATCATAAATTCTCAGTAGCCTGTAACCTGTATAAAACATTTTACTCATATCTATAGATCCGGCCCCACAGGCTTTCCAGGTATGAGCGAGTCGACTTTATTATGATCCGCAGCTCTCCTGAGTTAGAATAAATATTATCACCTTCCCAAAACAACCCCCCCCCCCTTTTTTTTTATACCGGTAAGGTGAGGTCAGTGTATGATAATTGGATGCAATTGCCATCTTCGAATGCTTATATAAATATCATCAGGGATACGAAAAAGATCGTGCATAGGCCTCTTTCGACAGCGCGAGTACCACTCGTGTTTGTGCAACAACATTCTCTCTTACCACCGCCTTGCTACGGTAGTGCGGAAAGTGGGATACTTGTTTTCTCGACATGCTCAAGGACATTTCGATCGACTTCGCTTGCCGGATAAGTGGGCGACATAAAGAAGCATCGACTGGTACGGGATCATCGAAGGCCAAAAAGGCCGAATGAGTAAAGCTTAAATTTATTTCCTGATTGTCATCGCTGCTGTAATCATTCGCCTTGTTTCCTACACTCACCTCTCCAACACACATTTTTCTTTTTTTTTTTGCAAACACCAATTTATTTTGTCGCATTTCCGCTTCTTCTCCGCAAATTATGAATGGTAAGTTGGTCCAGTTGCTGCATGCTCACTTTATTGAAAGAAACCGAAAATGGAAACAGGGACAGTACAAGCTGAACTATGCAAGACTCTTGAAAGGGGCTTGTCGAAATGGAAATGAACTGCTGTAATGTGGTAAGTCGTTTCAGTAGGTTCATAATTTTTGATCCCGTTTCTAAAGGCTCCGGAAAAGGAACCAGGAGAAGCTGAGCGACGCAAAACGCCTCGTATAGTTTTGTCCTGTTTTTGTTTTGTCCTTTCGACGTTACTAAAAACGCAGTGTTCCGTTTCTCAACGCTGTTATTATTTTCACCCGGAAATAAAACGAAAATACGTAATACTTTTTCACACCAGTACAATGCAATGGAGACGAATTTTCAGCAAACTGCTTTTCGCCATGCTTCCATGTCTTCCACCAGGACGCGAATGTTTGTGCGCACTGTTTGAACTATTTACATCTAAATTGACCTGCGCTATAAACCAGGTACTCACGCTTAAAAGCAGCGCGTTTGTGCACATGAATTTTCCCAGCTTCATGCCTTTCAATAGCGTGGCAAGAAAATGGAAATATCCCGGGCATTGTTTGTGAGGAAGGCTACATTCAAAGGTCGCCTGTTAGCTCCACAAACTCAATGACAGGTTCACTACCACATACCCTGGAGTCCCCTCTCCAAGGAGAAATGTTTTTGCGGAAATTCGTTGCTCGGTCACTATTCTGTGTATTAACGCGAAAACGAAAAAAAAAAAAAAAAAAAAAAAAACAATTTTCGCAAGTTTATTTTTAACATTTTCTTTGCAAATGTTGTATTTTTCAGTTTTTAATGACGCTTGAAAAACGTCTTTATGTTGTGCGAAATAAAAGGACGACCAGCCATTCCAGGCTCACGGTGAGCAATATCCACGATATCCGAAAGCCAACAAAAGCTGCTCAGCGGCGATCCAATATGGTGCAAATAAGTTGTGCACTTCCCTCAGACATGTGATCGCCGCCAACGACAATTGTAAAGTATTACGCACTCCCTCGAGTGTATTTGTCCTTACGCACTCGAGCGTCAAAGGAGCGAGTATTTCCAGAAAATAAACACAACGACCTATTTCTGCCTCTGAAACGACGCATTTCTGTGGAATCACGATGAACATACTTTCACCATGGAATCATACCAAAAAATGATCGATGATGAAATTGATTGGGTTGCAACAGTATAGTGCCACATTTTTAGTTTGCAAATAATCAGGGCAACGTTCATGCGATGTATTTACTTCCACGTTCGAATGCATTGAAAATGATAGCCAAAATGTCCAGTAGAAAACCTTGCACTGCAGTGGGAAACAAACAGGCGAGGCGTCTACGCAGGAAAAATTTCGGCTGCCGACTCGAGGTACGTAGCAAGATTTCTCGAAGGCACAAAATCGCCGTCGTCTAGCCCTGCCTCCCCCCCCCCCCCCCCCCCCCCTTCCCCTTAACCCCGGATAATGAGCTTATCCAGGCTTATCCCACCCCAAGATTCAGCAACGAAAAGGAGTCCCCCGCTGTAGAGATAACGAGGACGATATTCCTTAGGGAAAGCTTTTTGTAGGTCGGCCTTTAATCTCGCCCCTTATCCCTTTCGGGTGAACGTTTACAGAATTGCATAACATAACGCATAAAATGAGACTGAGGTTACAGACTCGTTCGAGTGTGGGGGCCCATCGTTCATCACAGAAAGGTCGAGGAACAACGTAGGGTCGGGGGGGAGCATGAGTGCATCTGGGCACAACAAAGTGCGACAACTCAAAAATGTTTCCTGGAGAAATAGTCATTCAACTCAAAGGGCCAGTGGCGCTTATCTTTAGCTTTGCTTTGTTTACACGGCGTAACCAAAAACTAAAATGCCACCGCTCCGTAAATGTACTCGCATTTTCAATGCAGCAAGAGAACAAGCATACTGTCGTTGCCCTGTGGCACTGCAGACCCTTTCGAAAATTCCGCAGTGCCATCTGGTGGCTCAAGCATCAGTTTAACATTAGACAGGCTAAGGGCGGTAATCCGAATGCAATATATCAATTGGGCCCTGCAGCGTCACTATCCTGCGTCAACGGCAGACAAGCACGTGTTTTTCATCATAAAGTTCTTTCTCGGTCTGTTTCGGTTTCGATAGTGAACAAGAAGGACCGGCCGCCATTAGCATGACTTGGATGCCATACACGTGACGAATTCCGCTCGTAGATTTGAAGTGCTTTTGAAGGTCTTTGTTCGTTATTTTTCTGTTCATGCAAACGCGAGCTAGCTTACACTACTCTAAACGCACGAGCGCGGATCTTTTTCGGATCGCTTAAAATCTACGAGCAGAATTTACCATTAGGTGATCATGGTGATCAGACTGCATTTTGGTACTTATTCGCTAATTAATCGGTGAATATTCAATAATTATCCAAATTTTTTGTGTCTAAAATTGTTTCTTCATTTTACGCTTTTCGCTTTTATGATAATTTCCGTAACATACATCTGTTTCAATGCTAATTGCTAATGACTCGAGCTCTTTATCTTTAAAGTTGTTCCTCCTGAGCGAAAGTTCATGTAGCCGAGGTGCGCCCGTGAGCAAGAAGCCCACGCCTCTGGCATAGTAGCGGGATTGTCGCACAGGTAAATAGTACGAGAAAGAGCTGAGAAGCAAAAATTAAGTGGAAACAATACTCATTTAAAAAGAGAATATTTGAATATACGTGAACTCACTTTAACTGCACGGCAACCTATCGCCTTTCATGAAATATAAGATTGTCGTAAGCTTATTTAGTCCGACTTGCTGTTATTTCATTTGTCGATTTTTACATTGGAAGAAGAAAAAGTTCCTGCAACTGTTGCCGGATCAGCTGTCGTAACTGTGAAAGATGTACGACTTGTGTGTTTTTCTTTTCTTTTTTTTTCTTTGTGAACGTTTCTGTAACTCCCTGGAGCACACTGCGAGTTTTCGACTGTATGCTCGTAAACAATAATAGACGTACAAATTTCATAGCTCTCGCTGCGGTTGTAACGGTATTCACCAAAGCAATGTTTTTGTTCTTTATGTAGGATAGGCTTATTGCACCGACGTTGCTAATATTTAGAGATTTTAGCCCGTGAACGCCTATGTGGGAAGGTAAATAAAAGTTCCTGTATCCCGATCTCCAGAGTCACCATAACCCCAAGACATTGTTATGCACCGTCTTGAGCTTTTTTTAATTACATTTGAATCAAGTCTGAATCAGCAGAAATCGATCGCTTATGGCGTATTTACACTGGCAGCGGTTCACCAACCGCAAAGCGGACGGGCCCGTTTTCGACCGCAAAGGCGGCTGGAGCGGCGCGGTTGAGCCACTTTTGGCCAACCGCTTCGGGACCGACTTTCTCAGCCGCCTTTGCCAGCAGCGAGATGACTAGCCAATCGCAGCTCGGCGCTCATGTGACGTTCGACTGGCGTGTTCGCCTTTGAGGCAACATGGCTTCCGCCTTTCGGGAAGCTTCCAATGAAGCAACAAAATCAACGATGCGATGTAATTTTCACGCAGGTAACGAGTTCGCAGCGATAATAAGTAAAAATAATACACGGTCGGTCCTTCAAAAGGGCTTTGCTCGGATCAGATAGCCCAAAACTTCAATCCCCCCCCCCCCCAAAAAAAAAAAAAAAAAAAAAGAGAAAGAGAAAACACTTGTCGCCGCGTTTTGAATTTCCCCGCAAACTGAAGATACGGCTCCGATCGCCCGAAGTGACAGGTTTCTATGACCGCCTCGTTGCTCGCGCAAAACTCGGAAAGCTGTCAATACGAAGGGTGAAGCAGATGTCAAATGCATAATCACGTAGCACCCAATTTGGTTACGTTGGTGGGGTCTACTACTCTAGCGTCTCACTCACGTCTCAATCAGTCGGTCAACTTAAGAAATAAAAAAAGTATGTACCAGATGATGAGAAGGTAATCCGTAAACGTTTTATTTGAGCTTTATGTCAAACAAACACCATATCCAACCCATGATACCTCACTCTGACGAGGATATCTCCGCCTCAAAACACAATCCACACGCCATGAAGCACAAACACAAACACACGGGTGCAACAGCATCAGACCGACGAAGACATATCCTCTCCAAACTACGACCAACTCGCTAAATAATTAGAAGGTTCTGAGTAATGACTCGCCACGAAGCACACAGACGCACACCACTCCGAAGATGGCAAGCGGGCGACGCGCGAAGCGGGAGGACAAAGCTGGCTTTTTAATTTAGAGATTGAGGTCAGCCTATTCACAAAAGAAGAGTCCACATCGAAAAATAAAATAGTTGTTCGGGTATCTTCGAGGTCCGGATGCGCGCAAAAAGAATGCTGCTATGCGAGCTCTGCCGTGTGCGGCGTGTGCGGGGCTTTCCGAGAAAATATTTTGGATTTGGATCGAAAACTAAACTGGATTTTGGATTCTAAAACAAGGTTGCCCGATGGAAGTCTGGTAAACTCTCGAAGAAATGGATAACTACCGAGCAACCGCCAAAAGCGGCTCGGTGTATGTGAACGACGCCGCTTTTCGAACGGCATTCGCAACCGCTTCGCAAAAGCGCCTCAACCGCCACTGCGAATGCGATATTACTGCTTATATTTCGTGATGGGTTGCAGTGTTGCCGGGTCATGAAAATTTTCTTTGTGGGGGAAAAAATCGCATATAAAAGTCGAAAAATTCTTTTCAAGCATGCAGATGCTGAGCCAAAAAATAGAGTTTCGACTGTGGGTGAAAACACACTGTAGTGGAAACCGCAACTAAAATATTATGTAGCGTTTGGCAGTAGCGTAGCCAGGCATTTTTTCTTGGGGGGGGGGGGGGGGGGGGGGGGTGTAGTCAAACGGAAGGAAAGGGGCTCACAAATCACTTCTCCAGGTACGTCACTGGGATGTGGTGACTGTTGACCAACGTGAAAACAAACATAAACTGAATCTCCAGAGACGCCGTAATCGCAGTCAGTTGTGCACTCTGCTGCAATTACGACAGCCTTAAATTTTACGTTACAAAACAGCGCCTTCATAGTTCCAATAAGAAAGAGGAAAGGGGAAAGGGCATGGAACCGCGGAAGATCTCACACTTTGTGCGTTTCCTCTATGCCGGAGAGCTCTCACTTTAGGAGCAAAGAAAATTATTATCCCGTTTTAGTAATATTTCTTACCTATTTAATATTTTAGGTTCAATACACATTGACGAGACACACATCTTTAGCAAGCAGGAAGAGCCTTCATCACAAAAATTATAAATAAAAACACAAGCGAAAGAACGTGTGCGTTTTATTGCTTCAGAGCCTCTTCCCCTCGAAGAGGGTAAAATGGATGTAGCAATGTGCTCAAGCAGACGACCAGCGTAACGATACGCCACTGTTGTAACGAGCCACCGAGTTGACCACGGCACCCGAAAGGGAGAGCGGAGCTATGGTGGGGAGCGGCCCGCCATTTCCACTCTCCGCCACTTACTCTGCTCATCGCGCCATCTAGGGGCACCCCGGAGAACTAAAGCAAATGTCCGAGAATCCTGGCCTTTGGGTGATGCCATTTTCTAAGAGCTGCAAATATTAAGTAATAAGTTTGAACTACATATATATTATTCATACGTGCATGTCGAATTCTTTCTGTGGACCGCAATACATTTATTATAGTTTTCGCGTTGCAATCTTTGGTTCATAAAAATGAGTTTTCACTAAATTGAGTATTCGAGGAAACCTGCATGCACATCGCGATGAATATTTCCGGTTAACTTCACACCGAAAAAAAATATATTTAAAGGTCCTTCTATAATATAGAATCCAAATCGCGGTCTCTTATAAACATATGTTTCGAAGTGAGGGCTCACATGGAGAGCATGCAGCCTTGAGCGGTTCTCATCATTAATGTTTCACAGCTCAATTATGCAGGGGTTAGCTCTCGTGCAATCGACGCGTCAGACGCAAGAAAGAAACAGCGACTTCTTTGCACCAGCCGACCTGAACGTGCGTTTCAACTTGCTTAAAAAACATTCGATTGCAGCATTTTAAGGTGCCTTGAAATAAATCCTTGCGTTGTATGTATGTTTATGTAGTCGGAAGTTAGTCATTATAATGGACGTCTGGTGTATCAGTTGTAGATAAGAAAATTAGCCAATGCAGTACAACCACGCTAGCCTGGGGTCTTTAACGTGCACCACGCAGTAGTGATACGCGACTGCGATGCTCATCCAGATCGAAACGGGTAAGGGTAGAGATACTGCAGCGAGAGCTTTCGCTACGTGCCCTGAGCTGAGGTGCGCTATCCCACTGAACGAAAACGTTTTTACCACATGAATGAAGTTGTTTTTACCCCACTCCTGACACCATGTCGTGTCGCGGGACGACCGGAGGAGATAGAGAGGCGACGCAGTGTTCAACGGAACAACCCCTTGACGTAGTAGTATGGTAATAGTAATTTGCTGTTTATCGTCCTCTAGGTTAGCCTAGGAAGGACAATTTTGCAGAGTCTTTCTCTGGCGAGTCACGATATGTGGATGGGGCTGCAGACGTTTCATGAGGCCTGTATCCTGGTGGAATTCAAGCAGGGCCTTGAAAGTCTTGTGACGCTTTTTGCGCGTTCCTTTGGGATTATGACGTCATGAGGTGAGGCTTGGGCCCCCGCTTGCACTTTTCGGTACATTTGTGCTTTTTGAACTCCGCACTCTGGGCATAGCAAGAGTATATGTTCCACCGCCTCTTTCTCGTTGCAGTTAAAGCAGGTCGATTTTTTTTTTTTTGTAGGAACACGTTTGTGTTTGTTGTGCCTGTTCAGAGTCTACGCAGAAAATAGGCAGAATTGTTGCCTTCGCTCGCAGCAGCTCTACCAGCGTTCCCCTCAGAAGGGACGTCGGTTGTGGTTTTTCGCGTTTTAAGTAACTTTGCAGATCAGGAGTGGCTTTGAGTGGGACTGTCGAAGTGTCCACCGATAATGATTCCTGATGGGCTACCGCTGCAAGTCTGTCCGCCCTCTCGTTCCCTCGAATTCCAACATGCCTCTGCACCCACTGGAAACACAGCGTTGTGCCTTTTGTTTTAGGGGCGAAGCTCCTTAGGGTCTAGCCTTGTCCGTCCGGCGTCCGTGCTCACATCGATTGCCATCCCATTTGTCTTCTTAAAAAAAGAAAAAAATATTTGCACATGCAGTCGACAGGATTCGAACCTCTGCGGGGAGATCCCAATGAATTTCGAGTCTCATCACGTTAACCACTCGGCCACGACTGCGGGACGAGTAGGGGGCTCTGCGATGTGGTAGTAACTCAAGAGCTGGGGTTTCTGTCATGAGTAAAACGTTGCATGTAGCCGCTCATCGTCTATACAGGAGAGGGCGCTGCGGTCAAATGCGTATATAATCGCGTTTAACTTTGCATGCATTGGCTCAACGTTTATAGACGAGAGGGCGCTGCGGTCAAATGCTCAAATGCGTATATAACCACGTTCCGTACCACACATTCTCTTTCTGACATGGATGAAAACGAACGAAAAGCTCGGCATGCTGGGGCTCAGCGTCTACGCACCACCAGAATTTCGCCCCAATCAACGTCATTCACCACGTGGAGATGCTGTATTTTTTTCAGGACGCCGACCCCTTTCTCGCCGACGTCACGCAGGTCGCCGGACTCAGAGTAGTTCGTCCCCAGGAAAATGTATTGTTCCATTTGGTTCGGGCGGACACACTGAGTCATTTCTTATCTTAGCATGTCTTTCTCTTCTCAATGGCGAAGAATTTCTAACAAACGTTTTAGCTTCTGGTTCAGTCCCGAACAATGAATGTTGGTTCGGCCAGACAAAGTGGGTCACCTCTTATCTTATAGCCTGTCTTTCGCTTCTCAAGGGCGAAAAAATTGTAACAAACGCTTTAGCTGCTGGTCCCGTCCCGAACCCTGAATGCGGAGAGCGACGACTTTTGAACTTTGACTGCATTCGAAAGGATGGAGGTGATCGCAACAGAGAGAGGTTGAGCTATTTTGCTTCTAAAGGAGTTCTCGTACGCGCGCAGCAGTAAGAATAATGATACTTCTTATTGTATTTATCGCAGAAGTATATGCAAGGCAAAAGTCGCTACTGATTTGGCTGCCAGTCGGATTATTGCTTGTTCAAGCCAGCATACGTACCCGGGGGACCCAACTGGGATCAACCTGCTGAAGAAAAGCGGGTGAGTGCCAAAAACTTTTCTACGTTGAGTATTGTAAAATTTGTTTTTCTAACCATTGGTTAATGTCACGGTGGGAAGTCAGGGAGTGTGGGCAGTTGTTGAAATTTACATTTTACTGTCGTCTTCTGCGCGCTCTATGAGACCAATTGCCCGCGTGACAAGGGTTCCAATGCGACGAATCATCGTCCTCATTTCGTCGACCCGATTGTCACTTATGATTTTCGCTACGCACCAGAAGGGCGACTTTGGAGCCCTCTGTTGTTAAAGACAGTGGTGACGCCACGGGCAAAAAATGGCTCTATTAGATCTGCAACTTCGTCTCCTTCCGTTAACCCCCCCTCCCTCCGCATTGATTGCCCCACGCGGTATAGCATAAGAGGTGAGCAGGCTTGATGGTATTGCGTTACCTTCCGTGTCCTATAGTCAGGATGACACAGTTATGATGGGCTCCGAAACTCCAGGTGCGCTAAATGTGCACTAGCAATCTGAACTTCTTGAACGCATCGGTCGTTTTGTCGTGCATGTGTCTCGCCTTCAGCTCAGGACGATTTGCAATCGCGATGCGACGGCGTGTGGTTTCCCTTTTTACGGCATCTATCCACGTTCTCGGACGAACCGGGCAGGTAGAAAACACGTAAAAACTTATCTTGACGCTTTTCCCGGCTCTTTTGGTGAAGCCGCAAATTTGACGAGAAAGCAAATTTTATTGGCCGTTCACACTGGAAGCGGATCTGAAACCACGAAGCGGATCCGCACGTTTTTTTCCAATCACTTCAGGATCGATTTCTCCCAGATGCTTTCGCGGACCGCAAACCGGCAGCCAATCACAACGCGACGCTGACCTGACGCCGATGTCTTTCAAAGTAAAATGGCACCTGTTGCAGGCTAGGGGTGTAGCAGGATTGCCCCTCGTGCAGAGTCCCTGTCGCAAAAGCCCCGCGTCATTATTGCACCGTATTCCGAAATCCCCGCGTTCAATTACCCCGTCCTGTATACACCCCCCCCCCCCCCTTGCCAAAAGCCCCGCCTTCACTAATTCCGTTCCACCCTTTTTTGCGCTTTAACCTGCAATGTTATTGGTCTTTACCTAATCCGTTGAGGGTCTACAAAAGGTTTTTTTTTGTTAAAGAAACCAACGTTGGACAGTATGCTTGATAAAAGTATATAAGTCAAATTACTAAATACCTGCTTCATAAAGGATTTAAAATATTACTCAAGTTACTTTCATTGTAAAGTATCTTCAGTAAAGTACAAATACTTAGAAATGTAATTCAATTACTTCTGACGATACTGCAGCATTGTGTAATTTGTATCGACGTCAGTGACAGTTCCACAAATCTGGTTTCCCATAGTGCTTTTTTAGCACGCAACAGCACAAAACGGCACAAAAAAAACGCAGGGTTATTTTATGCAGTCCACTACAAGGAGCAGGATATCACTGATGCATGTTACAAAATTACAAACCATTTCTGGGGCAAAAAATAAGAAAAAAAAATGGGTCGTCTCAGCTATAGTGACATCGCTGAATATGACGTCCTGTGGCGTATTTAAGACGCATCGTTTAACTACAATCCGTATTCCCTATACGGGGAGCTCACTATAAACGAACTTGGGACACGGATATGAGTGAATGGATAACAAAGAGAGCCCCCATAGTTGCCACTGCACAGGTCGTACCCTCTTTAAGTAAGTTGCTTTCAGAAAGGCACTCAACGTTGGGGGACCCTTTGTTGGCATTTTGAGAGGCCGTCCTGCTCGTAGTTCATTTGCTGTCCTGTTCTCTGCTTATCAATTTTTTGCTTATGGACAGTGTTCGCGAGAGCAATAAGTGCCGGACTGACAACAAAAAAAAAACAAAAAAACGACGTGTTATTGTAGCAAAATCAAATATACAAGCAAACGAAAGGCGTCTTTTTGTGTCAGTTCTTATTTTCTTCATTTGTTATTTTCTTGACATCGAAGTCTGCATTGTTGTCGTGGGTCGTTTCCCGAACTCCGTTGTGGCTCAGTGTGGTCATCATTACTTCCGTAAAACTACCCCTTTTGTTTGAGGATTTTTTTTTTTGTGGAAACTCTAGGAAACAAAAGGCGCGTTTGGGAAAGCGAGGGGAAGACCTTCATTGTACTAACTTTGGTGTGAAATACGAGTCCCAATCGGAACAAAAGCGACGTTTTCACGAGCCGTAGCTTATCGGAGCTGGCAACAGGATTTGGTTGTTCGAAGAATGTTCACGTTTGCTGGTGCCACGCCCACGCCACTTCACACCGAAAAACTCTAAAAGTGGCGGAATGTCAAATATGTTTTTAAGATAATGAGTACATGATACTCAGAAAGGTAATTAAAATACAGTATCAAATACTCTCGCTCAAAAGTATTTTCAAGCTACCAAGATACTTCAAAAAGTATTTGAAATGCAGTATCTTGAGTAGAGTATTTGAGATAGGCACAAGTCTGAAAGAAACAATAAAAAAAAAAGTTACCTTGAACCGCATAAAAACGTAGAACGACGTAAAAGTGCCCAAATGCATAAATCTGCATAACCAGCGATGCGCTCCGCCAGTGATTTCCCTACCCAGCCCCTTAAAAGGGGGGGGGGGGGGATGTAACCCCCCCCCCTAGTTTGTCATCCTTGGCTCCTCCTCCAATTGAATATATATTCGTTATTGACGTTCATTGCAGTGTCACATTATTGATACCGCGGCTGATATTTTCTTACCTCGCTGTTTGCTCGACTTTATCGTTTAAGGTTATTAAGCCTTTATGAAATGTTTAAACTGCCATATTCAATGTACAGTTCCCGAAGCTTTGTCGGGCACCATACCTGCAATTCTGACCCCCCCCCCGCCCCCCCCCCCCCCCCCCGCAGATGAACAAAGACAACTAAAAGTGAAGTAAATAGAGAGAAAAAAAAATTCCTCCTTTTGCCTACCTCAATTAGTTGGAACGTCGGTTAAAAGAATGAACTGTAAAGGCACGTTCGCCGTGTGCACCTTTCTTGATGCCGTTCAAAAACGCACGTAGCAGTTTACTATTGTGTTCTCTAGATAGACGTCAGCTGATGGCACGGGCAGCGAAAGGCGCAGAATTAAGCCGCACTATTTTCCCACTCACGAGTTTCACTTTCCCCTGAAGCCCAGAATTTTACGTCTACATCAGCCACTATTTTGTTCATAATTTAAAAAAAAAAAAAAAATTCTGCTGGGGTAGAAACAAGGAAGGAAAACAGAAGGAAGGCTAATACCATTCTCGAAGTGCTCGCAAAAAGCTGACACGCAAAAAGGGTGACTGAGATGCAGATAACCTGGCAGGAATTCACAAATAAAGGGGGCCAACCCTATAAGTTAGACTAGGGTGCCTTCATATGCGCTTTGCTTAGGGTGGTGGCATCTCGCCATTTTGTCACACACGTTTATTTTTATTTTTTGTTCAGAAGCGCGTGACAGAGCGTGTCCCTGCACGCGCTTGTGGCGCTGACTGTGCTATGGCGACATTTTGTTTTCGTCAATTTCTTTGTATTTTTCCCGTGAGCGGGTGCTGTCGGCATGTGCAGAGCCGTATATGTAGAGTTTGGCCATTCGTTGGGAAGTATAGGAGACAAATGAGGAGGTGCCATTGGCCGAAAGCGGGCTGGGCGTGTTCCAAGGCGTCTTCAGAAATTTGAATGTGACCAACCATAAGCCGAAAATAATACCCTGGCGGTGGTCGCGAGAAACAAACCTGATAACTGCATTAGAGTAACTCTCGATGGCTGAAAATATGGTACACCTGATGTTTCAATCACGCTCATTCAAAATGATAGTGGAAGGGTGCGACTAGCGGAACGATCGACATAATCCGTACGCCAAGCGCCGAGGGCCGGGAATCTGCTGTCTGAGCGGTCACTTTCTGTCCGCGCAAAACAGAGTTGAGCGGCGCATTCGTTTCTTACATCTTTCTGTATGATCATGATCAAAATAACACGTGCACACTATTTTCAACCAGGAAGAGTTACTACACTTCACTCTTACGCGCTTTTTAAAACCATATACGAACATAGACCTTTGATCAGAACTGTTTCTGACTACCACCGCTAGGGGATTCTTTTCGGCTTCTGGTTGGTCAGGAGAGCATGCCAAGCCCTCTTTCCGAGTTTGCCGCACGCCCTGGCTCTGCCCGCGCCTCCCATTCACCAAACTCTCCACATATACGGCTCTGGGCATGTGGTACTACAAAGGGTGGCATCACCCTAAACAGAAGGACATTGAGGCACCCTAAGTTAGACTACCAAAATTAAGTAGCTTTTAAAGCAAGGTCAAACAAGGTAGAAAGAAGCAGAAAAAAGTGCATCCTGTTTTCTAAGAGAAGGTGAGAAGTGTGCAGCAACGACCGAGGATACGTGATGCAATAACACCTTCACATATTATCACAACTCTTTTAGTGGATTCTAGGGTAGACGTAGCGTTTTCTCCTGTCGTTACATTATGAAAATGGTCTTAGTCACTATAACTGAGGAAGACATTGTTAATACTTGTCTGTGCATTTATCACCTCGAGCTTTTCGCACAGGCTCACAATCACTTGGTGTCCTGCTCTCCCCGTCTTCAATCGCAAAGGAAAAACAAAGGGACTGAAAAAGAAAAAACGGATATAGCTTGCCCCCACTTTTTTTTTTTTAGACATACTTATTTGTTGTTGTTGTTGTTTTTTTTTTTTTTTTTTTCTCGCATTGCTGTTAGGGTCTAAAACGAAAAAAACAGATTCAAATAGATTCAGGGGCTTCGTGTTGTAAATAAAGGCTTTGGAGAACTGAAGAATGCCAGGCCTCTCTTCGCGCGTGACAGTGAGATTGCGCTCGACTCTAAGGAAATAAAAACACTAATTTTTTTAAGAGGGGGGGGGGCGATAGTGAAAAAAAATTAAATGAGTCCAATGAATCTGTTACCTACACATGTAAGGGAATTACTTCACAATGACTCTAGCAACTATGTAGTTATACGGTTACTAAATTACCGATACATGTAAGGGATTACAAGTCATTTAGTTACTTGCAACGGATTACGTACAAGTCTGGCTGGTGTTTGGTGCCTTACGTCAAAAGTAAGGCGCCATGACTTGAGGGTTAACGGTTTTGACAGAGCCCACTTCGTCGGAACTGTCAATCTGCACGTGATGAGAGTGGACTAAAGCTTTAGTTGAAGGCCTATCCATAAAATCTATCTTTATACGCTTTGCCAGTGCCTTTCATTTTCTGTTTCTTCTCACTTCTAAGGTCACAAGACGTAATTCAATGTGTATAGCTTCCGCCTGAAGAACGTAATGCTTTGTTTAGTTATTCCTTACTAGAATCCCGGGTAAAGCATGATTACGTTACACGAGCTCGCGCTCACAATTACTGTGTCTTATTTAAAAAGAGAATGCTCCGCCCTCGCGCTGAAGGCCCGGCCACCTGACACGGAGATTTCGCGACATGGGCTTCTGAGCCTGGGGCTTTTGAAAGCGGGGTAAAAACGGCGGAACGTTTGCCGCGGTGACATTTGACACGGGGCTTTTAAGATCGGGTGCTTTCGTGCACCAACCGCTGGTGAGGCGTCCTACACGCACTAGTCCTATTCGCGACTTCACTTGACTATAGGTATTGCACCTCGTGTTCCGAAATGGCGGTTATAGTGAGGGTCCGAGGTGCGTGCCAGTATAGACCTTTTCCGCTTACTCTCGCCCCCAACCGCCAAGTAGGCATATCCGGTATGGGCGACGAAAAAATATCAAAACGTTTCAACCTGCAAATAGCAAAAATAAAGAGGGGAGGCAAAACGAGAATGGGTGACGGTTACGCTTTTGTCCTAAATGTCTTCTATCGGCGTGGCGACGGCAAAACAATGTTTTCGCCCATACTGGAAGTGACGACAATTCAAGATGGCGGCGCCTTTGCGAAAAGGGTCTATACCAGTTGCTGATCCTGTCTGCTTATACACCAACTCATGTTTACAAACAAACCGGAGCGCCCCTAGCGGACGCCACCGGCGCCGCGCATGCGCGATGGGGGTGTGGGCAAGAAGCTCGCCGTCGCCCATGTTACAATATGTTATAGTTTCGTTTTGACTTTGGTTTCGAAGTGCTATCATCATCATGGGTAGACAATAAACATGGTGGTTCAGTAAACGTGCAGCCTCGTGGGTCTCCTATAAAATGACGCAAAAAACATGGTGTCAGAAGTGGGGTAAAGAATGTAGCAAGTGCAGAAAAAAAAATCACTTTGCTAAGCAATGCAAATCGAGAGACAGCGTCCGAGCGATACAAGAGAGCGACTCAAGCTCTGAGGAAGTCCTCTCTCTGCAGAAGAAGGACGGCATCTTTGTTGTGCTGGGCTTGCCTTTCTGCTATGGCATGGGGCGTTGCGGTGATCCAGAAAAGACAACTGTGGATCGTGACCACTCTCCAGGGCCTTCTTGAGAAGCGACTTTGCAGTCTTGATAGCTGATTCAACCATTCCGTTGGATTGGGCATGACCTGGACTTGAGGTGTTGTGTGTGAACTGCCACTGAGTAGCAAACTCGGCAAATTCAGCACTGGCAAACTGAGGACCGTTGTCGCTGATGAGCACTGCAGGTATGCCATACCTGGCAAAGTGTGCCTTGAGTTTTCTTATGACTGCAGAAGCTGTGGTTGAAGTCAGTTCATCCACCTCCCAGAAGTTGCTGAAGTAATCAACAGTCACGAGGAAGTTCCGATTTTTGTATTCCATGATGTCGGTGCCGACTCTCTCCCATGGATACGCTGGCTGTGGGTGAGGCATCAAAGGTTCCTTCGGTTGTGCATGGCTGTGCATCTGGCATACCTCACCGGACCGAATGAAATTTTTGATTTCAGCATTCATTCCGGGCCAAAAGACACTTTCCCTTGCCCTTCGAAGGCAGCTCTCTATCCCCAGGTGCGACGCACGCACTCTGAACCGACGAACAGAGTGGAAGAACAAGACAAGACGGATGCAAGACTACTACAAAGAGACTACGAGAGAGCTCCCAACTTTGAAAAAAGGGGACTTCGTCAGAGCTCGACCGTTTACCCCTGGATCACAATGGGAAAAAGGTATGGTCATGGAACCTGTGACAACCAGATCGTACAACGTAAACATCCACGGCAAAACACTGAGAAGGAACAGGGTACATCTACGACAAGTTCCTGCACCTGGCCAAACGGCAGCAAACTCAGTGAAAAACCCAACAACAATGCAAGAGGTGACTACTGGCACAGACGCTGCTGATACAGTGTCAGAACCAGCACCAGTCGCACTGCATGAATCAGCGAGCAATCAATCGCCAAGGACGGCGGATGCTCGGAAAGACAGCTCACAAGAACCATCGGTACAGCGCACACCCGACCTGTTAGGAAGAAGCTGTTACCGCGACACCTCAATGACTTTGTAGTGTCATAGTTGAGACTGTCTTCTTTACCTCAAAGAAAAGAGGATGTTACAATATGTTATAGTTTCGCTTTGACTTTGGTTTCGAAGTGCTATCATCATCATGGGTAGACAATAAACATGGCGCCCAAGTTTAGATTGCTACCTAATAGATGGCGACAGTGCCTTCTCGTTGTAAGAGGTTTTAAGGAACCAGGTTTTAAGAGGTCGCAAGAGTGTGAACGGGTCTTGAGGTCTCTCCACTAATGGTTCCAACCAGAGCTCGGCGTCCTGACCTCCCCGCGCGCTCTCGTTTTCTCCTCTCCCTCGGTTTCTCGACGCATAGACAATTGCAAGCATAGAGCCCCGATTGGTGGCTCGTGTGCTCAAGCCCTAGAAGAGATATGGCGGCGGCCCGTCGCCCTGACAGCCTTACTTGGTAATGAATCCAAAGCTATGAATTGTGTCACTAAATAAGCTACGCTTCAGAGTAACGACACTTGGCCAAGCTGTGGCTTAAAATCTTCGTAGCGAGTATCTGAAGCTTTAGCACAGGAAACGCTTTTCCGCCCTCCACAAATGTTTAAACAGTTCACGACAGAGCAAAGCAATATTACATGAGGCTTTTTAACACCGAATCTAGTGCTGAGGAAGTCGCACTTTTGAATCATGACGATCGGCATTTGCGTCTGCTCTGCACAAGCACCAAAATGGCGGCGCCCACTACAATGTCGGCGAACGGAGTGCCGATACTCCAAGCGCAGCTCATTTAGTGGCTCTACTAAAAAATAGCGCAATGACGATGGAAGGGACAACGAGGACACAGGAAAGAGCGTTCTTCCTTCCGTCGTCCTTGCACTATTTTTTAGTGATGTTTACCCAGCTGGCCCACCAGATGATTTTAATGCATTTAGTGGCTCTAGCTATGGGTACCCGTACACTCGCGCACATTGAGCCCTGATTACACCTGTGCTCGCGCGGTCTTCAGTTTTTCAGAAATGCCAGAAAAAGTTGTCCTCGAATATAAATTAGCACAGTTGTGGTACTCCCACGGAGGGTGTGCTCCCTAAATGCAGACGCAAACACATCGAGAGGCTTTTTACGGGAGGCCGGCCGTGGGGGGAGAGGGAGGCAGTGCTCGTGGAGGCAGCAGAGCACAGTCTATGGTTGGTTTCGTAAGTAACCTAATTACAGGAAAGTGGCCACCGCCGCGGCGTGATGAAGGAGAGCTGTGTTGGTGTATAGATCTATTGAAAGTATCTATGCGCATAAATGTATATATTTTAATTTTTGAAAAAATTTAGAACTTTTACAAACTTTATTAATACATTTCGGAGACCGCCGAATTCAGAAACCTCACTCAAACTACACTCAAACTGAAGGGCCCCTCCATTTCCTCGAGGAAGGCGCGAGGGCCGGCGCTGGCCAATCGCGAGGACGGATCCGTCCTCGCGATTGGCCAGCGCCGGCCCTCGCGCCTTCCTCGAGGAAGTGGAGGGGCCCTTCAGTTTGAGTGTAGTTTGAGTGAGGTTTATGAATTCGACGGTTAACACTCTAGCAAAAAAAGAAAAATAAACTTCGATAAACCCCAGATTAAAAAAAAAAAAAAAATTCGTAAGTCGGAAAAACAGTTTGAATTTCAGGAAAAAGTAAACTCCGAAAACGCAAACCGATTTTTTCGTACCATATTTTTTTTTCTCATTATTTAGGCTTTTAAACGCCCCGCAATCCGTAGGCAAAGGGAGGAGGAAGTGGTCATTACAGCGAGGCGTCGTAACCGCATGCCAACTCTCTTCCACTTTCCGGACACGCTACCCCGTATCATCCTGAAGGAAATATGAGCAAGTTTGTGGCTGTTAACTCGCCCCCAACGAGAGCCAATCAGAGCCTGGAAGCAATACACGTGCCAACGTACCGTGGTAGTGCACTCCTCGTTTGAAAAGCTGTCACGTGATCTCCTCTTTCGCTCTGATTGGCTGGTTGGAGCCGTAGCGTACGCTCCTTGTGCGCATCCTCGTTTTTTTTTTTTTTCCCCGCATTAATTTTGCGTTTTGGGCGCACCCTTGGCTTCCTTTCTTTAATAGACAGTTTTAGTATAGCGTTGCTGGCTCTTACGTACGCAATACGCAATAGTATAGCGTACGCTAAAAATGACCTGCTCGGACCGAATTTAGTTGTGTGTTACGTTTTCGAGTGAACACCGCGCATGATCTTGGTTAAATTTGCTAGAGCCGTAGAATTCCGCGTGCTTATAGCGCAACCATGCTCCTGGAAAGAAATATTGAAAATGAAAACCTGTCCAATTATTTTATTTCAAATTAAACCAATTGAGCCACAGCTGCCTCGTGAAGCGCGCTTTTCTGCGGGGTACAGAGGCTACGAGTACGAGTGCGTAGCCAAATTCGATCACGGAGCCTCCGTCACTCGTCCCGAGGAAACGGCACCTTTTATCAATGCTATCGCGGAA
Source organism: Ixodes scapularis (assembly GCF_016920785.2). NCBI lineage: Eukaryota > Metazoa > Arthropoda > Arachnida > Ixodida > Ixodidae > Ixodes > Ixodes scapularis. The sequence goes on along the minus strand of NW_024610114.1, from coordinate 11,841 downwards.
TGAAATTTCCTGATGTCCAGTGCATAGCGAGAACTTCGGCGATTTCTTTTAGAGTCGTTCGTCCGTCGGCGATGAACTGTGGCAATAGACCATATGCAAAAAGAAGCGCCATCTAGTGTATTCATGATCAATTATCAGATTGGGGGGTTCCCGTCCCGATGGTTTCGCCCGTTCCACAATAGTCCCGGCAAAATGGAAGTTGTAGAACTAAAATATGGTCACCTGATGCAAGTCCAGTACGAACCCTTCACAGACGTCTTCGAGAAATACCGTTCATTAAACTGGATGGCCCAGTTCACTGCTTGATTGACGACTGTTGCGACTTCGTTGACGACAATTCCTTTTCCAAAATTTTTTGGCCGTCTTTCTTTTCTTTGAACCGAAACTAACCAGCAACCGGTTGAGTGTACAAATAAACTGCCATAATATCATGAAAACCGAGATTAATGTAGGTGCGCCTCGTCCACAACTGGAAGATGCGATAAACCCCCCAATATGGCGGCTCCTAATGGCATGATGATGATTGCTCGCAAATATTTTGCATATGGCCTATAGGCTTAGCGTTGAGCAGATCGCAGCGTCGACGCACATTCCGAGCGGCGAACATTTTCACTGTGCACTCTTTCAGCTGCAGGGCGATCTGATTCGACCGCGGTAGGTCCCAGAAAGAATCGCCGAGCTGAACACCACACAATTTCACGTAAAACAGAACTTCGAAAACACCTCGTCGCCCTTGCTGCGCCAGTCGAGGCAACCGCCATCTTGAAACTGGCGCTCTCGTTGGGTCCGAGATCTCTCGAGAGCGTCCCGCAAGGCCCGCTAGCCAGCAACGCCAAATCCCCATCGTTAGCCAAATCCCCAGCTAGCCAGCGTGCGTACGCAATACGCTAGCCCTTTTATTGCGTTTTGAGCATGCGCACTCACGACCCGCAATCTTCCTTGCGTACGCAAAGCTATAGCGTTTCATTGGGGAGGTGGTGTTCATTGGTGGGAGCGTCTCGACCCACAAAGATAAGCTGCTGAGGGGAGGGGGTTTGGGGAGCGAGACGACCTTGATCGCGTCAGAAAGTGTGGGAATCGGACCAGTGAACACGTGAATTCCGGATGCTCCAACCGCCAGAAAGGAAAGAAAGAAATCGCAGGCAAGCAGCAGATCGGTCGCGGCGCAAATTTCACCTGTATATTATATAGCTGAAGGTTGCGCTGTATCAAGCTTGTCTACTTCGTTCCTTGGGTGTGTATTTTGCTTTCTTTCCGGTTTTCGAATTGTCAGCGGTTAGTTCCTACTAGCTGACCTGTTAGTGAAATTTGCAACTTTAGACGTAGCCGCGCCCGAAAACCAAATGAACTTTTATTTTTTATTTTTTGTTTTTTACTTAGCATCTTTTAGATGTTGGTTGTGATCTTTTAAATAATAATATGCTGTGGACGCATGTTAAATTTATCGCCGCTTCTAGAGTGCCGTCCGACGGCACTTTTGCGGAGCGTTCAAGTGTCGTCCGAAAGTGTTAAGCGCAAGTCACGCTTATTCGCACATCTCTTCTATCTGTCGCTCGCCGACAATTAGTTTTAACATTAAACGCGAACGGAGACAAACGCTACAGGAGTGAGCAGCGTGCTTTCTTGTGTGTGTTTATGCCTACGCGATGCAAGTGCTTGATCTCCTCCAATTCGCCCAAGTGGCACTTTCTCGAATGTTACGATTGCTAGTTTAAATTTCGCGCTTTCAAGTGGTCACAAAAAGTCACGAAACTTTTTTGTGGCGCACCCGTATTGAACCTAAATATTTGTAAGACCATAGAGTACAAGTCAGGCATGCTAACCATTACGCCACAGAATGTTTTTTTATTACAATAACAAGCAACAATTCACGTCAATATTAGTTAAAAATGCACCACAAGGCTTTTGCAATGCATATTAAAAAGCCCGCATTTCGAGCAGTGCTTTACACAAGCGCAACCACTTTGGCTTAGGCTCGCGTGTGGCAAAAACACTTTCGACCTGTTTTACGAGTGAAAAGAAAAATAAGCATACTTTTTTTGGCACTGGGGTCCGCATGCCGAACTGGCATGCGGGATCGCCAAATGGTACACAGCCCCAAAAGGAAAAACATGTCATATGGAACGCAATGATCATTTGTCACTTTCAAGCAACGTATGCCAGATGGGCTAATATAGAACTCCTTCTTCAAAGTACGTTTAAAAACGTCCCCCCTCCCACAAAAAAAAAAAAAAAAATGTTTTTTGGAATCTGAGTGTACTTATAGTTAAATTTAACACAAAGTACAGCGGAAGTAGGCATACTAACTTCGGCCAGTAAGTGTCGAAGGCAACACGTATACAGTGGCCCAATTTTTTAATAATACCGCTGGGCCGGCCAGCGCCGTGCCGCGGAGGGATGCGGCAACACGGGAGAGATTAGGTGCGTGCGCACAAAGCTCTTTTTGATGCGAGCGTCGTCCGCTAGGCTATTCCTTTTACCGCACATAGCCCCTGCTCCGTGGCACAGGAGCGCGGGGGGCTGATTGACATCATTATTTATTCAACGCCCAGTTTTCTTTCTCTCTCTTTCTGCTTCTCTTATCTGTTAATAGAACAAATGGCTGAAGAGCACGCGACGGCGTGATACTTGTCTTGCGTGGCATGAACAGCGGCGCAATGACACGCGGTTTATGCTACGTCTGAGCAACACCACGGAAGAGTAAAGGCGGTTAGCTCTGCCAGCAGATAAGGAGCAGGGGTTGTGTGCGGGCAACGGAATAGCCTAGTAGACGACGCTCGTACCCGAAAGAGCTATGTGCGTACGCGCCTAATCTCTCCCGTATCGCCGCATGCCTCCGCGGCACGGCGCTGGTCGACCCGGCGGTCGACGCTCCTTGATATTAATGAAACATTGGGCCAGTCTCCTTCCCTAAAGGGCGACATTTACTCGGTAGAACTGGCACTCGAAAACGGGAGTGAAGTGCCGTCGGACGGCACTTGAACGCTCCGGAAGAGCGCCGTAGGACGCAGACTTGTACGTAACGCGTTACAAGTAATGCATTACTTGTAATCGATTACATTTTACTGTAATTTTGTAACGCTCCAATTACTTCCCTCTTATCCAGACTCTTCTGAGTAATGCATTTAAACAGCGCTCTCTTTATTTAATTTTTTTTTTTCCACGAGAGGGATTGGGTGTGTTTGCGTCTCTCACTCAGCTCTAAGCTTTCGGAACAACTGAGTGCGAAACCCCCAGGATTATGCTACCGTAATAAAAGAAGTTGAATGAAAAGTAACTCCAGAAGAAATCGATTACTTTAGAGTAATTTTCGATTACTTTTTGAGGTTGTAATTGTAATTGTAATCGGTTACTATTTTTAAGTAACATGTACAAGTCTTTAAAGTGACGGGTACAAGTATTTTAAGTGACTTGTACAAGTAGAGAGCCGTCCGACTCGAACGGCACTCTAGACACTGCGCAAATTTATATTTGCAACAAACACTGGGCGGCAAGAAAACTATTTTGTCTCTCTTCTTTATGAGATTTTTTTTTTTTTACTGAAACATTTGTTACACGCGCCCACAGTGCCATTTCTTGTTTTGACGTTATAAACACTCAGAAGTTAAATGAACTGTAATACCTTAAAGAATGATACGATTGGTCTTTTAAAGGCTTCATACCAGCTCACAGTGACCCGACTCAAATGTTTTTACTTTAAAGTAACGTATTTGCTCAGAAGAAAAAAAACATCCTGGTTCCTTGCCGTATGGTTTAATTTCACTGCGGCGACAGCCTAGAACAGGGGTGGCCAAGCTGCGGCTCGCGAGCCGCATGCGGCTCTTCGCATGTTAAAATGCGGCTCGCGGCTCCCTCCCCCAACAACCCCCCCCCCCACACACACAGACACACACAAAAACGCACTCCCCCGCCTCACTCCCGGTCACAGGAGCACTCCCCCAAAAAGAGAAATGGAACGAGTGTTAAATCGAAAGACAGGTTACGGTTTGGTAGTCTTGTGCTACTTTACGTACAGTTCGACTGCTTTTGACTCGGATAGACTGAAAGCAGTTCGAGTTTCGTTTATTGCTCTGGATAGAAAGTTTGCCCCCCCCCCCCCCCCTCCCCACCCCCCGCGGCTTTTGGAAGTTTCGTGGTTTGGTTTGCGGCTCTCAGGCCGGGTCAGCCTGGCCACCCCTGGCCTAGAAGCTTTACATGCTGCTCAAACTCTCCTGTCAATCAAATTTTGAGATACCCACTGCACACATCCATTTTTTTTTTTTTTTTCACAGCGGAGCTGTTAAGGGCTAGTTTACCCAGGATCGTGTTCGTCCTCAAATGACCTGATTACAAACAACTCTGGACAGCTACCGCCATCTATGAGCGACGGCGGCAACCTTTAGAGCCTTTCCATTCTGGCTTGCCGACTTGCGGCCGGCTATTACTTCATTCCCACCATAGTAGAGCTTCGCTGGTCTTCCTTCTTTACCAGAGTTGAAAGGCTGAAAGTTTGTATGATAAATTTAATGGACAAACTTACACTCTAACTTTAATGGATAAATGTTCAGGCCAAACATCACGGTACACCTTGACATAACGTGACACTGTGACAAAAATGTGGTCGTTATGTTACAGGCAACTTTGGGAATCGGTGAAATTTCGTGCACCCCTGCAGAAGATTAAAGAGGCTAGGTCCTGCCAAAATAAAATGTGGGATAACAATACTGCCAGGACCCATTGTATACGTTCCTATATTTCTTGCTATAGTTTTTTATTGACGCGATGGTATTGTGATTAAATCAATTTACACCAGGGACTTGAAAAGGCCGCGGGTGGGTCGGTGACGTACTTAAAGCAGACTTGTGCCTATCTCAAATACCCCACTCAAGCTACTGTATTTAAAATAAATTTTAGAAATCTTCCAAATACTTTTGATCGAGAAAAATTGATACCGTATTTTGATTTCATTTTTGAGTATCTTGTACTCATTATCTCAAATATGTTTCTTTGACATTCCGCCATTTTCCTAATTTTTCCGTACGAAGTTGCGTAGGCGTGGCACAACGAAACGTCAACAATCTTTGACGAAAATAATCCCTGGAGAAGGGGAACATGAGGGACAAAGGAGAAACAAACCTCCAAACACAGCTAGGTGACTGGTGCGCGACCGACAAAATCCGCCTGGTCCGGGTATCGAACCCGGGTTCGATGCTCAGACCAGGCGGACATTTCACCCCTCTACAACAAAACAGCGAAGTTATTTTTTGTTTGTTTTTTCGTCAGTCCGGCATTTATTGCTCTAGCAAATACGATAAGCGAACATCGATAAGCAGAGAACAGGACAGGAAACGGACTACGAGCAGGATGAGCTCTAAAATCGCCGACAAAGTGTCCCCCAACGTTGAGTGCCTTTCTGAACGAAGCCTATACTTGAAGAAGGTGCGATCAGTGCCGTGGCTATTATGTAGGCTTTCTTTATTATCCATTCACTCATTTCCGTATTCAAGCGCGTTTATAGTGAGCTGCCCTGCCCATAAAGGGAATATAGATTGTAGTTAAACGATGCGTCTAAGGTGCGTCGCTAGACGTGATATTCAGCTATGCCACGACAATCCTGTACGGCGCCGCGTCGCGGCGCTCTGTAGGGAAGGAGGCGCAGGTTTCGGGTCCGGCCGAGTTGGCTCTACCGAAACACCGAAGGACAGGTCAGGGGTTTGCTGCCCAGGCGGCGCGTCAGAGATGAAGGCTACTTTCGAGAGTGTCACCAAATCAACGAGCCATCCGTCCCAACACAGGCGACATGCGACAAGTTCCACGGAGGAACTGACCTGTAATTTCGAATTTATTTCCTATAATTTCCGAGCGGTTGTTCTTACCGACCTTAACTAGGTGGTCTGGCTGCGTCTTGTCATATAAGAAGGGAGAGTTTCAAGGAACCACTTCGTTAGGAAAGGCATTGGGGGAAATAGGGATAGCAGACGAACGAAACAACGCTACGTTCCTTCGGAACGTGAAAGACGCTCAGGGAAGCGGCTTACGCGTTGCCATGGCATCGCAACGTCGCTATCTACGCCACCTACCATTGGCTCCTCTCTTCTGCGGCGAAGAGCGGCGAGCTCTGACTGCGCAAGGACCGGTTGGCTTGGCCAGCCGGTCCTGCGGCGACCAGCGTCGCGCGGCAAGCCTCTGCGACGCTAATGTGGTCGGGCCTTTAGTCGCGCAAGAGGGGCCCATTGAGCATAATCAAAATACTGGCTGCACCCGAAAACGCGTCGCGTGCCGGAGAAAGGGTTTTCTCACAAGCACCAAGATATTAGTTATGTTTCCTCTATGTTTTATTATTTATCAACCGATACCGCTCGTGCCGGTTCTTGTCTCAGTCGTTTGCGACGAGTGCTATTGTCTTTTAGCAGCATGATTTATGTTATTACGAATAAATACAGCGGGGAAGGGGTAATATCTAAACCTAACTAATTAAAGAAATATTTGATATGCGCGTGCTTGTACGGAAGCAACCTTCCCCGCCCGAAAAAGTTAAGCGCCCCAATTTTTTGTATCTAACAAAACAAATCTTAAAGAATTGTGGACAGTTCATTTAAGTTGCATGGCCGCGCCCTTTACGCTCTTCAAATATAGCCTGGATATCCGAATTAGGCTAAGTCTTGGGTAGTAACGCGTTACTGTGACTGCGTTACTTTTTCGGTAACTTGTAACTGTAACGAGTTACTTTTTAGGAATGTAACTTGTAACTGTAGTTCTATTAGTTTTTCTGAGGTAACGATGAAAATAACGACGTTACTTCTGTCGTTACTTTTCAGTTCTTTATGAATAATATATCATTGAACGAGTTTAATCTAGCGATTCCTTGCACTTTCCAGATTGTCTGTTCCGACATTTCGAGTGTCAGTTGGCCTTGCACAAACTTGGGAATACGTTCTTTCTCGCGAGTCACGACCCGAATATAGCCACGTGTAGATTTGATGAAAAAAAGAAGAAAAGAAAATCCTATAGTTATTGTTATGTCTGAACAGCCATAGTTGGCTTACTGATGTTTAATATATATACAAGAAAAAGGAACAAGACTGGCCTATGGCCGTTACAGTCGGGAACCAGGGATCGAATGCCTCAGTCCGGGGGCCACGCTCAGCAAGCGCGCGCCCTTGTTTGCCCTGCTGCTGATGATAGCTGTTTGCAGAGCAACTGCGAACACATCAATTCTTCCCCCCTACGACGAAGTCCTTATAACGGTCAGGGGGACGTCTGGCCCGTGGAGACCGCAGTTGTCTTCCGGACACTTGGGATGTTTTAGTTGCTGGCAGTTGTTGCGGAGCATCCGGCTCACCCAGGTCATCTGTCACGCTCCACCCTGCCGGTTGCGTCGAGGTCTCTTCTGCTTGTGTCGTTTTGCGAATATGGTCCAGGTGGCGACGTACCTTGCTACCGGCGCATTCAATGAGCCAAGAACATGGACCTGTCCGTAGCAAGATCTTGCCACGAACCCAGTCTGGCTTGGTCAGGAACTGGCGGACCTGTACTCTCTCCCCTCTGGCGAAGCGGCGAGCTGGACCCAGTGGATCTTGACTTTCCTTGGCCTCCGTTGCTGTCTTCGGCTGAAGTAGGTCAAGGGGGCAGGGTAGCTCTCTGCCAAACATCGCTTTCGCTGGTGTCACTCCCGTAGCACTGTGGGCCGTGGAGTGCTGTCGAAAGAGGAAGTGAGCAATTCGACGCTGTATGCTTCCGCTTGTATCTTTTAAAAGTGCCCTCTTGAGTTCAGCGACATATCGTTCTGCCTGTCCATTAGTTGCAGGGTGATATGCTGCTGCAGTTACGGCCTGCACACCGTTTGACGCGTAGAACTTCTTAATCTCGTTGGAGACGAATGCGCTTCTGTTGTCGGAGACAACTTTCCGCGGAATACCAAACGTAGCAAAAAGGCTCCGTAGTGCATTAATAACAGCTGCCGATGTTGCTTCTGGCATGTGACGTACCTCCACCCACTTTGTGCACGCGTCCACTACAACAGGGTAGGTCTGTCCGTGCACTGGCCCTGCGAAATCTAGATGCAGCGTGTGCCAGGGTGTCTCTGGATGTTCCCAGACAGGCATCGGAGCCTTTGGTGGGTTCTTCTGTGTCGTTTGGCATTCACGGCAGTACTGTACCGTCCCCTCAATCTCGCTGTCAAGCCCCGGCCACCAGACGTAGCTCCGTGCACACTTCTTCATTGCCACCATTCCCCTGTGGCCTGCGTGTATAAGCGCTAGGACATGAGGACGTGCTGTCGTGGGGATGATGATCCGAGAACCCCAGGCAAGGCATTCTTGGTGAAGTGCCAGTGCTGCAGCTCTCCGCTTGTATGGAGTGAACCTGTCACCTTCGAGTTTGTTCACTGTGCCGTTCTGTACGGCGGTGTACAGCTCACACAAAGTGCTGCCTTGCTGTGTCAGACAAGCGATCTCCGTGGCTGTGAATGGTGGTCTTGATAAGGCTTCAAACATTAGTATGTCACTAGGTGGCCATGGCTCATCCTCGCTGTCTGGTAGTGGCAGACGGCTCAATGCGTCAGCGTTTTGGGGGTTCTTGCCCGGCCGGTAGACAATGTCGTAGTCATATGAAGATAGTTTCATGCACCATCTGGTCATCCGTGGAGAGAGGACTTCAGCTGTCGGTTTCTTTGGGCCCAGAATGCCCAACAAGGGTTGGTGGTCAGTGATGAATGTCACTTTCCTTCCCGCGATGTACTTGTGGAATTTCTGGGCTCCAAACACTACTGCAAGGCCCTCTCTGTCCAGCTGGGCATAGTTCCGTTCTGCTGGTCCAAGGGTACGTGAAGCGAAAGCGATCGGTGCCTCCCGCCCCTGGTCGTCACGTTGGGAAAGGACGGCTCCGACGCCATAAGGCGAAGCGTCGCAGGACACAAAAAGTTCTTTACCTTCGTCGTAGTGTGCCAGTACTGTCTGCTTGATGAGCAAGCTCTTCAGTTGTTGAAATGCTTTCTGGTGCCTGTCTTCCCATCTCCACACAGTGTTCTTCTGAAGGAGCTCATAAAGACAGCTGGCGATAGCTGCCCTGTCCTTCAGGAATCTGTCATAGAACGCAAGCATTCCGAGAAATGACTGTAAGGCCTGTTTACAAGTCGGAGCTGGGGAATCCATAATGGCTCGAACCTTCTCCTCTGTAGTGTGGACGCCCGATTCGTCAATTCGGTGTGCCAGAAAGAAGACCTCCCGAACCCCGAAGCAGCATTTGTCTTTTGCAAGGCGCAGGTTGAACTTCTCCAGTTGTTTCAGAACAGCTTCCAGCCGCGTGGCATGCTCTGTGGCATCCCTTCCACCGACGATCACATCATCCAGGTAAGTGCATACACCTGGGATACCAGTCAACATCGACTCCATGAAGCACCGGAATATGGCTGGCGCCGCCGAAATCCCAAATGGAAGCCGTTTGACCTTGTAAAGTCCTTTCAGCGTGTTGAGTGTCAGCACCTCTGCTGTCTCAGGAACTACGCGGAGCTGTTGATAAGCCTGGGTCAGATCCAGGGTGCTGAATACCTTGCTTCCTCTCAAGTTGCCGAGGACTTCGTCTGCTGTCGGAAGTGGGTAAGCTGCCTTTTTAGCTGCTAAGTTCACTGTGCAGCGGTAATCGCCACAGATGCGTAGCGTGCCGTTCTTCTTACTTAACAATACCAGAGGTGTTGCCCAGTTTGAGTGCGGAGTTGGCTCTATTATGCCCTGGTCTTGCAGTCGATCCAGTTCAGCTTCTACAGCTGATCGCAAAGCAAAGGGGACCGACCGTGCTTTCAAGAACTTCGGTGCTGTGCCCTCGACCAGTTCAAGTTTTACTGCAGGACCGACATGTCCTGTGATGTCTTCGCCGAACACAGACTTGTACTTGTCTCGCAGCTTGGCGACGAATTCGCCGTCCGACACATCATTGATCCTAGCGATGTCTATCCCGAGGTGTGAAAACCAGTTCCGCCCCAGAAGGTTACACCCGGCTCCTCTGACAACCAGGAGTGGCAATTTGCAGATCTTGCTTTTGTGCGTTACCTGCACGTCTGTGGTACCCAAAACTCGAAGCGACTGGCCGGACCACGTGCGCAGGAAGACGTTGCTGGTTTCCAGCCGCGGCGGGTCGTTAGTCCATGTGGAGCCGAATGTTGCTTCACTGATGAGCGTGCAGTGCTACGTTATCTTTACGCACGTGCTTGTATTTTGCGACTGAACACTGACATCTTAGTATCTTAAAACACTATCTCTGATGCGTTTTTTTTTTTCTACGCTCGCTTTTTAGTTGTGTGAATCAAACGTGAAACAACAATACACGCGAAGGGCACTTCGTATGTTTCGTACTTTGATTTGCGCCCCTACTCCGGCGTGATGTCAACAGTGGAGGCAAAATTTACTGTTGTTTGCGCGGGGTTTGTTTCTGGCTTGCCGTGTACGTACTAAACTATGTCTAAGGACTCTATGAACCCAGCGCAACCGTCAACGAGCAAGCAATGTGCTAGTGCTACCAAAGATAGGGATATTGATGAAAACAAAGAACTAGCATGAACGGCGTACAGACAGTATTTTGTTGTGGTGAAGTGGGTTGCTAACAATTTGGTCGCAGTATGCAAACTTTGCAGCAAGAAGTACTCCGACAACAAGTCTTCGTGTTCTATCTGAGAAAACACATTTAGTTGCATTTTGGACTTTATTCTTCTTATAATATTGACTAATTTTCCAGTTAAACTATAAAGTTCGAATTTACCGCCATGGTAAAAGCCTGGCTGATTCGTGTCTATATTTTTTTTTTCTTTCAGACACTAGTTTTTCCTAATTTTTTTATTTTTTTTGTGTTGTCGAAAAGTAACTGAAAACTAACGTCGTTACTTTTTGAAAGTAACTGTAACCGTAACGAGTTACTCTTTTTTGCGGTAACTGTAACGGTAACTTCGCTACTTTTTTCTGAAAGTACCTGTAACTGTAACTAATTACTTTTTAAAAGCAACTTACCCAAGACTGATGAGGCTATCAATAGTTATAAGTGATGTAATTTAATTAGCGAAGTTAGAAGATCTTGCGCCTACACCAGTAGGCTCTGAAACCAACTCTGCCAACACTACCAAAATTGAAGTTCTTCCATCACTCTTCTTTCTGTCGATGATAGGCCCTATCCTTCCCATAATCCCCTACCCCCGTCACGATGGGATAACTTTATCAAGAAATCGTGATGTATCCTATTCCTTTAATAGGGAGCATTCACTGGACGTCATATTTGTGGGTGATGTTTAGTGCGCATGCTCAGAACGAGCTCGCATTACTAGGCTGCTAAGACCGGTACTCTTGATGGCGCAGAATGCACGTTGCAAAAGAACTGTGGAAGCTCGCTGTCAGCACGCGCTCAGCATTCGCGCACACAGCTATGGCCGCCAGTGAATACTCCCTATAAATACGTTTTCTCACTCACTCACTCCTTTGGTTACGTCATAGTTGGCGTTCGGCCAATCGTGGAAATACGATCACAGCGACGCTTTCGATCGCGCACGTCGCCAATAGATCCTACAAAAGACAGTCTGCAAACACAAGTCACCGCAATATCCGTGGTTCGAATGCCTCGTTTCTCCTTAAACGCATTGCCACGCTGCATTCGAAGCATGATTCTCGTGGTGACTCGCGTTCCAATCTGTTTGCAAACTGTCTTTTGTATGTCGTATAAGCTTTATGCCTTAAAATCGCACAGAAAAAAAAAAACAAAAGACGTCCGCATGTTCGCCGACGTTTTTACAAAAATGAAACAGCCTCCTGAAAGACCCACCACCTGGCTTATCTCAAGCAGGAAAATGTACTACTGCCAAAGACATCTCATGTAGTTCGCGAT